>NW_012107375.1:421995-426149 GCF_000951045.1 Mandrillus leucophaeus | reverse complement strand
CAGGCTTCCCGGCCGGCCGGCCCCTCCCAGCCCTAGGAAGACGTCCCCCGGGCCCCCTCAGCCCTCCGCCTCCCCTTTTCTCCCTTTCTCCCCGCTCCTGGCAGGCTGCAGCCGTCTCCTCCTGGTATCCCCTCCTTCCTCGAGCTCTGTCCAAGGCTCCCCCAATGGGGGCTAAAGCTTCCCGGCTACCCTGGATCTGGAGGCCGGGACCAGCTCTCCAGGTGACAGGCCTCTGTGTCTCCACAGTGGGCAGAGGCGAGCCTGCCTGGCTGATGAGCAAGGCTCGACTTTGTCACCAAGGCAGAGAAGGGGCTTGGGTAAATGACCCCGGCGGCCCCCACCCCTTGCCAGGCGTGAGAGTGGGTAGGGGCTTCGGACTTGAGGGGACCGGAGCGGGAATGAGGCAAGGCTGCCCCCTGGTGCCTGGCGGGTGCACAGACCCTTCCCCAAAGGCCTCAGCCCTGAGGTCCTGGATGCCCGCCCCCCACCCACCCCGTGTTCCTCTTCCCAGGACCCTCAAGGCCTCCCCAGCAAGAGTCAGCTGGTTGGGCTGCCTCTCCGCCGCCAGCTGAGCAGCTTGTTTAGAATTTTCTAGGGCTAAGAGTAGCCTGGGGGTGGGGTGGGGAAGGAAGGGGTCATTGTCCTGGCCTGGGAGGTAAGGTGTGCCCCCCTCAACCTCAAGCTCCCTGATCTGATAGTGGACACTGCAGTCCCCAGATGGCTCATCCCGTTAAGCTAAGCCCGAGGCCATCCGGCCAGCTTTAGGAAGAAAAGCAGTTCCGGCCCAAGCCAGATTGAGCTTGCTGGGTGAGGGAGGGGCAGTGTCCCCACCCAGGCTTGGAGGAGGAGCCTCAAGGGGTGTGTGTGATTGGGGGAGACAGGCGGTGTCACCTATGCTTAGACTAGGGGTGGTGGGTGGGTACCTTTGAGGTGGCAGGGTCACACTGCTCATCTGAACTTTCTCACTAGGGTCTTCTCTGGCCCAGCTTTTGACTGAAGCTGGTCTGGAGACAGGGGCGTTAGAGAAGTGACTCATAGATGGCCTAAAGAAGCGGGGCCACTCAAGGACCCAGGACAGAGGGAAGAGGGCTGACCCAGCTGGACTGCAGGCAAACCCCATGGCCTTTGAGAGAACTGAGAAGAGGACCCGGTGAAGTAGGCTCTGAGGGCCTCAGCCCAGCAGGAGTGCGGGGTGGGCGGTTGATGTCAGCAAAGGGAGGATAGTGACCTGGGGGAGGGCCACTTTGAGGGAGAGCGCAGGCCACCGCCAGACAGCTCTGGGAGCCGCGGGCAGGGGAGACTTTCAGATTTTGCTTGTCCAAGGGGTGGGTGTGGAAGGGAGAGAGAGTGGAGGCTCGAGAAGGATGTAGGAGAGCCGATGGCACTTTGGGGAAGTGACCACTGCTGCAGTTCCTCCTCTGGTGGGTTCCGAGGCCAGGGGCAGGATCATGAGAAGTTGCCACCCCCGACTGCTGCTGCCTCTGTGAGATCAGAGGTGCCCGAGGCAGAGGGCGAGGTGGCCAGGCTGGAGGGTACTGGAGACAGAAGTGAAGGGTGAGGGGCTGCCCAGAATGGCTGCCACTGCTTCACGGACCCTCGGAGTGGGGGCCCACACATCTGAGGGGAGGTTCAGTGGGCCCCCATACCTGACTCCCTCGACCTCCTGGAACTGGGCTCTTCTCCGGGCAGCCACCCCTTCCCACACCCACCTTCTTCCCCACCCCTTGCCAGCCCAGCCTGGGGTGCACCCACTACCAGCCCCTGGGCCAGGCCCCCCGCCTCCCTGCCTCCAGCTGGTCTGGACCTGGTAGTGACTGAATTCCTCACGGCCTGGGCCAGACCCCAAACCGCATTCTCTGAGCAGCCAGAGGAATCCTCCTGAAGCACAAATCTAAGCAGCCCCTCCTTTGTCTCATCCCTTCTCTGGGCTTTTCTGTGCCCTGGAGGTAGAACTAAATTTTTCTCCAAGACTACAAGATGGAGTGTGACGGGGCTGTGGCCTCCCAGCCTCAGGGCATTCCCCCTGAGTTTTCCCTCCAGGCGGGACCCACAGCCTGGGCTTCCCTTTCTCTGCTGACCTCCAGGACTCTGTCCCAGGAGGCTCCTGAGGGAGGGTCAGGAATCCTCCCCATGTCAGCTACCCTGGGAGCCGCCCCTGCCCAGCCAGGGCGAGCTGGGCCTCTTTGAGCAGTGCATGAAGTTCAGGCTGGTGAGGCTGGAGTTCCCGGGGAACCCAGGACAGAGCTCTGGTCTCTGTCACAGGCTCTGACCTGGGCGGCCAGTGACAGGGTCTTCTGAGGCTGCTCCCATGAGCTGCTGAGCAGTTGGGGGAACGAAGCCAAAGCGATTTCTAGCCCTGGCTGGGTCCTCTCCCACGTCCGAAGGCTTCAAAGCGTTCTCGGGCTTTGTCAAGGCATGTCAGGCTCGGCCTGGGGGCAGCAGCTGCTGGGGAGGGGCAGGGTGGGCTCTCCGGGCCCCCAGCTGAGGGCCAGGTGGTTCTCCCGCGCCAGCCCTGTCCAAGCCTCTGCCTGTCTTGCCAAGCCCTTGTGTTCTACTCACCGAAAGGGGGTTCCAAGCATGTGCAGGAGGGGGTGGGGGTGCCCTGCGACCTGCGCCCAGCCCAGAGCTCTTATGGTGGCTCCTGGGTGAGAAGCAAACTGTTCTCTGGGGCAGAGGCGACCAAGGAGAGCTGCGCCCTCCCCCTACGGTGTCCCAGGGAGCGGGCGGCCTTTCAGGCCCCAGCTGGGGCTGGAGGTTGGAGTAGCTGAGGAGGAGGGAGAGGGGAGGAGAGGGGGAGCTGGAGGGAGGGCAGGGGAGGGGGGCTAGCCGGAATGCTCCCGTTTGTTGGGGGAGGCCTGGGAATCGGAGCCAGCGCCCACTCAAGTCTAGGGCAGCTGCGGACGAGGGAGGGGCTGGGTGGGGGGGCCACCCGGTCCTGGGGTGACTGGTTATCCTGGGAGGACGGGCAGCTGGAGACGAGCCGGGCACAATGAGCTTCGGAATTAGAATAAGCTGGGAACAAAGAGGGAGCCAGAGTCCACCTGGAAGGGCTTTGTACTTCCAGCTCCTGGGGAGGGGGTCGATGTGCGGCTGCAGCCAAGCGGAGAACAGAAAGAATGGGGCTGGGGGAGAGGGCCTGCAGCAGGGAGGGGATGGGGGGCAGCAGAACCCCCATCCCTGCCCTTCCCACCAGCTGTGCTCCTTTACACAGACCCGCAGAAAGGAGGCTTTGGTTTTTTTACATTTTATATAAACTTTTATTAGACTGGTTTTATTCGTTTTGTAGATTGAGGGGGTACAAGTGTGGTTTTGTTATATGCATGTATTTCGTGGTGGTGAAGTCTAAGCTTTCAGCAGACCTGTCACCCTAAAGCCGCCTTGCAAAAACTCTAACAGTAACAAAATTACGCCAGTGAGAAATCTGATCTAACCAACCCTATCTGCATTTACCCTCCAAACTGCTCTTGGTCTTTCCTGGGCATGGGCCAAGCTAACTTTGGGAGAAATTTAGTTTATAGTTTAAATGATAATAGACCTTCCCAAGACGAAAAACTAATTAAAGACCAGGAGGTTAGGCCGTTGAGAGGGGCCTGAATTCTGCTAACATGTAAGCATTAATGATGACCAGCCATTGTTCAGAGGTCAAGAGATTTGTAACTTCTCCGATTACTCCTGTAGATAATATCACTATTGTAGAACCTAAGGCTTTTTGAGAGGTCTTTGCAGATTTTTGCATTTCTCACTACCAGATGGCTCCACCCGGACCACAGAGACCTATGACTCAAAGTCCTGTGGCCCCATCTAAAAGCAGACTCAGTTCAGTACACAAGAATCATCCCCCACCCAACCAGTCAGTGGCACCCATTCCCTAGTCCCCTGTCCGCCAAACTATCTTTAAAAAAATCCTGGCTTTCGGGCTGGGCACGGTGGCTCACACCTGTAATCCTCGCACTTTGGGAGGCTGAGGCGGGCAGGTCACTTGAGGTCAGGAGTTCAAGAGCAGCCTAGCCAACATGGTGAAACCCCTGTCTCTACTAAAAATACAAAAGTTAGCCAGAAATCGCTTGAACCCGGGAGGCGGAGATTGCAGTGAGCCAAGATTGTGCCACTGCACTCTAGCCTGGGCAACAGAGTGACACTCCGTCTCAAAAAAA
>NW_012107375.1:417196-421440 GCF_000951045.1 Mandrillus leucophaeus | reverse complement strand
GTGTGAAGAGCCCCCCAAACAGGCTCTGTGTGAGCAACAAGGCTGTTTATTTCACCTGGGAGCAGGTGGGCTGAGTCCGAAAAGAGTCAGCAAAGGGTGATGGGATTATCATGAGTGCTTATAGGTTTTGGGATAGGCGGTGGAGTTAGGAGCAATGTTTGGCAGATCTCACAAAGTACATTCTCAAGGGTGGGGAGAATTCCAAAGAACCTTCTCAAGAGTAGGGGAGATTACAAAGTACATTGATCAGTTAGGGTAGGGCAGAAACAAATTACAATGCTGGAATGTCATCAGTTAAGGCTATTTTCACTTATTTTATGGATCTTCAGTTGCTTCAGGCCATCTGGATGTATACGTGCAGGTCACAGGGGATATGGTGGCTTAGCTTGGGCTCAGAGGCCTGACACAGATCACTTGATCCCAGGGGTTCGAGACCAGCCTGGGCAACATAGCGAGACCTTGTCTCTACAAAAAATTTACAAATTAGCTGGGGTGGTGACATGCACCTGTGGTCCCAGCTACTGGGGAGGCTGAGGCAAGAGGAGCTCAAGAGGTCAAGGGTGCAGTGAGCCGTGATTGTACCACTGCACTCCAGCCTTAGAGAGCGACACCCTGCCTCAAAACAAAACAAAACAGGCCAGGTGCGGTGGCTCACACCTGTAATCCCAGCACTTTGTGAGGCCGAGGCAGGCAGATCACCTGAGGTCAGGAGTTCGAGATCAGCCTTGCCAACATGGTGAAACCCTGTCCCTACTAAAAATACAAAAATTAGCCGGACATGGTGGTGCACGCCTGTAGTCCCAGCTACTCAGGAGGCTGGGGCTGGAGAATCATTTGAACCTGGGAGGCGGAGGTTGCAGTGAGCTGAGCTCGCGCCACTGTACTCCAGCCTGGGTGACAGAGCGAGACTCTGTCTCAAAAAAACAAAACTTTCCTTTTTGTAATTACCCTGTCTTGATAAATCGGCTCTATCTATTTGGGCAGCGGGCAAAATGAACCCATTAGGTGGTTACAACCTGAATAGTGAACGTTGTACCCAATAGGTAATTTTTCAACCCTCGCCTTCTAGACTAGTTTTAGATGTATAGACAAACTGTGAAGAGGTATCAAGAATTCCCATACAGCCCACCCCCATCTCCCGCCTGATTAGCCTCTTACCTTAGGACAGCTCATTTATTGCAATTAATGAATCAACATCAGTTATTGCAAACAATGAATCAACATTGTTAGTAACTAAAGCCCATAGTTTATTCAGGTTTTCTTGGCTTTTCCCTAATGTCCTTTTTCTGTCAGGATCACATGTTGCATTTAGTCATCCTGTCTCCTGAGGCTCCTCTTGGCTATGACAGTTTCTCAGACTCCTTGTTCTTGGTAGCCCTGACAGCTTCGAGGAGGACTGGGCAGTATGTTGTAAAACAACCTCCCTTGAGAACCTTTTGCTGTTTCCCATGATCAGGTGGGCCTCAGGGGTGATCAGGAGGAAGACCACGGGGATGAGGCGCCTCATCGGGGCCCATGTGGACCTGGAACAACCGGCTGGGGTCCTGTTTGTCGGGTTTCTCCACTGGGAAGTGATTGTTCCCCCTTTCCATACCTTGCTCTTGGGAAGGAAGCTACTCCGTGTGGCCCAGTTAGGGAGCGGGGCCACCTCCTGGAGGGGGAATATCTACACGAGTGATGTGGAGTTCTGCACAGGAATTTCATCTGTTCTCCCACATTTATCTATGTAATCATTTATTTATAACCGTATGGACTCGTACATGTGTACCTTATATTTGGTTTTAATCTAACACAACTCTTTATTTTCTTGCTCAAAATTTCCATCTTGGACCATTGGGGTCTCTTTCAGTTGGCTCCTGTGTCCTTTTTTTTTTTTTTTGAGACAGGTTCTCACTCTGTCATCCAGGCTGGTGGGCAGTTGTGTGATCTCTGCTCACTGCAACCTCCGCCTCCTGGGCTCAAGCGGTTCTCCCAGTTCAGCCTCCCAAGTAGCTGGGACTATAGGCGCCCGCCACCACGCCCAGCTCATTTTTGTATTTTTTGGTAGAGACAGTTTCACCACGTTGGCCAGGCTGATCTCGAATTCCTGACCTCAGATGATCCACCCTCCTCGGCCTCCCAAAGTGCTGAGATTACAGGAGTGAGCTACCGCACCCGGCCACCTATGTCCTTTTGATGTCCCTTCATCACTGCTTGTGTGTCTGCATGCCTGTGTGGGTGTGGGTGTGGCTGTCTGTGTGAGCACTTCCTTACTTTCTGGCTCTGTGCTCATCCCTTAAATTTCCTGAACCAGTCCTAGAACCAGCCATTTTCTTTAAGGAGCCATTTTTGAGAGAATGGTGTTGGAGACAAAGATCCGGGCTCTAGGTGTGCCCATTGTTCCTGGAGTATTGCTGCTTCTAGGCCCTCTCTGCTGACAGCAAGAACATATATATATATGCATGCTAACCCATATACATATAGATAGAGAGATATATATAAACCCATATATATACTAACCCATTTTATATATATACTAACTCATGTTATGTTACTAACATAACATCTATAAACAGATACATATGCGCATCAGTATCTATATTAAACTCAACACGAGTGCACACTGATGTCTCCAACTCTAATCCATCACCACCTGGGTCATTCTAGCTGTCTGTCCTTGCTTGTCTATAACCTCCCACTCTAAAAGTGAGAAACCCAGGCCAGGCGCGGTGGCTCATGCCTGTAATCCCAGCACTTTGGGAGGTCGAGGTGGGTGAATTATCTGAGGTCAGGAGTTCAAGACCAGCCTGGCCAACATGGTGAAACCCCAAATCTACCAAAAATATGAAAAATTAGCCAGGCATGGTGGTGCATGCCTGTGGTCCCAGCTACTCGGGAGGCTGAGTTGGGAGGGTCTCTTGAGCCTAGGAGGTCAAGGCTGCAGCGAGCCATGATTGTGCCACTGCACTCTAGCCTGGGCTACACAGCAAGATCCTGTCTCTAAAAATAAAATAAAAAATTCAAATTAAAGTGAGAAACCTGGCTCCCACCGTCTTCCATCCATTGCCATAGTTCTTGAATTCCGGTATAAAGGTGGAGAGGTTTCAGAGTCGTTCACCCCTACCCTGGTGGGGAGTGATCTTATCAATCAGAGTACAGCGCTTATGTGTGCTTCCTTTTGCTTTTAGTCTGACAGATGCCACTCATTTCCAGAGTGACTGAGATCAGCCCCTTTCTCCCTGACCCCCTTCAGTAAGGCTGTTTTGTACATTTCTGTTCCTTTTTTGTTTGTTTGTTTTGTACATTTCTAATTGCCTTTTGTCGCAGTCTGCATTCCGTCTTGTGATCTCCCAACCTTCTAAAAGATTATTTTAAAAGGTGCCTATTTTAAGTTCCCTCTGTCTGCTGTAAAGTTCTGTGGGTTTTGACATATTCAGAGTGTCACGTGTCCACCATTACAGCATCATACAGAAGTTTCCCTGCCCTACAGAATCCCTGTGCTGCCCCTAGTCAAGCACGATCCCCTCTCTCAGACCCCTGGCAACCGTGGATCTGTTTTCTGTCTTTTTTTCGTCTATTTTGCTTTTTCGGGAATGTCATGTCAGGTAAATGGACTCATAGAGTAGGCAGCTTTGTCAGGCTTTTTACTCTGCAATATGTATTTAAGATTCACTTATTTCTTTGCATGGGTTCACAACTTTTCCCTCTTTATCACTGACTAGTATTCCATTGTCCAGATATACCACATTTTATTTGTTTACCTACTGAGGAACATCTTAAATGCTTCCAGTTTTTGCCAATTACGAATAAAGTTGCTAATGCTATCACATTGATCTTTTAGGGAAAAAAAGGCTGCTATAAATATGTGTGTGGTGGTTTTTGTGTGGACATAAGTTTTCAAATCATTTGGGTAAATACCAAGGAGTATGATTGCTGAATTGTATGGTAAGAGTATACTTAACTTCGGAAGGAACTGCCAACCGTTTTTCAGGGTGGCTGTACCTTGTCGCATTCTCACCAGCAATGAATGGGAGTTCTTGCTGCTGCTCCAGGTCCTTGCCAGCATTAGGGTTGTCAGTGTTTGGGGTTTTGGCTATCTAGTAGGTATGCAGCGGTATCTCCTTGTGGTTTTAATTTGCAATTCCCTAATGATGTATAATGTTAAACATCTTCTGATATGCTTATTTTCCATTTGCATTTCTTCTTTGCAGAGGCATCTGTTCAGATCTTTTTTTTTCTTTTAGACGGAGTTTCGCTCTGTCGCC
>NW_012107375.1:413807-416706 GCF_000951045.1 Mandrillus leucophaeus | reverse complement strand
TCAGCCTCCCGAGTAGCTGGGATTACAGGCACCCATCACCATGCCCAGCTAATTTTTGTATTTTTAGTAGAGACAGGGTTTCACCATGTTGGCCCAGCTGGTCTTGAATTCCTGACCTCAGGTGATCTGCCCACCTCGGCCTCCCAAACTGCTGGGATTACAGGCGTGAGCCACCACACCTGGCATAAGTTTAATTCTCTTAGCAAGGCCATTTTTTAACTTTCTGCGGAAAGGTTACACTCGCCAGCAGTTTTGCCATGCAAGTACACCAAACAAAGGAGGGAAGCAATTTTTATCCCCTACGCAGTTTGTCCTTGCTACTGTGTCCTGTTTCCATTGGCTGGAGCCAGACCTCACAATCTAAACTAAAACCTGATTGGCTAATAGTTTAAAACTTTTAAAAATAGGTAAAAGTAATGGAAGGATAAAGGAAAAGAGGAAGTTGCTTACGAAATGACTTAGAAAAGTAATAATATTCCCAAACAGGAAAGGGACATAGGCTGCGAGCTGGGACGTGCCTGTGAGCACGTCCAGCACAGATATCTTGGTTAAAGTACAAGGACACAGAATGTACTACGTGCCTGTAAGCATGTTTAACAGCTACATAGGATAGGGCTTAACAAAGAGTTACTAGCACCAAGCAAGGAGGCTTGAAGGAAGTTAGTCTTTAAAAGAAACTATTATTTCTAACACTTATGATTTATTTTTTAATAAGAAGGGAAACTTTGAAGAGGAACTTTTTACTTTCTACACTCCATCTCAAAAAAAGAAAAAAAGAAAGTGGGGTCTTGCTATGTTGCCCAGGCTAGGCTGGAACTCCCGGGCTCAAGTGATCCTCCAGCCTCAGCCTCCCAAAGTGCTGGGATTACAAGCATGAGCCACCTTGCCAGGCCGGAAGGTGTAATTCCTCTTGTAAACACATGATACAGGCCTGGTGCGGTGGCTCACACCTGTAGTCCCAGCACTTTGGGAGGCTGAGGCGGGCAGATCACCTGAGGTCAGGAGTTCGAGACCAGCCTGATCAGCCTGGCATGGTGAAACCCCGTCTCTACTAAAAATACAAAAATTAGCCGGGCGTGGTGCGTGCACGTGTAGTCCCAGCCTACTCAGGAGGCTGAGACAGGGGAATTGCTTGAACCCAGGAGGCAGAGGTTGTAGTGAGCTGAGATTGCACCACTGCACTCCAGGCTGGGCGACAGAGTAAGACTCTGTCTCAAACAACGACAAGAACAACAACAACAATAACAAACCAAAAAACCCCATGATACAATGATTTAAAACAAAAATTGTGCCATCAGTTTTTACATGAGGCCAGGGGCATCTGAGTCACCTCGTGGACCAATACCTGCCCGTTGGCTCTTCTTTCCCAGGCCCACTTTGGAGGCAGGTGCTTTCCTTCTGGCCTCCAGTTTCCATCTGCTGCCCCTCAGAGAGGTCTCTTTGTGCCATCTCTGTCCACGTGGGCAGTTTTTTATTACTCACGCCACCATATTTCTCTGGGACACAGAAATATGTGTATTTCTATTTCTTTTTATAACCCGGGACCATGTTGTAGAACTCTGCTAATGCTTCTTCCGGCTTGAGCAAAGCACCATTGGCATATTAGACATTCTGGGGAATTATCTGTAGGTATCTGTGAACAAATTGCACTTCCTGCTGTCATGAGAAGGGGCTCAGCATCAGTTCCATTCCTGTTTTTTTTCTGTTTTAGATGTCGGTCCCAGGAAACCCTGTTCACATAGATGAGCAGGTAGGACTGGAGCTTCTGAGTGCCGGGGTCCCTGGAGCCTTCTGCAGTGCCCTGGGAGGGTGACTGGGAAAGGCCAGGGGGCAAGAGCTGCCAGGGGCCTCCTCAGATTTCCCAGTTTTTACAGAGTATATATGGGAGTTGAGGTCTGGGGAAATGATTTTTAAAAAACTCTTCCTGCCCCGCAGACTCTCTTGAAGACTCTGTGTCATGCCAGGGCCCATGGGTCACTGTGAAGATTGGACCCTGCCACTTGATGGAACCCCTGTGATGCTGACCTGCGGGGATGTGGAGCACAGACCCTGGGGAGGGTACCAGAACCTCATGGGACTGGATGGCCGGCAGCGAGGGGCGTCCAGTAACTGTTGGATGCAGAATTGAATTCAGTCACCCGCACTTATTTCCTGTGCTCGTCTTGGCTGGGTTCGCGGAGATACACTCTCTAGGAGCAGACGCTTTGGTGAGGAAGACCAGGCGAAGAAGGTGATTTTTGCTGTTGGACGTTCTAAAGACAGGGCAGGGGTATGCGGGGAGAATTGGGAGAGGCAGAGCCGGGGAGGCCGGTTTGAGGAGGGGACATTTGAGCCGAGATCTGATGGAGTGAGGAGCCAAGCCAGGCAGATATCTGAGCGAAGAACATTCCAGGCAGGGGAGCAAAGGCTGGGACGCAGCTGCAAATGTGGTCCGGGTTAGGGCCAGTCAGGAGGCCAGTGGCCGGGAAAGGTGGGGTGGGGCCAGAGCAGTCATTAGGCCACCCCCTAAGGACTCATGCTTTGACTTGGATTGACATAGAGAGCTGCGGGAGGGTGACATGATCTTAATAAAAGGAATGCTCTGGCTGCTGGGTAGAGAAGAGAGTGAGGGTGAGGGATTAATGGTGGAGCTAGAGGGAGCCCAGTGAGTGCCGGGAGCCCAGGGTGGCAGAGCTGTGGTGCAGGGTTGCAGGGTCCTGGAGCTAGGGATGGAGGCTGTTTTCGGGCAAGTGGCCTGGTCGGCCTGTCCTCGGAGAGGCGGTGAAAGCAGAGACTGGAAGGCGGAGAGCCTTGCCGACCTGTGGCCGAAGAGAGCTCTCTGGGAGACAGCCACCGGTGGTGCAAAGGTCCTGGGGTCGGCCCAGCTGGGCCGCAGCTCCGGGAGGCGGCGCGAGAGAGC
>NW_012107375.1:399806-413262 GCF_000951045.1 Mandrillus leucophaeus | reverse complement strand
TGGTGGCTTGGGCAGCGGGTGCCTGTGGGCGCTGTGCCATGGGTGGCGGGTCTACGCGGGGGTGGGGACGTGGGCTCTGTGGATGTGTGGATGGGGGAGGGACCGGCGTGGGTGAGCATGGAGCCTTCTGGAAAGCAGCCGGATGTGTGGAGGCAGAGAGGCAGCATCCAGGCGCTGGTCGCTGTCGGGGTGCAGGGTGTGGGGGCGTGGGATGGCAGCTGTAGGCCTGGGATGTGGAGGCGCGTTTGCGGTGGCCTCGCTGCAAGGCGTCCGTCTGGGGGTGTGGACCTGGACGGGGGAGGGGAGGGTCGAGCGCAGCGGCAACGGCTGAGGCCTGCCTGACAGGGGTGGAGGAGGAAGCTGCCCTCGCCTCCGGTGCGGGGGAGGGAGGAGAGACCCCCATCACCTCTCCCCTGCCCCTGCAGACATGCTGCTGCTGAAGAAACACACGGAGGACATCAGCAGCGTCTATGAGATCCGCGAGAGGCTCGGCTCGTGAGTGTGCGCGCGTGTGATCGTGTGTGTGTGTGTGTACGTGTGTGAGATGGCATGTGTGTGTGACTACGCGAGTGGGTGTGAGATGATGTGTGTGTGAATATATAAGGGTGTGTGAATGTGAGTGAGTCTGTGAGATGGCATGTGTTGAGTTTCGTGGGGGGTGGCACAGGGCCAGGTAGGGCCTCCCCATCTTCTTCACAGGGGGCCCTCCCCGCTCCCCTCTCTCTCCCTCCTGCCTCTTTTCTCTTCCCACTTCCTTCCCACCTCCCACCGCTCGTGTCTGCGGCAGGGGTGCCTTCTCCGAGGTGGTGCTGGCCCAGGAGCGGGGCTCCGCACACCTCGTGGCCCTCAAGTGCATCCCCAAGAAGGCCCTCCGGGGCAAGGAGGCCCTGGTGGAGAACGAGATCGCAGTGCTCCGTAGGTGCGCACCTCAGGGGGCCCTGGGTTGTGGCATAGGTCGATGAGGGGTGCAAGGAGTCCCTGGTTCTAGTCTAGGCCTGGCCACCAACCTTTGGGAAGCCTGGGGCAGTGCCCTCTCTGGGCCTGCAGGTCCCTGTGGCAGCCACAGGGAGCTAGTGGATATTGATCTGTGCTTTTCAAATGGGCTTTAGAAGGAAGGCCAGGGCTCAGGCTGGAGCTCCGCCTTCCTGGACCGGGCAGGGGTGGCATGTGGTAGGGAATGGGGAACAGAGGTGGGAGGAGGAGAAGAGGGAGGAGGCTTTTCCCGGGGCCTCAGGACAGAGCACCCCTTGACTCTGTTGGCCCACAGGTGCTTCCTTGCCGTTGCAGGATCAGCCACCCCAACATTGTTGCTCTGGAGGATGTCCACGAGAGCCCTTCCCACCTCTACCTGGCCATGGAACTGTGAGGAGGGCCTGGGCAGGCTGTGGGAGCCGGGGAGGGGCTGAGCAGTGAGTGGGGCTGAAGGCCAGGCTGAGTGCCTGGGTCAGCCAAACCCCTGGCACCCCCAGGGTGACGGGTGGCGAGCTGTTTGATCGCATCATGGAGCGCGGCTCCTACACAGAGAAGGATGCCAGCCATCTGGTGGGTCAGGTCCTCGGCGCCGTCTCCTACCTGCACAGCCTGGGGATCGTGCACCGGGACCTCAAGGTGCCTGGCTGGGGCCTCTGCGCCCCACCCTCCCACTTGCCCACCTGGCCCTGCCTTTGTTTTCCCGGGAGCACGGCTGGGGCCTTTCTTGATCTCCCACTCCACCAAGGCTCTGGGGAACCTGAGAGTGTGTAGTCCTCATCCTGTCCCAGCACCGGCACCGCATCAGGACTGACCTGGCCCTTTTCCCGGTGTCCGTGTGTCACAGCCCGAAAACCTCCTGTATGCCACGCCCTTTGAGGACTCAAAGATCATGGTCTCTGACTTTGGACTCTCCAAAATCCAGGCTGGCAACATGCTAGGCACCGCCTGTGGGACCCCCGGATATGTGGGTGAGGGACGGCACCCTGAGGCTTGCTGGGAGTGGGGTGGCCTGGGGGACCCTAGATAGCCGGGAAGGCTGTTGTGCCCGTTGCCTTTGTGTGGGCCATTCCTGGGCTTGAGTAGGCTGAGCCAGCGACACTGAGCGGCATGGCTGCGTGTGTGCCTGTGCGTGCGTCTGTCTGTCTCTGGCCCCCAGCCCCAGAGCTCTTGGAGCAGAAACCCTACGGGAAGGCCGTAGATGTGTGGGCACTGGGCGTCATCTCCTACATCCTGTGAGTTACTGCTGGGAAGGCTTGTCTCCTGCCTGCCTGCCCCTGCTGGGTTGGGGAGGGTGGGACAGCTGGGTGATTCATCTGTGGGTGCCAGGCTGTGTGGGTATCCCCCCTTCTACGACGAGAGCGACCCTGAACTCTTCAACCAGATCCTGAGGGCCAGCTATGAGTTTGACTCTCCTTTCTGGGATGACATCTCAGAATCAGGTGAGCTTCAGGCTGGCCCGTGCTTGGGGGGGATGCAAGGGAGTGGGGACCCGATGGGCTGACCCAGCCTCCCTGCTCCAGCCAAAGACTTCATCCGGCACCTTCTGGAGCGAGACCCCCAGAAGAGGTTCACCTGCCAACAGGCCTTGCAGCATCTTTGGTGAGTGGGAGCCCTGCCGAGCTGCCCCAGGGCCAGGGGGACTGCACCTGCAGAGAGGCCCCCCCCGACCTTCAGCCTTTCCCCAGGATCTCTGGGGACACAGCCTTCGACAGGGACATCTTAGGCTCTGTCAGTGAGCAGATCCAGAAGAACTTTGCTCGGATGCACTGGAAGGTCAGTGTGGAGACAGACCCAGTGTGGTCACCCGCTGCATCCCAGCTGTAGCCTGATCACTGTGACTGCCCAGTGGCCACTGTGGTCCTCACAGTCTTGGGGCTGGGGCCTGGCCCAGGCCTGGCCTGATCTCCCTCTCTTCTGGCAGCGAGCCTTCAATGCCACCTCATTCCTGCGCCACATCCGGAAGCTGGGGCAGAGCCCAGAGGCCGAGGGGGCCTCTGAGCAGGGCCTGGCCCGCCACAGCCACTCAGGCCTCCATACTGGCCAGCCCCCCAAGTGGTGATCCCCAGGTGTGTTTGAAGAGCTTAGAGGGTGGTGGCACTCCATGTGGCCAAGAGCTAAGTGGGGTGGCCCCCACAGGCCAGAGGGCTGAGGGCAGAGGGCAGAGGGCAGAGGGAGGAGTCAGGGCCCCAGGAGAGGTGGAAGGACAGGGAGGCCTGTGGGTGCCCGAGATTGGGCAAGGGAGTGGAGGGGGAGAGGGCCTCTAAGAAATCCAGGATTTGACCGAGGTGGGGGTGGGGGCACAGGGCTGGCAGGTCGGCTCCTAACTACCCCCTTTCCCTCTGCTTCTCGCTCTCAGGCAGATGCCAAGGCCAAGTGGACTGACCCCCAGATTTCCTTCCCTTGGATGCTTTTGGTCCCCTCCCCCAACCCTTCACCCCTGGGGCTGGCCTCTGCTGGAGTTTGAGATTCGAGGGTGTGGCGCATGGTGCTGGGGTTGGAATGGAGCACCCCCAAGTCTGTCCCCAGGCTCTGCCCTGCCTGGGGGCAGTGGATCCCCTCCCCTGTTGCCTCTCCCGCCCCTGCCCCCCACCCCACCAAAAGCCGAGGAGGTGCTGGCAGGCGGGCCTCAGGGGCTGTCTTTCCTGCACGGCTGTTCTGTGCTTCGCTGAGTGTGGGTGGTCCTGCTTGTGTCATGGTCATGGCCTTCCAGCCCCCTCCAGTTTTCCCCAAACCAATAAAGAAAGATACAGCAATGGGCCAGTGGTGAACTGGGGGTGCGGCGAGTGTGGAGGGGACCTGGTCACTTGTGGGAAGGAAACCAATGAGACCCTGCCACACGGCTTTACCCACTGCCACCTGAACCTCTGCTCCCTCTCATCGTGGCAGACAAGTTTCCAACTGTCCAAAAACTTCCTGTCCCCTCTCCCCAAAGCACCAACAAGTGACAGCGTGGCCAGGCAGCTCTGCCACCCCAGAGGTGTAACTGCCCAGCCTTGGGGTCCTGGGACAAAGTGGAGGCAGCACACGCCTGCTGGGCTGCCAGCAGGGGGCGCTGGCAGGAGGCTGAGTGTGGCTCCAGACCCCCAGGGATGGGCTGCAGTGCCCCTGCCCTGCAGGGCCGGGCCTGGAGTGCCTCAGCCAGGTGCCTGGGACTGGGAAGGGCTCACAGGTGCATGGAGGGCGACCAGAGCCCAGAACTGTCACCTTCCATCCCTCCCTCCCTTCCCTTTCTTGATGGCCAGAGGCCATCTTGCCAAGCAGAAGAATAGGGAACCCCAGGGTCAGGGGGTGAGAGGAGCTCCTTGTCCAGGAGAGGGCCACACGGGGCCCTCTTCCCCTCTGCTGTGTGGGGGGCTTTGGAACCCTCAGGTTCCAGGCTGGGGTAGACCTGGGCTGGAAGCTGGGACTCTGGGAGCAGTGGCAGCTTGGCAGTGGCTTCTGAAGTGAAGAGCCGTGGCCTGTCCTCTGGTCTGAGTGGCCCCAGGCCCACCAACCTCCATTCTGGAGCGGCCAGGGCTCCAGAGCCCTGCCTTGCTGGGTCCCAAACCTCTGCTGGCCCCTCTAGCCCTTTCTCTTGGGCCCATCAGGGGAAGACCTCTAGAGCCACTCCTTGGCCCCAGCCAGGGTTCCAGGCAAGCTGGCCACCCCTCCCTACCTTCTGAGACCCTTGCTCCCTGCCAGCCCCCAGAGTGTAGCCTGATGACCCACGGCTTGACTGGCGAGAATGGTAGAGAAGATTACCCTCCCTGTTGAACTTTGGGCCCCAAAGGGAGGCGGTGAGGGTCAAACCAAGGCTGCCCTGGGCCTTGTGGGTGAAGGCTGGAGTGGGGTTCAGGGTTGGAGCCAGGGGACCTGGCTTCCACCAGGGAGAACAGGCTGGAGGTGGGTGGGCAGCCTCCTCCTCCATCCCCACAGCCACTCCCAGGCCATCCTTCGCTCCAGACTCTGGGCCGCACAGGGGACCTCAGTCAGCCAGTACCATGGCCTCCTCACCTCCAAGACCTGTCCCACTTGCCCTCACCCCTACCCGGGGCCTTGTTGCCTGCGGGCACCCCTGCTGCGGGTCCCCCTTCCCATCTTCTCCGTTGTTCACACTGGACTCCCATGATACCTACTTGCTCTTGTTTTGGTCAGATGTTGACTGAGCCTCTACTCTGTGTCAGGTGCTGGGCGCTGAATAGGTGCCTGCCCCCCAGGAGGACACCCTCTATTTTAGGGGTGGTTTTACGGGGATGATAAAAATGATCTTTGTGGGTCTGGGAGCCGTGAGCAGGAGTGCCAGAGCCAGCCTTCCAGAAGAAACCGGCACTTGCTCAGGAACAGCCAGCTCTTCCAGTCCAGGCACTTGGCCAGATCGCCTCCGCTTGGAGCTCAAGCCAGCTCTGGGCTGCCTTGACACAGGGTGCAATATGGCCTCCCGTCAGCAGGGGGAGCCACGGCCCCATCTTTAGACGTCCATTAGCCTCCCCTAGTTCCTTCAGCACCTGGGCAGCCTCTCAAACCCGTTCCTCTTTGCCACCGCCCCCACCCCACACCCTGCAAATCCTGCCCTGGGGAAGTCCAACCTTGGGGGAGAGGTCCTGCCCATCTGTGATAGGGGTGAGAGGGGGAACCCCCAGGTCAAGCAGAGGTGGCACCCCTCCTTCATCCCTCCAAGACCCCATATGAGGAAGGCAATTTGGGTCCCTTAGGCAGTGGGATGGCAGCCAAGGAGAGAGAAAGGACTGGTTTAGCCAAAGGCAAAAGTGGTGTGTGTGTAAAGTGATGGCAAGGGAGCTGCGCTGGATCCTGTGAGGGCTTCTCAGGCTCAGGGCCGTTGCTGAGGCTGGCAGCAAGAGGAATGGGCCAGACCAATCCTGGCAGGGGAAGGAGCTGGAGCTGTAGTCTAGGAGCAGTGGGGAGCCATCGAAGGGGTTTTTAGCCAGAGAGCATTCTTGTCCAGTGTGGGTTAGGTGCTGAGCTGGGGCTGGCTGCTGGGAATTGGAGTGTCTGGAACCAGACCAGAATCGAGGGTCAGGGGAACCCTGGTGGGCATCACAAAAGGAAGCTGTCTCTGCTGTTCTGGGTCACACGGGGTGGGTCACGTGCTCCATCTTGAAGCAAACCTGTAGGTAGCAGAGTTTCAAGGGAAGCTCAACCTGTGGGTCCACCCTAGGGACAGGGAGACACGGAGGTGGTCCTAGGAGCTCTTTGTGAGTCACGTGGACAGGTCTTGGTGATGGGTTGCAGGTAGGGAATGAAGCGAGAGGATCCAGATAGGTCATGGTTCTGGCAGCAGAACATTCATCAAGAAGAGTTCAATGGGCATCACTTTGGGGGAGGAGTGATGAGATTGATTCTGGATGTGGTGAGTTCGAGTTGCCTGAGGGGTATGAAAGTAGACTTACTTTTCACCCTTCTCTTTGCAAATATGTGTCTAGCATTGTATCTAGTAGTTCTGGAAGGTTTATTCCTTGTAATAAAAAGAACACTGATCCCTCGATCCCAGGAGTTTGAGACTAGCCTGGGTAAGATGGAGAGAACCTGTCTCTACAAAAAAAAAAAAAAAAAAAAAAAGAAAAAAAAAAAGCTAGTAATGACTCTTTATTCAAAAGCTTCCTATGTATTAACTTGAACCTCACCTGTGAGATAGCTGCTATCATGGTCATCATCCCCACTTCACATATGGAGAAACTGAGGCATAGAGAGGCTAAGTGAGCCAAAGTTACACAACTTGTGGCAGAGTGAAGATTTGAACCCACGCTCTCCCACTGCATCCTCTTGCTTGCATCCATGCAAGCGAGGTCTTGCTTGGGACATAATTGTGTGGGGAATTGAAGAAAACAAGGCGGCATTTGTTCCCCACTTCTCTTTGTGAATGCAAACTCTGTGTGTCTGAAGGAAAGAGAACCCTGGGCTGGGGGACTCCACGCTGGATTTGAGTTTGGGTCTTGCACATGGTTTGTGTTGCCTTTTTTAAAAAAATTTTTTTATTTTTTAATTTTTTTTATGAGATGGAGTCTCACTATGTTGCCCAGGATGGAGTGCAGTGGCTATTCACTTCACAAGTGTGATCCTACTACTGATCAGCACACGAGTTTTGACCTACGCTGTTTCCGACCTGGGGTGGTTCACCCCTCCATAGGCAACCTAGTGGTCCTCTGCTCCCAGAATATTGATGCTGAACTTAGTATGGACACCTGATGGACATAGCACACTACAGCCCAGAACTCCTGGGTTCAAGTGATTCTCAACCTCCCGAGTAGCTAGGACTACAGCTGTGAGCCACCATGCCACCTGGCTTGTGTTGCCTTTAA
This sequence comes from Mandrillus leucophaeus, assembly GCF_000951045.1. Classification (NCBI taxonomy): domain Eukaryota; kingdom Metazoa; phylum Chordata; class Mammalia; order Primates; family Cercopithecidae; genus Mandrillus; species Mandrillus leucophaeus. The sequence continues at coordinate 405,994 of NW_012107375.1, read as the reverse complement.
GGTCCTCTGTGCCTCAATTTTATGTCCTGTTAAGTGGGAACCAGGGAGGTCTTTTCACAGTGGTGGAAATGGGGCATGGGAGCTGGGCCCTACAAAGATCCCTTTGGAGTTTGGTGTGAGCAACGGCCTGGAAGTGGGGCAGGGCAGGGCTGGTGGCTGGGAGACAAGCCTGAACCATGTATAGGACAAGGCAAGAGACGTGGGGCTACTGGAAGGATGGAGCTTGGTCATGGAGTCAATGGGAGTGGGAGGGGGGGAGTTGTGAGGGAGTTGAGGATGCTGCCAGGGAACCCAGGAGAGCAGCAGGTCTGTTGAAGAGATGAAGTGACCAAGTCAGGCCCCCTGGCCAGGTGGTGGCCGAGTTGGCACTATAAGCCACATGTTTCTTCCTGCCAGGCACTGTCTGGGCATGTGGTGACCATGTTCTCCACCCCACCCCAGCTTCATTCAGGGATCCCTATCACCAGCCCAACACGAGGTGGGCAAGATAAGAAGTATGGAATGTTTCAGAAATAACAAAGAATCCCGTCTGGTTGAGGGAGGTTGTGAGAGGAGGTGGGTAGAGATCAGCCTGGAAAGTGAACTTTCTCAAGAGGGCACTGGGAGCCACTGACGTTTTAAACAGAACAAGTGACAGGATCTGATTTTTGCTTTAAGAGAAGTTTTCAGTATTTTTCAACCCTATTATCTGCCCCCTTTTGAGAAATAGAAAAAGCCCAGGCTTACTATCATGCTGGTCTTTGAAAAAACAAAAGCTCATGCCCATCTCTCCAGAGCTCCTCCCTCACACCCCATGGAGATTTCCATAGTTTCCCTCACCCCAGGGAGCCAAGTCTTTCCTCACATGATGCCCTGAGTAGAGGCTCAACTGCTTTTTGCCAGTTTCTCCTTGTAGTTCTTTCAATTATTGCTTTATGTATTTATAAGTTATGTTATTCAGTATATATGAGTTTAGAATTGGTATGTATTTTAGGTAAGTTGAATATTTGATCAAAATATAGTGATATACATTAATACTAGCAATGATTTTCCCTTCTAGTCTACTTGGTCTGATATTAACATAGCAACTATAACTTTTTTTGGTTAACATTTGACTGGTATATTTTTTTCAATCCTTTTCCGTTCAAATTAAAAATTTGTTTTTTATTGAGGTACAATTCACGTACCATAAAATTCACCCTGTAAAATGTACAATTCAGCAGTTTTTAGTGTATTTACAGTGTTTTGCCACCATCATCACTATCTAATTCCAGAACATTTTCATCACCCCGAAAGGAAACTTTGTATGCATTTGCAGTAGCTCCCCATTTACAACCCCCCCCCAGTGTTTGGCAACCACTAATTGGCTTTCTATCTGTGGATTTGCTTGTTTCAATATTTCAAATTAATGAAATCATACCATACGTGGACTTTTGTGTCTGGCTTACCCTTACTATGATGTTTTCAGGGTTCATCCATATTGTAGCATGGATCAGTACTTCATTCTTTTTTACAGCTGAAGAATATTTTACTGTATGGATAGACCACATTTTATTAATCATTGATGGACATTTGGGTTGTTTCCACTTTTAACTATTGTGAATAATACTGCTATGAACAATTGTGTGCAAGTTTTTGTGTGGATGTGTATTTTCAATTGTCTTGAGTATACACCTAGGAGTACTATTGTTGGGCCATATGATAACTCCATGTTTAACTTTTGAAGGAAATGCCAAGCCATTTTCCAAAGCAACAGCACCATTTTACATTCCCACCAGCAATGCATGTGGTTCAAATTTCTCTCCATCCTTGTCAACACTTGTTATTGTGCGTGATTTTTAAAATAGCCATCCTAGTGTGTGTGAAATGGTATCTCATTGTGGTTTTGATTTGTATTGCTCTAATGACCAATGATATTGAGCATCTTTTCATGTACTTATTAGTCATTTGTATATCTTATTTGGAAAAATGTTCATTCAAAACTTCTGTTCATTTTTTAATTGGATAATTTATCTTTTTATTGTTGAGCTGTAAGGGTTCTTTATGTATTCTGGATATTAGATCCTTATCAGATATATGATTTGTAAATATTTTCTCCCATTCTGTGGATTATCTTTTCACTCTTTGATAGTGTCTTTTGATGCACATGGGCTTTTTTGTTTGTTTGTTTTTTGTTTTGTTTTGTTTTTTTTTTGAGACAGAGTTTCACTGTTGTCACCCAGGCTGGAGTGCAATGGCACGATCTTGGCTCACTGCAACCTTCGCCTCCCAGGTTCAAATGATTCTCCTGTCTCAGTCTCCCAAGTAGCTGGGATTGCAGATGCCTGCCACCATGGCTGGCTAATTTTTTTGTATTTTTAGTAGAGACAGGGTTTCACCATGTTGGCCAGGCTGGTCTTGAACTTCTGACCTCAGGTGATTTGCCCGTCTCAGCCTCCCAAAGTGCTGGGGTTACAGGCGTGAGCCACCGTGCCCAGCCAGAGAGTGTTGCTATGTTAAAACAATATTGTTTTCCAATCCATGAACACAGAATATCATTCCACTTATTTTGTTCTTTAATTTTTTAAATGATCTTTTACAGTTTTCAGTGTATACATTTCGCACTTCTTTTGTTGTTAAATTTATTTGTGAATTTTATTCTTTGTATGCTCTTGTACACAGAATTGTTTTCATAATTTCATTTTTGAATTGTTCATTAAAAGTGTATGGAAATAACCATTGATTTTTAAAAATATATTGATCTTGTATTCTGTGGCCTTCCTAAACTTTTTATTAGTTCTCGCTCTGTCTCTCTCTTTTGACGGGGGACCGGGGTCTTGCTCTGTCACCCAGGCTAGAGGCCGGAGTGCAGTGGTGCAATCACAGCTCACTTCGGTCTTGAACTCCTGGGCTCAAGCAAATCCTCCCTTCTCAGCCTCCAGAGTAGCTGGGACTACAGGAGCAGGCCACCATGTTAGGTTCTAATTTACTTTATTTTATTTTATTTTTAGAGATGGAGTCTCACTATGCTGCACACGCTGGTGTTGAACTCCTGGGCTCAAGTAATCCTCCTGCCTCAGCCTCCCAAAGCACTGGGATTATAGGCATAAGCCACCATGCCTGGCCCTTTTTATTAGTTCTAATAGGTTTTATTTGTGTGGATTCTTTGTGATTTTCTACACACAGCACGTGTCATCTGCAAGTAAAGAGAATTTTACTTATTCCTTTCTAATTGGGATGCTTATTTCCTTGTTCCCTTCCTTTTCTCTCTTTTTTCTTTTTGTTTCTCCTGCTTATTGCACTACCAAGAACCTCCAATACTACATTAAATACAAGTGGTAAAAGAATCCTTTCCTTGTTCCTAATCTTAGAGGGAAAACGTTTAGTCTTTCATCGTTAAGTGTCATGTTAGCTGTGGATTTTTCATAGATGCCCTTTGTCATGAGTAACTTCCATTCTGTTCCTGTTCCTAGTTTGTAGAAAGGTGTTTTTTTTGTTTTGTTTTGTTTTTTGTTTTGTTTTGTTTTGTTTTTTCACCGGGCTTTCCTGAGTTTATTTGGGGCACACCCGGGCGAGGCCCCTGCGCCCAGAAGAAGGTGTTGGGCCTCTTGGTGATGAAGCGTGATTTGTGCTGACGGCGCAGGACCCGGTGGGGCAGCGGGAACTTGATCTTGGAGTCGTGGAACTGCTTGATGGCCGACCAGCGGCACTTGCTGGCTGCGATCTCCCTCACCTTCATGACCTGGATGGAGTGGACCTGGGCGCCATGCCGGGCGCCCATGTCTCAGTAGCACTGGGTGACAGCCTCGCGGTGGTCAGGTCCCGGTATTCCCGGTACATGTTGTGGGTGCCGCTCCGGGAGTCATAGCGCAGCCAGATGCCGAAGTTCTTCACCCGCAGGGGGCGCTTCTCAAACACCTGCCCACAGTAGACAATCTCCCCTGAAGACTTCTTAATCTTCTTTAACTGAGATACGAAGTGCCGGAAGGGGGACTCGGCAACGACATGATTAGGCGCAAAGATTCGCATGCAGTAGAGAGGCGGTGTGTGGCATTTGGGGGTGGGCAGGCAGCGACCCCACCACCTTGTACTCTTGTAGTGCGCTCGGGACCTTCATGGCGTCCTCTGCGCTCGCCGCCACCCGCAAAAGGACTGTTTCAAGTCATGAATGGATGTTAGATTCTGTCGAATCTTTTTATGCACCTATTGAGAGGGTCATGTGGTTTTTGTCCTTTTTCTGTTAATGTGGTGTGTTACACTGAGTTTCAGATGTTAAATCAAGCTTGTATTCTTGGTATAAATCCCACTTGATGATGGTGTCTAATCCTTATGTGCTGCTAGATTTAGTTTTTAAATATTGTGTTAAAGATTTTTGCATCCAGGAGTTCATGAAGCATATTGAGATGTAGTTGTTTCCTTGTGATATCCTTGGTATGAGGGTAATACTGGGCTGATAGAATGAGATAGGAAGTGTTCCTACTCCTCTATTTTCTGAAAGAGTCTGTGAAGGATTGGCGTTCATCATTCTTCAGTTATTTGATAGAATTCACCAGTGAAGCCATCTGGGCTTGGATTTCCTTTGTGGGAATATTTTCAATTACTAATTCAATTTATTTGCTTGGTGTAAGTCTATTCAGATTTTTAATTTATTTTAAAGTCAGTTTTGGTCATGTGTCTTTCTAGGAATTTCTCCATTTCATCTGAGTTGTCCAATTTTTTTGGCATGAAGTCATCAAAGCATTCTCTTATAATCCTTTAAATTTCTATAGGTCAGTAGTAATGCCCCCCTTTTCTCTTCTTGATCTTGGTAATTTGATTCTCTTTTCTTTTTGGTCACTCTAGCCAAGATCAATTTTGCTGATTTTTCAAAGAGCTGACTTTTGTTTTCATTGATTTTTCTCTATTGTTTTCCTGTTTTCAATTCCATTAGTTTCTGTGCTAATCTTTATTTCCTTCCTTCTGCTTGCTTTGGATTTAGTATGCTCTTCTTTTTCTAGTTTGTCAAGGTAGATGCAAGGTTATTAATTTGAGATCTTTCTTTTTTTTGCTGGTGTAGGCCTTTAAAGCTGTAAGTTTCCCTCTGAGTACTGCTTTAGCTGCAGTCCATAGATTTTGATATGTTGTGTTTTCATTTTCATTCTCTTCAGGCTTTTCTAATTTCCTTTGTTTTTTCTTTGACTTGCCAGTTATTTAGAAGAGTGTTGCATAATTTCCAAGTATTTTGGACTTCCTAGGTTTCTATCTTTTTGGATTTATAATTTAATTCTCTTGCGGTCAGAGAACATATTTTATATTATTTAAATTCCTTTAAATATATTGAGACTTGTTTTATGACCTAGGTTATGGTCTATCCTGGAGAATGTTTCATGTGCACTTGAAAAAAATGTGTACTTGGCAATTGTTGAATGGTGTGTTCTATAGGTATCAGTTAGGTCAAATTTGTTGATAGTATTGTTCAGATTTTATATATCCTTGCTGATGTTCTGTCTAGTCCTATCAACTATTGAAAATAGAGCATTGAAATGTCCATATGTTATATTTGAATTTTCTTTTGTATTTTTAGTAGAGACGGGATTTCCCCATGTTGGCCAGGCTGGTCTCGAACTCCTGACCTCAAGTGATCCACCCACCTCGGCCTCACAAAGTGCTGGGATTATAGGCGTGAGCCACTGCGCTGGCCAATTTTCCTCTGTTGATTTTTAATTACATTGAAGCAGAAATTTAGACATAAATAGGCATTCATTCACTCCAAGTTTGAGTTATTTTCTTAGGGTTTTCTCTAGCGATTACATTATGAGTCTTAACTAATCACAATCCACCTCAGGTGAATACTCACTGAATTTTGGTGAAATATGGAGACTTTGCCCCAGTATGGCTACATTCTTTCCCACTTCTTTTGAGCTAGTAATGCCATGTATATTACATCTATATAGGTTATAAACCCTGAAATACAGTGTAATACCTTTTTTAAATGCAATCTTACGTTTTTAAAAGAAAGTAAATGAATAAAAATATGTTGAGTGGCTTTTATATTAGCTCACTTTTTAACCATTTTTTCTGCTTTCCATTTCTTACTTTGAATTCCAGTTACTAACTGGTGTCATTTCCTTTCAGCCTGAAGGACTTCCTTGAGTATTTCTTGTAATGAGGCATGCTAGCAATGAACTACGTCAGCCTTTGTTTATCTGGGAATGTCTTTTTTTAAACCTTCAATTTTTTTTTTTTTTTTT
>NW_012107375.1:397902-399756 GCF_000951045.1 Mandrillus leucophaeus | reverse complement strand
GAGATGGAGTCTCTCTCTGTTGCCCAGGCTGGAGTGCAGTGGCGTGATCTCAGCTCACTGCAACCTCTGCCTCCCAGGTTCAAGTGATTCTTGTGCCTCAGTGTCCCGAGTAGCTGGGATTACAGGTGCATGCCACCACATCTGGCTAATTATTGTATTTTTAGTAGAGATGGGGTTTCACCATGTTGGTCAGGTTGGTCTCAAACTGTTGACCTCAGGTGATCCGCCTGCCTTGGCCTCCTAAAGTGTCGAGATTACAGGCGTGAGCCAACACACCCAGCTAAACCTTCAATTTTTAAAGTATAGTTTTGCTAGATATAAAATCTGGGGGCTGTGTGCAGTAGTTCACACCTGTAATCTCAGCACTTTGGGAGGCTGAGGCAGGCAGATCATTTGAGCCCAGGAGGTTGAGGCTGCGACGAGCTGAGATCACACCACTGCACTCCAGCCTGGGTGACAGACTACGACTGTCTCAAAACAAATTTTTTTTTTTTTTTTTTTAGTTGATAGTATTTTTTTTTTCGATGCTTTCAGTTTGTCATTCCACTCCCTTCTGGCCTCCATTGTTCCTGATGACAAGTCAGATGTTAATTTTATTGCGGTTCCCTTTTATGTGGGTCATTTATTTCTTCTGCTATAATACTTTCAAAATTGTCTGTCTTTGGCTTTCAATAATTCAACCATGAAATGTCTATGAGTGGCTCTCTTTGTGTTTATCTTACTTGGGGTTAATCTAACTTCTTGTATCCGATTAATGCTTTTCACCAAACGTTGGTGTTTAGCCATTATTTATTCAAATATCTATTCTGCCCCTTTCTCTTTCTCCTCTTCCTCAGAGCCTCCAATTACATATATCAAAATACGTGTTCAGTTTTAAGTCTGTTCCGCTTGTACTTGTTGTTAGGAGACACTGATGACTTCTGGGCTCCTTACATGTTGGACCAGAAACTGAAACTCCTCTGGGTCTGTTTTCATTGGCGGATTTTTCTTCTCATTATGGGATCCTTTTTTTTTTTTTTTGAGATGGAGTCTCTGTCACCCAGGCTGGAGTGCACTAGTGTGATCACGGCTCACTACAACCTCCACCTCCTGAGCTCAAGCAATAAGCAATCCTCCTGATGCAGCCTCCCGAGTAGCTGGGACTACAGGTGTGCACCACCACACCTGGCTAATTTTTTGTGTTTTTTGTAGAGATGGGGTTTTGCCATACTTTCCAGAGTGGTCTTGAACTCCTGGGCTAAAGCAATCCATATGGGCCACATTTTTATGTCTCTTCTACCTGAGTCAGAAAGCCGGGACGTACAGCTCTCCTAGTCTGTCTCCTTTCTCTCAGGGACCACAGTCCTTCACTGATTGCTGTCCCCCATCTGAAAACAGTGGATTTTCATATATTTTGCCCAGTTTCTAGCTGTTTATGGTGAGACAGTAATTCTGGACCCTCTTATTTCCTCATGGCCGTATTGATATTGAGTGACTTTACGTTTTGTTAAGACAAATATGCATGTTAACTTTTTTAGAGTAACTAGAATATAAATAGGATGTACTACTTCCAAACTAGTAGAAGAAAATAGCAGATAATGAAGGAAAATATCAGTTAATCAAATAAAGGTCAAGTAAGGGAAATAAAGAAATGGAAATAGGCCGGGCCTGGTGGCTCGTGCCTGTAATCCCAGCACTTTGGGAGGCCGAGGCGGGCTGATCATGAAGTCAGGAGATCGAGACTATCCTGACTAATATGGTGAAACCCTGTCTCTACTAAAAATGCAAAAAAATTAGCCGGGCGTGGTGGCGGGCGCCTGTAGTCCCAGCTACTCGGGAGGCTGAGGCAGGAGAATGGCATGAACCCGGGAGGCA
>NW_012107375.1:389569-397852 GCF_000951045.1 Mandrillus leucophaeus | reverse complement strand
GGTGGCGGGCGCCTGTAGTCCCAGCTACTCGGGAGGCTGAGGCAGGAGAATGGCATGAACCCGGGAGGCAGAGCTTGCAGTGAGCTGAGATCCGGCCACTCCACTCCAGCCTGGGCGACAGAGCGAGACTCCGTCTCAAAAAAAAAAAAAGAAACGGAAACATTGGAATAAGTAGAAAGTATAACATAATATGTTAAAAATAGATCCAAAAAGCATTAAGCAAAATAAATAGATTAAATTATCCAGTTAGGATTAAAAAAAAAAATCCAGCTATAAGCTGTTTGTAAGAGATACATCTAAAAGAATAGGGCTGAAAAAGGCTGAAAGGGCAGGACTGGCTGGGCACAGTGGTGGCTCATGCCTGAAATCCCAGCACTTGGGGAGGCCAAAGGGGGAAGATCACTTGAGCCCAGGAGTTTGAGACCAGTTTAGGCAACATAGTGAGACCCCCATCTCCACAAAAAAATAAAAAAAATTAGTTGGGCGTGGTGGTGCGAACCTGTGGTCCCAACTACTTGGGAGACTGAGGCAGGAGGATCACTTGAACCGGGAGGTTGAGGCTGTTGTGAGCTGTGATTTTGCCACTGTACTCCAGCCTGGGTTGACTGAGTGAGACCCTGTCTGGAAAAAAAAAAAAATAGAGAGAGAGAGAAGAAAAGAAAAAGAAAGGGCAGGACCTCCAGCTGTGGCCAAATGTGGATATCAGCAAACAACCTCCCCAAGAAAGTAACCATAAAGCTGGACCAAATTGACAAAAACAAGCTTTTTGATCTGGAAGCCAACGAAGATGTCTCATAATCCAAGCGGCTGGATTTTGAGTAAGAACAGCGGGAGTCTATGGCATTCTGGCCCAGGGCTGCTCCCATCCCTCCTGGCTTGCTGGGCATGGAGGCTGCGCCAAGGCAGGGAAGGCCATGAAGCCCAGCAGCTTCTCCCCATAGGCTTGAAGGGCGCTCGCTCATTTGGATTGGTGGGCAACACCTGTGCCCAGTGGTGTCATCGGTGGAAGTGACTTCTTGGAGGTGGGCAGGCTGGGAAGGGCAAACAGATCAGCTCTACTCAACTGAGGCTATGGATGTGCTTGTGGCAGTATATTTCTAGCCGACCAGAGACTGGAGGGGTCCCACACTACTCACATTCTCCTGGACTGCCCTGGGACTATGCACATGTATATAAAAGATGTGAGAGGGCCCGGTGGAAAGGAAAGCCCAGAAGACCTGAAAGTAGCCTGAACATTGAATAAGCTCCCCTACCCACACCCAGACCCATCTACAAAGGACACAAGCCTTACTGGCTTGAGATGTTTGAGCACAGCTTCTGTCCAATCATTGGCTGACCACCAAGCTAGGCAGATACAGGGTAGCCCCTAGGAAACCAGACTTAACATTTTTAAGTAGAATATATATTTTTAAATGGAAAAAATCTTCCCTGCCAGCCTGCCTCCAAGAAGTCATTTCCACCGATCATACTGCTGGCACAATCATGGCTCACTGCAGCCTCGACCTCCTGGTTCAGGAGAAAAATCTCATCATACTTCTGGCAAGGGGAGGGGAAAGTGGTCATTTTGAAAGAGGCCCAGGGCATTCTGTTCTTAACTAGGCCTGCCCTCAAGAGTAACCCTTACCAGGCCCAACCTATTAGGGTTTTGCCTGAGCCTAACTGAACTGAGGGAAGCAAAATACCCAACTCAGTCTTTTGTAGCCATTCTGGCCCATCTAAGCAGGGCACAATCTGAGAAGCACTGGTGAAATTCACAGTCCAGAGGCACAGGCACGCCCAAAGACAGAAACCTAATCACAGGACTGAACGCTTTTCCTCCCTCCACATTCTGCTATATCGATACGGCCTATTCGTAGCAGGTCCTTTTACCCAGTACATGTCCAGGTTTTGACCAAAAAAAAAAAAAAGAAAAGAAAAAGACAAAGCATGCTAAAGGCCAAAAAACACAGTTCAAAAAGATAGAGCCAGTACCAGAAGCAGGCTCAGCTATGACAGGGGTGTTGGAACGATCAGACCAGAAGTTTAAAATAACTATGATTAAAATGCTAAGGGCTGTAATGGAAATAGGAGACAATATGCAAAAACATGGCCACAATTAGCTGCAAGGGAGGATGGGAAATAAAGTTTCTAGCTGTGAAGCCATATACACTATTAACCTTTGGACATTTTACTTCTAAAAAGGAGAAGCAGAGAATGGATACTGGGGGACACTTAGTAGTCTCTTCCACAGTGTCTTTCATCAGTTTTGGAAAATTCTCAGGCATTGTTTATTAAAATATTTTATATTCCCTATTCTCCTTTTTGTCTTCTAGAAATCCAACTAAATATATATGTGACCTGTCTATCTTATTGTCTCTCTGTGCTGCATTCTGGGTAATTTCCTTAAATCCATCTTCCAGTTCACTATTTCTTTCTTCAGCTATGTTTAATATGCTGTTTAAACTTTAAATGTCCAATTTCGATTGTCATATTTTTCATTTCTAGGAGCTCTTTTTGGTTTTCTTTCAAGTGTATCTAGTCATTTTATATTCTCTTGCTTTTTTGTTACAGTTTCAATACTTCCTTTTATTTCTTTAAGCATATTAATTATACTTATAGCCTTTGTCATATGATTTCAAAAGCTGCTATCTTTGCAGGACTGATACTTGAATTCACATGTTAAATGTTTCTATAACTCATGGTGGCTTGTTTCCTTGTACATTTTAGGATTTAAAAAAAATACGTATTTTGGAATTTTCTATAGGAGTACTTTGAGGCCTGTGTTTAAAGGACATCCCTCCCTCCACAGAGGATTTGTGCTTGCTTCTGCTGGTCACTCTGGAGCAATGTGACTTCTGAACCATTTCATTTAAAACTTAAATAGGCCAGGTGTGGTGGCTCATGCCTGTAATCTCAGCACTTTGGGAGGCTGAGGCATTGCACCTGGCCTATTTAAGTTCTATATTGAGACCTTGTTTCTAAAATAAAAAACTTTAAAAATGTATTTTATTAATGTTTTAAACTGCTATTTTTTATTGGGCTGTCACAATTTAGGGAAAACTGTATGTAAGATAGTCAAATACAGCTTCGAGACAAATCCAGGAGCCTTCTCCAGCAGCCAGATCACTGTTTTTTTTTTGTTTTTTTGTTTTTTTGTTTTTTTTTTGAGACGGAGTCTTGCTCTGTCACCCAGGCTGGAGGCTGGAGTACAGTGGCCGGATCTCAGCTCACTGCAAGCTCCGCCTCCCGGGTTTACGCCATTCTCCTGCCTCAGCCTCCCGAGTAGCTGGGACTACAGGTGCCCACCACCACGCCCGGCTAATTTTTTGTATTTTTAGTAGAGACGGGGTTTCACCGTGTTAGCCCGGATGGTCTCGATCTCCTGACCTCGTGATCCGCCCGTCTCGGCCTCCCAAAGTGCTGGGATTACAGGCTTGAGCCACCGCGCCCGGCCAGATCACTGTTTTTGTTTTGTTTTGTTTCTTTGTTTTGAGACAGGGCCTCACTCTCATTCTCTCATCATTCTCTCACTCTGTTACCCAGGCTGGAGTGCAGTGGCGCAGTCCCAGCTCACTGTAACCTCTGCCTCCCGGGTTCAAGTGATTCTCGTGCCTCAACTTCCCAAGTAGCTTGGACAGGCATGTGCCACCATGCCCAGCTCAGTTTTTTTTTTTTTTTTTTTTTTTTTTTTTTTTTGTATTTTCAGTAGAGACAGGGTTTCCCCATGTTGGCCGGGCTGGTATTGAACTCCCCACCTCAGGTGATCCTCCTGCTTTGGCCTCCCAAAGTACTGGGATTATGGGTGTGAGCCACGGTGCCTGGCTGGATCACTGTTTCTAAGTGCCTCCGAGAGAGATTCTGGAGTGTCCACTACTCTATGCTGAGACCACTCTAAAAGAACAGTTCAGCTTGTGGCTATAAGCTCTCAGGGGAGGGGGAACATTTTCCTTTTATTCCACTTCCCCCCAGATCCAAGGTCAAGATCAGCACACACCCTCTTCTTTCTTTGGGATGTATCTTCCTAGGTCACCTGTTCTAGTAGTTTTCTGTGGCTGCTGTAATAAATTACCACAGAGTTGGTGGCTTACAGTAACACAGATTTCATATCTTCCATTTCAGAAGATCAGCCATCCAAAATAGATTTCAGTGGACTGAAATCAAGGTGTTGGTGGGGTTGCGTTCCCATGGAGGGTCCTGGCTCCTGGGCTAGTCCCAGGGTGGCTTACTCCACTGGCCCAGAGGATTCGCATCATTTCTCACCTCATCACCTTGCTCTTCCTTTCCTACTAGCTCAGCCATTCACACAAATGCCTTTAGATTGCCCCCAACATCTTGTGGGTTCTGGGCCACATTGCTCCCAAAGTCTCCGCAGCTTTCTCGGGCTGCGCTTGCTCCCCGCCACCCTCCAGCTGCCCTTTCCCTCTGCTACATCTCCATGGTGGAGAGTCACAGCTTTATAGACCCCGGAAGCTACGGTGTGGAGAAGGCATTGGCAGTGTCCCAAGACGAGGAGAGGTGCAGTTCACCTCTGTCCCTTTAGGTGGCCTGTTGGTCTCCATGTTCTCCATGGGGTTCTTCTAGTCCCCAGCCTGGGCTTTGCAGCCCAAATTCCACAGCCAGAGAACCACAACACTCACATGTGCCAGTCTGCCCACACCCCTCCCTGTCACTCTCAGGATGCCACCCAGCCGTGGCAGCCCTCAGGTTCCAGGCAGGGCTCTGGGCTGACTTGGCCAGTGTCTCAGGGATCACTTGTGAGTGCTGGGTCCTCGCTTTTCTGCTCTGTCCATGGCAGTGGACATCTATGGCATAACTGCAGTGCTGTGACTGTTGCATTTATCATTTCTTCCCCCACTAGAAAGTCTGCTCTGAGCAGGCAGAGCTCACTGCTGCAACCCAGTCCCCTGACAGTGTGTGGCACAGACTAGGGGTTCAAATGGAGGTGAATGAATGTGCAACTCAGAGCTTGGGCCAGCGGGCAGTGTAAGCACAATATGGGAAATGATAACATGGGGCGGGGAGTGGGGTGGTGCTTGAGTCCCTGGCCAGCCCGACACACCCCCCTTTCCACCATGGGCAGTCCAGAGAGACCAAGAGGGCCTCCTTCCCCACCTTCCCCCAAACCCTCCAAGGTGCTCAGGAGGTAGCTTGCCTCTCTACTCAGTATCTTAAATAAACTGTTTATTCAGAAGGAATAATTAAAGAAAGCAACTGTGATATGGATTACAAAAACAAATAAGCATAGCTCCTCTCCAGGCTCCAGGGTGAGATGGCCCCGTGCCGCAAAGACTGCCAGCCCTGGGCTGGGTGAATCAGTGGGCTAGCATGTGTGTGTGAGTGCCGACACGCGCGCACACACACGCACACCCGCCACCCACAGGGGTGTGGACAGAAATGAATGACTGTGTGTGTCTGCAGCTTGGCCCCTTCCCCAGCCCCCAAAGTAGCAGCGGCTGTGTGGGCCCCGCAGCAGCAAAAGTGAGGCCTTCTTCTTCCCCTCCCCCTCCCCAGCTCTCGCTCTGAGACCCCATCTCCTCGGGCAGCAGTTTGACCACCCTCACTCACAAAGAGCCCCAGTGATCCCGTCAAGACATCTGGGGGAAGAGGGAAAAAAAAAAAGCCCACCAGATGTGTGGCCGGGAACCTGCCCAGTTGCTCCTAGGCCATGGATGTAGGCAGCCACTGCACCTCTGGGTCCCCATTCCCTGGGAGGCCCCAGCCCCGAGAGGCCCAAGGCCTTGGTGGAGAAACAGGGAGGTGACAACACCAGTGATGGCAAACTCCTCTCCCCCAAGCAACCATTTGGGGACAGGGGAGGGACTGGGAGCCAGTCCCTGTGGCAACAAGGTGGCACACACCCTTCCTGAAGGAGGAAGCGCAGGGAGGTGCAGGGCCCAGCCGAGCTGGCCGAGCACCCAGGGCCGGAGCGGGGGCCTGGACAACCACCTGGAGAGGGAACCCCCACCCCCATCCCGCAAAGCAAAAAGTAACAGTCGCAGAAGAGGCAGGCTCAGAGCAGCCCTGCCGTAGGCACGTTGATTAGGACGCCAGCCCGCGTGAGGTATTGCGCTCTCCCCCCAGCACCCTGCTCAGGCCAAGCCCTCCCGCCCTCCCCTCCCTTGCCGCACGAGTGGGCAGGGACACCCGTGGGTGGGGGTGGGGCAGGGGCCGGCCCGCCGGCCACTGGGCCCTAGGTGGGGGCCAGCTCGAAGGCGCCATCACTGGTGGGGGTGGTGAAGAAGGAGGGCGGGTCAGAGGCCATGGATGCCTGCCCCCCACTGCCCTGCTCCTGTGAGCGGCGCTCCTCCAGCCGCAGGCTGCGCTCAAAGTCCAGCAACTGCCCCATGAAGTTGAAGTTGGGGGAGATGTTAGACTTCTTTCTCTTGACCAGGTCATAGGCATCGTTGAGAGAGAGGTGGAGCTTCTGCATGAGGTAGGCCACAGTGACGGTGACAGAACGGCTGACCCCCGCCAGGCAGTGGACGAGCACCCCGCAGTTCTGGGACAAGGCCTCATCTAGATGGGGCAGGACAGGGCCCGGGAGACCCCGAGGGCAAGCGTGTGTGAGGCCGATGCCTACCGAAGGGCCCTTGAAGACCCCGCCCTGCCCCCTGAGCCAGATGGCCACGGCCTGGAGTTTTCGCTGGTGGCCTCTGGGGGCCGCCCTAGCTCTGCCTGTCCCCTAGAAGTGCCACCCTGGCTTTTGGCTCTGGGAATGGCAGCTGGGCTTGGGAGGAGTGCTCACAAGGGGGAGGCCAGAGCAGGTCTTGGGGAGGGCGGGTGGGGCGGACTCACCGATGAACTCAATAGCCTCCGGGAAGAACTGCGACAGGTTCTGGCTCCAGTGGTCGGAGATGGGGATCTGCTTGTAGTGAAAGTCGCCATTCTTCTCGAAGAAGTTTGGGAGGTTGGGGGTGACATTGAGGATGTAGCGGATGCCCAGTTTGGCCAGGCTCTCCAAGTTGGCGGAATCCCGGGCACTGCCCAGATAGAGGTTGGGCAGGATCTGGACAGGGAAGGATGCCCGCAGCCCCACTGGCGGGGGTGTGGCACCCTCCGAATCCAGGCCACAGCTCATGGAGTCGCGGTCAGCCTCGGATTCCGCATCAGAGCAGTCGGAGCCCAGGCACAGACTGCCCAACCCCACTACAGGCACCGTACTGGGCACCGGGGCCATGCTGGAGCCGGCACGGCCACTAAGGCTGGTCTCACACAGGTGAGGGCACTCGGCCTGGAATCTGCTGAAGCCACCTGTGGGGAAGAGGGCATGGGGTCTGCTGACCTGGCCTCCTGGGCAGCCAAGTACCTCTGTCTGGGGCTGGGGAGCTGACCCTAGACAACTTGGAGGGTTTGCAAATGTTCCTAAAAGGAACACAAAATCCAGCAGCTTGGTGTGTCCTGGTGCCACGTGGAACCCTAGCCACCCTCACTCAGCACTCTCGGCCACTGCTCTGGACAGCAAGTGCCCACTGCAGCTGCTGGGGCTGCAAGAAGCTGGGCTCACGCTGAACCACCGGAGAGGATCTTACACCCCTAGGGTCAAGCTGAGGCAGGTGTGAGGGCTCAACAGAGCTGAGATATACTGCCAGCCTTAGGGAGGACTGTGGCCATCAGTTAAAGAAAAGGAAGTTCTCTGCCTGGGCATATCCTGACCCTCAGGGATGAAGTGGGACCCCAAGATGTGGGGAACTTGGGGGAGAATGTGACATTCCACCAGAATGGTTCTAAAGTCTCAAGAAGCCAGCATCTCTATTTACAGATACTATCTCCCTGGGCTGGAAACCTGACACTTTATATGCTGTTCAGGAGGCTAAGGTGGGAGGATCGCTTGAGCCCAGGAGGCTTCAGTGAGCCGTGATTGCACCAATGCTGTCTGACCCCTGCCTCCCTTGCTCATTTGCTGAGCAGGTGGGAGGGGTGGCGATACCCTTGCCGAGACCCTGGGGAGCCCACACTTTCTACTTCGCTCTTGAGCATCCTGAGAACTAGCTCAGGTCAGGCCAATTCTCCCCATTTTCCAGGCTCAGAGACTGGGCTGCCGAGGGTAAAGAACTTGCCCACGGTCACACTCAGGCTTCCCTCATCTCAAAGCAGCCTGGCAGGTCATCAGAGGAGGGGGGCCTCAACTCGCTTTGGAAAAAAAGAAGTGGGGCTGGCCTAAGGTCAAATGAATCCCAAACGCCCTGGAAGGAGGGCCCCGCGGCACCTACCCTGAAGGTAGTAGGCCAGGTAGCCTTCCTCTCGCAGCTTCTGCAGCAGGGTGCCCAGCACCGACTCGGCCTCCCACTCCTCGGCCTCGGCCTC
>NW_012107375.1:385774-389254 GCF_000951045.1 Mandrillus leucophaeus | reverse complement strand
AGCGGCCCAGACCCTCCATGGGCGATCGGCTCCCTACACGCCGGGCCACGGGCGCTGCGGAGAGAGAGAAGGCGCAGTGTGAGCTCCCGGAGGGCCGAGGGGGCTCAGACTTGAAGCTCGCCCTGCGTCCTGAAGGCGGGAGCCCAGGGTCCCCCACCGTGAGGACCCCCAACAAGGCGCCCCAAGAAAACCCCCAGGCAGCAGCTTGGCCCGGGGAAGGGTCCTCGAGAAGAGGGCTGAACGACTAACTGCCCCTTCGAGGCTCATCCCTGAGGCCGCAGCCGCCTCCCTCCATACCGCCTTTCTGCTCCTCTCTCGGCCTTCTCGCGAATGCTCCCCAAGTTCGAGTTTCCGACTCTGGTTGGGGGTGTGCGTGTGAGGGGTGCCAGTTCGAGGCCTAGATCTCCCCCACGGCCAGGTGGGCCAGGAAAACAGAGGAGGCGCCGAGGTTCTGGGCCTCAGCGAGTCCTCTCAGAGGTGACCTGGCCCCCAGTCCCCCATCTCCCCCACCCCTAGGAGAGAACAAAAGGAGAGAGACCTGGAGCGAAATCCGGAGGTGGACGACCGCGCGTGGACGTTCTGGCCACGGTCACTGCCACTGCGGAACGCGGGGCGCCGTCCCGGGGCAGGGAGTCCCCAGGCCTGGCCGCCAGGAGAAGGCGGGGCGGCGGTACAGGCTTGCACGTGGAAGCCGAGCCCCGCGCAGCCCGCGCACTGGCCGCTTCCTGGCAGCCGGACCCAGCTTCCACCTTGGAAACTGCCTTCGGACGTGGAGTTACAACTCCGAGGGGCGGGCCGGGGCGGGGCTCCGGGGGCGGGCCCGGGGGGCCGGTGAGCCAACGGGTGCTAGCCGAAGCAGTCGGGTGGGACCTGCGAGTCGGCTGAGCTGGGGCTTCCACCGAGGCGGGACGGGGTCGGGGCAGAGGCCAAGGGCAGGTCAGGGGCCCAGCAGGGGACCAGCTGCGGCTCCCCTGGCCGGCGCCAGCCTGGCCTCGGGAGGCAGGGGGAGGGGTGGGGACCAGAGCCCAGCCCCTCTGCCGCGGAAGCTGCCTCCAACCCAACTCACTAGGTGATACTGGACCATCTTCTCCCCTTCCTGGATCTCAGTGGCCGCATCTCTATAATGGGCTCATAGCTACCAGCTTGGGCAAACATGGGATGCCACCGAAATCACGGAGGGGAGGAGGAAGCAGGACCAGAAACTAGTGCAGCTTTGTCCCAGAGCTCTGCTGCAGGGCAAGGCAGGCAGGGGCAGCTCCTGAATACCTCCCAACCCCAGCCTGCTTCACTCGCACAGGACAGGCCAAAAGCATCCAGGAGCCCTGAGTTCCCAGCCCTAAACTGGGGCATTCTGGTCTTATCACATTACTGATCCTAAGAGTCACCCCTGTCTCCCCACTCTGCCTCCTTCCCTTAACCCCGCTTCGGCTGATCAAAGTGGAGAGAAGTAGTTTCTACCTAAATATCTCTCACATCCACGCCTCTCTCTCCTGTCCCCTGCCCTAGCCAAGGGCTCAAATTCATCAGCTTTAGGCCAGGTCACTGTCATGTCTTGCACAACAGTCTCCCTGCCTCTGGGCCTGCAACGACCTGCCCTCCACCCTGCCCTGCCCAGCCCTGCCCAATGTCAGAATGCCATCCACTCAACCAAGGCTGGCGGCCTCCATCCTTTCCTCTATGGGCACAACAGGAGGGACAGATCCACAGGCAGCAAGAGCACTGGACAAGGTCTCAGGTGTGGTGAGCACTGAGGCAGGAGACCAGGGTCAGGGGGAGGTGTCCACAATGCTGATCTGGCTAAAAGTCCCTTCTCTGCTTAAAGCCCAACAAAAGCAAATAACAGTGTTGAAGGAAAATGTACAATAGATAAGATAAAGCTCATACCCAACCAAAAGGTTAAGACCCCTGTAGATAAATGGGCAAAGAACCTGAAAACACTGCATACTGCAGGAAGGAGGGAATGTGGTGGCCTAACAAATATTTGGGGGAAGGTTCAACTTCAGGCGTAGAAGGAAAGCAACTCCAATAAACAAGTAACAACGACCAAGGAGGTAACACTTCCCACCTACCGCGTTAGAAATGTTCTCATTTTTGAGAACACGCAGTGCTGGCAAGATTGCTGTGAAATCAGCGTGCTGTTCAACTGTTGCAGGGTTATATATTGGTACGGCCCTTTTGGAAATTAATCTGGCAATATCAAGAGCTAGGAAAGAATCCCAACCCTCTGACCACTTTTGGGAATCTAAGGAACTAAAGTAAAAGAAAGCAAAGTTATGCATACAAAGATGGGCACCGCAAAACATTTTTCTAACGAGTGGAAAATGCAAAGCAAACTATGAGTCCAAAGACTCCTCTCAGGAGCCATGGAGTTGGAGGAGAAAATGTCTGAAGTCATGGTTAGGTAAGAGGGCAGGTGATGGAAAGCCAGGTGGGTCACCTCTAAGGGGCTTCCAGTTTGCCCCTCTTCCTCCCTTTCGGGCAGTGGGCTGCTAACTGGGGACTCCCAGGACCCTGGCACTGGGCTGCTGTCTGGCCACACCCCCATGTCCCTGTCTCTAACATGAGTCCTAATTCCTGCATCTAAGGACCTTGGGCAACTGGACTGTGTCCTTCCTTCTCTTGCCCAGTGGACATGGGCCCCAGCCCAGGCCTCCCTCCTATGCCCCCTGCCCAGATTCTGAGATTCTGCTCATTCTTCAGGCCCTCTCCTCTAGGCAGCCTTCCCAACTCAGAGCCAGTAGTCTCCCTCCTCTGTGCTCCCTAGTGTGGTCACTTTCCCCCTTTCTCAGTGTGTTCCTGGGGCAGGGACTTTGTCTTCTGTGTTCTACCTTCTCCTGTCTCACAGCCTAGCTCCACAGTGGCGGAGGTGGACACCGGCACCCAGCCTGGGGGCTGCCTCCAGGCCCACTGCAGCTGTGGGTGGGAGCTAAGAGTGGGCAGGGGTTGAAGGCACCACGGAGGTTCTGCCATGTGCCAGTCTGGTTGTGGATAGTGGGGGTGGCACAGGGCTATGACCAGCAGGGAGCTGGACAGCCACTTCCCCCGCCCGCCCTGCCGTGGGGGCTCAGTTTGGCTGGAGAAGGAGCTCCTGAGGTGCTCAGACGCGCTCTCTGGAGAGGGATCCCTGGAGGTGAGAGCTGGGCTGCGATGAGGACGGGGACAGGCAACCTCCGCAATGGTGAAGGAAGGGGAAGCCTAGGATCCAAGGGTCCACGTCTCCTGACGCCTGGCGAGGGACTCCCCTGCACCCAACTGCGGAGTCCTGCTGGCAAGCCCTCCCACCGGGAGAAAGCATTTGGGAGGAGGCCACGAGGGGCTCAATTTCCAAAGTCAGAGCTCAGTGCTTGGGGCCCACAGCGCCCGCAGCGCCAGCAACAGGACAAATGGGAACCTGTTGCCACCTCCGCACTGCAGGGCTGAGCGCAGCCAACCCCCTAACGCCCCTCTCACCGGCGACCCTAGGCGGGCCGCCCCGACTCA
>NW_012107375.1:383970-385399 GCF_000951045.1 Mandrillus leucophaeus | reverse complement strand
CGGGAGCCTCCCGAGAGCGGCGCCGCGCCGCCTTCCCCCACGAAATGCATCGTTCCCGCCGGGCCGAGTGACAGGATTTCGGCTGTCGCGGCCGGGTCACATGGCCAAGAGCACAAGTCCCAGCGACAGCGTGCCTGCCAAATCCAGTGTCTTTTCCATCAAATCCACTTTCTGCTGGGGATGGCTTTCTGCTTTTCCTGGTCGGTCTCCTCGCGGGACTGGGAGTTCCTCCAAGGCAGGAACGGGTGTGTGCCCGGCCCCAAGCTGGCCCCAGCCCCCAGTGCAGGGCCTGGCACGCGCCCGGCGCTCGCGGAAGAAATGCTCGTTAACAAAGAAGGCATGAATGAATGAAACCAATTGTTGCCTGAGGGAGCTGCTCCTGCTTTTCCTTCTGCCGATCACACACTCCTCCCCCACCCCGACACGCACAAGCACACGTGCACACACAGCCCTCCCCGTAACACACACGCAGGCAGGCACCCAGACAGCGCGCGCGGACGCCAGCCCCCATGGAACCCACCTACTACGTGCTTGCCGGGCAGCTGGCGTCCTTTTGGTCCCACCTGGGCCGCCTCCATTTCAGCGCCGGGCTCTCTCCGCCTCCTCCCCGCCCCTCCCCGGGGCCCCTTGCTTCCACATCTAAGTACCCTACCTTGGACCCCAAAGTGCCTTCTTTATCTCTTAGGGAAGAGGCCAAACCAGTCGCTGGGGAGTCTCAAGGTCTGTTTAGGGAGGCACCTGGGGGGCCCAAGGCTGCTGAGCCGCTGCCGGAGAGCCAGAGGTGCCTGGCAGGGATGCCACCAAATGCTGCAGCCTCTAGAGCCCGCGTGCCAGGTGTTGGCGGGGGGAGGAAGGGAGGGACTCAGAGATGTGCTGGGGGGTGTCGAAGGCTATTTGTGATGGGGGCGGGGCAGGGTGCTGGAGAGCGTGAATCCAGCAGGTGTGCGCGCTTGCTGGGGTGGATGAGAGTGCGCCTTGGAGATGCTGGAGGTGTGTGCTTGGGACGTGGGGAGTGTCAGCCGCTGGGATGTGGGTTTCTGATGGGACCTTGCTCCGGGGTGGGTGGACTGCAGTGTCTGTGGGCTGGGAACGTGGGTGGGGTGTCTGTAATGGGCAGATGGGGAGTTCGAGGTGGTGGGGGCATGGTAGGGGGAGCTATGTTAGTGCAGGTATCGCAGAGATGTGTTGGAAGCGTGCGTGTGCGCCTGGGTGTGTACTGGGGCGTGGCAGGGTCTCGGTGGGTTGGCATGAGTTGGGGACAGTGGTGAGTGGTGGGGCAGGGGCTGCTAGTGTGTGCACTACAGGAACCCGGGTCTGTGGTGCGAGGTTTGTACGCGAGCGAGTGTGCAGCCGGTGTAAGTGACAGGGGACACGGGAGGTGCACGGGCGGGGTGCGGGGGTGTGCGGCGGCAGCACCGAATGGGTCTCG
>NW_012107375.1:339609-383360 GCF_000951045.1 Mandrillus leucophaeus | reverse complement strand
CGCCCCCGCCCGCCTTCCTCCCACCTGCAAGCCTCTGCCCTCTAGGCCAGTCCTGTCCGACGCGCCCTGCGCTCCCCGGTCCCCAGTGGCGCTACTGAGTGGGGGCTCCCGAGCTTGGGGCGCGGGAGTGGGGTTGGGGGCCCTGAACTAAGCTGGGCCTGGGCTAGGGGGACAGTTACAGCGCAGAATCTGCACTGGCACCCCAGCGAAGGGGCCCATTGAGGACCGGGCACAGCTTGGTCCCCCAGAGCCACCTCCTGCTCCCACAGTGGAGAGGGTATAAAATCCGGCTGACAGCGCTGCCAATTCCACCCCCCACCCCAGGTCCCCCTGCAGTGTCTCCTCTCATTCTCATATGTCAGATTCTGGCTAATAGTAATAGCATTTGAGCCTCAGTGCCTGGAAGAGGTGGAGCCAGGACGTTTGGGTGGGGGAGGGGCTGGGAGCGAGTAGGGAGAGGCTGTTGTCACTAGGTCCCGTTAGCTTTCTCCTCTGTACCAAAGGTCACACGCATTGCCATCGAGGACCTCATTTTATCCTTACAGCAGTTCTGGAAGTCTGAGGAGTTTGTCCCCATGCTACAGCCAGGGAAACTGAGGCCGTGGCTCCCTGGTGGTGGCACAATAGTGTAGTGGCAGAGTAGGATGTGGCTTGGTCTGGCTGAGTTCAGAAGCCTAGAGCCTGAGCAAGTGTGAGTGCAGAAGGTTGCGTGGGGAGGGGAGGCAAAGGGCAGCCCGCGGGGATGTGCACCTGGCCTTCCTGGGGCTTCCAGGCCAGCCTGGCCTCGTGCCTTCAGTGGGGGATTGCCTGAGACTCGGCAGGAGGCTGTGAGCATCAAGGGCCGTCTTCTCCGCCCAGGGAGCGCAGGATAAGGTGCGGCCAGGCAGGGCTGGGATGCCAGCAGCTCCGCTGGCCGCTTGGCTGTGTCTGCGGCAGCGCTGAATTCCCCTGAGTCATTACCCCTGGAAGAGACGAGGGCAGCGCTTTGCCTCTGGAGCCCAGGTCCTTGTCCCATCTGGGTCTCCATTTCCTGGTCTGTAGGTTTGGGGAGAGAGGTGGGACCATATGATCTTCAAGGGCCCTCCTAGCTGTGCTGCAGTTTCAAGCCATGGCACCGGAGCTGGGAGGGTCCTGCGGTGGCCAGCCAGGCCTACCCACCCTGCTCTGGGCCCCGACTGCTCCTCTGCACCTTTTCAGCCTTGGCAGCAGCACAGTCCCTCCTGGGAGGAGGCCTCTGGCCCTGCAACCCTCTCCCTGCTCTGAACGCTGGGCCTCGTGGGACTGCACTGGGGCTCTCCCTTACAGCCTTGGACTTGAGCTTGCACCTACCCTAGCCACGCCACACAGGCAAGCACATGCAGCTGCCACTGGTTCCCGTACTGCTAGATGTGCTGAAGTTACGGAACCTTTCCTAATAAATCAATATACCGTAGCAGCTGCGCTCTAAAAACAGGGGGCTGGCTTTCACACTCCCCCTCCACCGAGGGCGCCTCCTGTTTGGGGAGGATGGATGACAGCTTTGCCCATGGCCTGGGTGCCCAGCTGACCACCAGCAAAGTCTTGGTGGGTGAGCTGACTCAGAGGAGTTTCTAGCAAGGTTGGTTAACATCCCCACCTCCGCCACCATCCCGTGCTTTAGTGACTCAGGGCTGAGAGGCTGGGGAAGAAACATTTGGATTAAAGAATGCCACCCTCGCCCCTGCACAGCTCCCACTCTAGCCTTCCTGGTGTCTCTGCTCTCCAGGCAACGAGACCCAACCATTGCCGGAAGAGGAGCATGCAAAGGCCAGGCCTGCCCGGAGATGCCCGGGGAGCTCTCAAGGCACCGGCCTGCTCGGTCTCAGGAAATAGTGGTTCCCTCCTCGTCCCCAGGGCTGGGGAAGAGAATGCAGAAAGCTCCCAAGGGGGACTTCAGTGAGTGCAAGTTTGCTTCGCAGAACCGAGGGCACAGCTGGGCCTCTGACTCCGAAGCAGCTGGGTCCATCTGCTGCTGACAGGAGTCTCAGGGTGAGGGGATGGGGCCGCCCCAGCCCTCACCCTCCATTCCACCCGGAACCCCAAGGCCACTGCCGTCCTTCCTGTCCCTTCCTTGGGGATGGCCACTGGGAAGTGGCCATCTTGTTTCCTGTCAGACCCCACACCCTCCCAAATCCCAAAGGTGCTCCCCAGAGATCTTGAAAGCAGCCACAGGAACCGCCAGCCCCGGGCAAGGTGGAGGGGCCAGGGAGCTGTGCTTTGCTTGGGGTAGAGAGGTCTTTAGCCTGGCAGTGCCTCCGGCGACCGGTCCGACTGACACCCTCTGACCTGGAGGGGTTTGGCTGAAGGCATCCGTATCTGTTAAGGGGCAGTTTGTTCAGGGCCCGATTCCGGGCCACTCTCCAGGCAAATGAGGTTTTGGAAGAGACCGTGGGAAAGGTGATGGCCGTCAAAGCCTCACACCTGGCACAGGGGCAGGCATGTTCCTGCCATAAGCTTAGCGCCCTCCGCAGGGCCCTGCCCAGGGTGCCCAGGCTGCCTTGCTGTTGGCTTGTCTCAGCGTAGCTCAGCGCCTGCTGCTGCTGCCTCTGAATGCTGGGTCCTCCCTGCCTGTGTCCCTGCATGGAACCCGGATCACATCTGCAGGCCCCGGAGCCAGGGTGCACACACATCCAAGACTTCATTTCTGGGTAACCATTGGGTCCCACAGAGATGGCTTCTGCAGCTGAAGCCATCTGCTCACATGGCAATCCCCCCGCCCCGCACCAACCCTCCGACTCCTCCCTCTGCACCCCTCCCAGATCTGAAGCGCTTCAGCCAGCATCTTCTAGATGTATCCCGCTACCAGTTACCATGTCTTCAGAAGCACCCTACCTGTCCGAAGTAGCTCCCAAAGAAGCCATGCCCAGACATTTGAAACAAAATGGCTCTGAAATCTCACTTGCAGACGAGGTCAAAGGCAGGTCAATCGGGCAGGTGAGTGCCCAGGGGTGTGAGTATCAGGGAGGGACAGGAGGTAGGTGGGAGGGAAGGGAGGGGGCAGAACATAGAGCGTCAGCCTGTGCAACGATTGATTTCTGGGGGCTGGGACCTGGTGAGCCATTAACACCCCCATTCAGGGAGGGCTCAGGTTCAGGCTCAATACATTCCCCCTCTGGCCAGCTGCATAGGCTCTCTCTCCTTGTCTAGTCCTCCCAAGCAGCAGTGCACGTGTGTCTGGATATACATTACAGATGATATAATCCTTTTAGCAGGAGAACCAGCTACCCACACCCCTGGGCTGGACAGGGGAAGGGAAGTGAGGGGAGACAAGGAGCCTCTGTCCAGACCCCGTGCAGGGGGAGAGCTGGAGAGAGGGCAGCAGGTGACTTTCCCGCGTGGCCCAGGGACATCCAGGGCTAAGGGAACCAGGAGAGAGGCGAACCACCAAGGGTGAAATGATGCGTCTGGGGAGATTGGGGGTGCCAAGGGTGTGCCCAGTCTACCTAGCTCCCCTACTGCAGATCCCCCCTCCCCCGCTTTGCTCTGCCTGGCTCAGGAGGAAGGCCCACCTGCCTTTCTGGCCACATTTCAGCATCCCCCACCTCGCTCCCCTGCCAGGAACATGATTCTTCAGTCAGGGTGTCTCATCACAGGTAACAAGATAAGACATGAGACAGGCAGCCATGGCCAGGCCCAGGCAGGGGCTTGTGGCGAGCGCTTGCCCTGGCTCAGATGTCTGCAGGAGTGGAGAGGGGCTCCTGGAGGCTGTGGGTTTTTCTCATCTCGCTCCTAGGGAGCCTCTGCCCCTGCGCGCTCTGTCACAGCACCTGTTGGCTTGTCTGGCTGCCTCCCTCCACCACTCCCCATCTCCTCCCAGCACTGAAAGGCCCAGCCTGGTGGGCCCTGTTGGCTTCCTGCACCCAGACCCTTCCGAACCCTCAGGCTGCTGAGCCCCTTGCTGCTCTGGCGTCTGGGAGCACCCAGCACCTCTCCTGCCCACCACTGCCACTTGCCCAAGGCCCTGCAGTGATCAGGGGCACAGCTGGAGCCAGAATCACAGCTGTGGGTGCCACAAGTCACCTTCCAAACAAGGAGTCCCAGCTGATGGAGCCTTGTAGCCTCCAGGACAGGGTCTCCGGGTGGGCTACCCTTGGAAGCGCTGCTGTCCTGAAGCTTCCACGTTGTGTGCAGGCCCCTTGGGTAATGGTAACAGCAGCTCCAGGGACAGATGAGGGTCTTCTCCCTCCCACCGCTGGGGCCGTGACCGTGAGGACAAGCCATGCTGTTTGCTGCACTTCTTGTTTGCTTCTAGATGAGGACACCGAAGTATGGAATGGGGGGACGGTGACCGGGCGATGCACTCAGGTCCATAGACTAGCAACCAGGGCCCCATGGCCAGAGCACCCCTCTGCAGGGAACTGCCTCTGCCCTTGAGTGGCTCTTTCTCATAGGCTGGGGGACAGGCAGGAGGGGATGTGCTACCCCAGGCCTCAGTCACCTGGCAAGCCACCCCTCCGGCCAGAGCAAGGAAGGAGGCAACTCCCTCCTGGTTGCAGAAGGGCGCTGGAGAGCCACGGGTGCCACCCGAATTGCAGAGAGGACCCGGCCTGCCCTTGAATGTGGGCCGCCCCCGCCACAGTGGAGTTCAAGGCTGTGATCCAGAGCATGTGCACTCCAGCCCAAGTGCGGGCCTTCTCCTCTGTCACCATCTCTTAGCCCTGCCGCCCCCTCTCCTCGGGTTCTCGCTGCCCCCTCCTCGTTCTCCTGCCTGAGGGCCTCGCCACAGGAAGGCTCAGGATATTTCTGCCAGCTCTCTGGGGAGTTCTCCCGTCTCAATTTAGAAAGCAGCGATTACCCCTCAATACCTGCTTCCCACATCAGTGGCTGATTTGGGTCCCGAGAGCCCCGGAGAGGAGATCAGTGCAGATGCGGTGCCACGTGACCTTCTCACACCTCGGGACCAGCTCCTGGGCAGAGAGAAGGTGGAGAGGAGGGGGAAGGTGAGGAAGGTGGCAGCCACGTCCCAGGGATCAACCGCATCCATGTGGAGAGGGCCAGTGGGCCTCTGCCTGAGAGATGCCATGGGTGGGAAGGGGACAGCCAAGGCTCCTTGTGTGGGATCAGGCACACAGCCTGGCCTTCCCAGTGGGAGGCTGTGGCAGGTCACTGAGCCCCTTCCAGGGCTTCTTACTGCCCTGCTTGCAACGACAGGGTAACCATCTCCACAGCCATCTCCCTTCCACCACTGCACACTGCATCCCCACTGCCATGTCAATGTTACACAGAGAAAAGGAGGGTGCACACAGGCGGCTCTGGGAGTTAGTCATCAGTCCTGGCCACTGCTGTCACCACCTGGAACAGGGCCTGAGACTCCTTTTTCACTGCCTCTTGAACCCCAGGGAGAACGGCTGTGGCTGACATGGGCTAGGACCAGGAGGGTGACCCAGGGTCCAGTCTGTCAGCCTGTAAGGCTCAGCTCTCAGGACGCATGGTTGGAGAGCTGGCCAGAACCATGAGGACCATGGCTGCCTGTTCTTCTCAGCCCTAAAGGGGAAAGCAGGGGAGGCTGGGGATGGGATCCTTAGGACCATGAGCCTAGGAAGACTTCCTGGTTGGCAGGGCAGCCAGCTTGAGACTGGCTTCCTGGAGGGGTGAGCATCCCGTCTCTAGAGGATCCAAGCAGAAGCTGCAGGGCTGCTGCCTTTCTTGCGCTACCCGCTGCAGTGGTGAGCCCAGCCAGAGGGAGGTGTCACAGATGGCTGGCGCTGAGGCTGGCTGCTTGGCATCTGAGGATGGGCCTGCTCCCGGCCCTGCTCCCTGGCTGGCTGTGGTCAGAATTGCCCTACAGTGGATGCTGGATGTTTCCTTGGAGCTCAGCATAGGCAAGGCAGGGAGGTCTGCCTGGGAGCTCTTGGGCTGGATCTCCTGGCCGGCGGCGTCTCTGATGCACGCTCACTTCCCTCTTCTCGGCCCAGCCCAGCCAGGACCTCAAGGGCCCCAAGGGAGCCACAGTGAAGGCCCTTGCTTGGCCTCTGAAGGGTCTTTTGTGTCCTCATAATTTGGGTCGGTGCTACCTGTCGCTTGACACTTCTCATGTTGCCCGAAGACCTGTAGGAGCAGGAGCTGGTGATCCTCAGCACACTGCTGTCCTGTTTCTCTGGGCGTGTCATTTATTGATTGTTGTTTTGAGGGAGGGATGAGTGTTGGGACCTCCTAGCCCACTGCCTGGCTGACGTCACTCCAGTGCTCATACACTGACCTGTGACACCAGGTCTCTGCCCCAGGCTCCTGGGCCCAGCTGCCCCCAGGTGGGTTCCCTTGGGTGACCTCCAGGCTCCTCAAACTCACATGTCCCAGACTCAAGCCCAGGGCTCTTCTCTCAGTGACAGCCACATCGGCTCTGCCTGGGCAGGCTCTGTAGGCCGCAAGGGAGAGGAGTCCAGAGGTTGTCTTCAGGAAAAGGGGGTCTGTAGTGCCCAGAACGTCCTCTCCTTAGCCAAGTCCACCCATCCCCCAGGGCTCCTCCTATCCCCGTGTCCTCCATCCTCTGGCCCTCATCCCCTGGCCACCAGCCTTGAGCCTGCCCATCCTGACCTCCCTAAAAGGCCTGAGTATCTCAAAAGCGTTCCATGCTACCCCGTGGCTTCCAAGTTGAGAGCCCCCTTTGGTCTGGTTTCTCCTGAGCTGCAGCTGGTGGGTGCTGTGCGTTCTTCCACCCGTCTCCCCAGAGCCCAGGCCAGCTGGCATTGCCTTCCTTGAGAAGCGGTGGCTTCCAGACGGGACTCATCTGCCTCCTGTCAAACTCCAAGGCCTCTAAGGCTCTTTCTCCACCTGCCCCTGCTTGCTTGGGTCCCCTCCTAAGGCCTCCCTCCTCATACCCACCCCCTCCTGGTTTTCTTCCCCCGACTCTGGTCACTTGTCCCAAGTCTCTTTCTCATGTCCCTCTTCTGGGGGACAACTGTGACATCAGTGTCTCCTGGGTTCCATGACTGTAGCTCCATTGCCACCTGGATGTCCCAAAGTTCTTCCCTCCACACCCCAAACTCAGGGGTGCCCTTGATTCCTCTCTCTCCATAATCACCCCTCACATTGCCAGATTTTCTCCTGACCCAGGCCCTGTCCCTTCTCGCCTGGATGACGGCCCCAGCCTCACACCCATCCTCCACATCAAGGCCAGAGGAAGTGTCCTTGCCCAGATGCCTGGCCACTCCTCCTCTCAGCCCCCTTCAGTGGCCCCTCGTGGCCTCAAGGACAAAGTCCAGCTCCACGGCCCTGAGCCATCTGGCTCCTGCTCCCTTCCCCAGCGTCCTCTCCCCCACTTCCTCCAGGCCCACATTCCAGCCCCAACTTGTGCCTTGCAGTTGCCAGAATGAAGCAGGATGTCGCGTGTTCCCTTGCCTTATTCTAAAGAAGGTCACATGCTGAGGCTCCAGGTGGACAGATATTTTGGGGGCCACTGTTTAGCCTACTGCAGTCCTCTCTCTGTTCCCCCACTTCATGTCCATCACATGTGCAAAGTGCATTTGCCCACATCTGTGCCTGTGTGCCTGCACCCTCCTGCTGTACTGCTGCCCCCACATCTGCCTGGCAGGGCACTCATCTTTCCAGCCTCCCCCTGACGCTGGTGCTGGCGTGAAAGTCTTTTCTTTCCTTTGCTAGGACCACCCAACACAGAATGCCTATGTCCCACTTGCCCTGGACCACTGCTGTCCTTGGCTGCGGAGCAGACAGGACATTTGGAGGAGCGGCATCTGTCTCCAGGGCTTTGCCCCCGCCCTGGCTCTGGGATGGGGCTGTAGCAATGTGTGTAGACACCAGGAAGGAAGGAATTAAAGAGCCTGAGATCCCTGCCCTGGTGGCCCTGTGTGGCTGTGTCTGTAGGTAGGATGGGGCAGTGGGTGGGGAGTAGGTCAGGGCTCCTGGCCACTGCCTGGCTCCCTGCGCTCCCTCAACCCTGCACTGAAGGAGGAAGCCGGGCTATAGCACAGTCATGGGAGGGGGTGCCTGTGATGGAGATGGGCAGGGTTGGGGTGCCCCCCAAAGGAGTAGGGGAGGGGGTGAGCACGCAAAGCAGAAATCAACCCCTCCAGGTCTTGTCCCCAGCCCGGCCATGCTCTCCCAATGCTTTCTCGGTGGAGAGAGTGGGCATCTGTCCATGAGCACAGAATCCGGGGAGGAGGGGGATGCCGCCGATGACAGATGACGATGAGAGAGGCTTGGGGCCTGGAGGAGCAGCTGGGCATGGCCTCTGATGGGCTGTGGGGTGCGCTGAGAGGGAGATGCGGAACCCCACATTAGTGCCATGTCCTGGCCTGAGAGGGGCCCTCCCGCCTTTGCAAGATGCCCCACTCCCTCCAGGCACCCCTTGGCCTGCAGTGGGCATGGTCCTTACCCCCCTCAGCAGGTCGCTTCTTGGCTTGGTGTCCTGGCACCATGTTCCCTGCGTGCAGGGTCCTCCCCTCCTTCCCGTTGGCCCTACAGTGCTGGGCATGCCCCTCAGGTGCCCTGCTTCCCTCCCCTGTGGCATCAGCCGGCTGGTGAGGGCATGGGCGCTGCAGATGCCTCTGTGCACCAGTGTGCCTGGCATTGGGCCTGGGCACAGATTTCTGGTGGGTTATTATTTATTTATTTATTTATTTTTGAGACAGGGTCTCACTCTGTCACCCAGGCTGGAAGGCAATGGATCAATCACAGTTCACTGCAGCCTCCACCCACTGG
Organism: Mandrillus leucophaeus; assembly: GCF_000951045.1. Classification (NCBI taxonomy): domain Eukaryota; kingdom Metazoa; phylum Chordata; class Mammalia; order Primates; family Cercopithecidae; genus Mandrillus; species Mandrillus leucophaeus. The sequence continues at coordinate 374,684 of NW_012107375.1, read as the reverse complement.
GCTCAAGCGATCCTCCCACCTCAGCCCTCCAAGTAGTTGGGATAACAGGTACGTACCACTCACTAGCTAATCAAAAAAATTTTTTTTTTTCATAGAGACAGGGTCTTCCTATGTTGTCCAGGCTGGTCTGGAACTCCTGGGCTCAAGCGATCCTCCTGCCTGGGCCTCCCAAAGTGCTGGGATTGCAGGTGCAAGCCACTGCACTGGGCACCGAGTTCTGAGTGGAGCATGGTGAACTGGGGCGGTTCTCTGCCTGGCTAGGTTACTGGGGCCCAGAGAGGCCCATGCCCATAGGTGGCACTCGAGGCACACCCCACAGTCCCCTCCCTGCACAGGTGCTCCCCATACCCTCACCTTGGTGTGTACCATGTGGCCCCCGTTCTTTCTGTAGCCTTGTCCCATCTTGGAAAGACTGGGAATTCCTGGGTGAGGCTCATGGGCCTGCTGTGGAATCCCTTTCTCCTGTGCACTGGTGTGCCCCAAAACTTGAGGGCACTGAGCCTTTTCTCCCGCTGCCCCTCACCTGCCCACCTGTCCCCATTTCCACTCCAGGGAGCCCGCTGAGTCCCTGTTTCTGCTCTCTGTGCCTTGTTTCTGCCATTCCCCTTCTCTAAATGCACCCTGACCTCTGTCGGAGGCCCCTCCGGCCTTCCCAGCCCAGTCCCGGCCTAGCCCTGCTCCCTTCTTCTGGCACCCGGGCACCCTTCATGGCTTCATGATGCTCCAGGTGGCTGTGCGCCATCTCAGAGAGCAAAGAGTGTGGCTGCCAGGGCCAGGCTGGCCACAGGCCTCCCAGTCTCCCTCAGCTGGCCTGGCCCGAGGCGGGCTGGCTACCCCCCAGGCACTGGCTAGGCATGCGCTAGAGGAATAAGTGGGGGCAGGGGCAGGAGGAGGGCCAGCTGCCGTGTCATCACAATGGTGGTCCCTGGGACACCTCTGCCTCGAATTCTGTGACCAATCAGCTGCAGGCCTTCATTACTGATGAAACTGAAGTCTTGTGTGAGTACTCGTCATCTGGGAGGAGGGATTTGGGCAGAGTGCGCCTCTGTGAGGGACCAGGTGCTCCGGCAACTGCCCGAATCCTCCTGGGCAGGCCCAGAGATGTGCGCTGAGAGCCTGGCTGCTCCCAGGGCTGCAGATGCCCTGGATGAGATGGGGTTGGAGGCAGTGACGAAGCTGGCCCTGTCCAGAGCCGGAGCAGCCACACTGCGTCCATGCATAGCTGTGCATATATACCTTCACAGGAACAGGGACAGCAGAATGCCTCTCAGCCACGTAGGCCGACTGGCCAGGACGCAACCAAGGTTGAGCTATATATGTGTGTATGTGTGTACGTGTGTGTGTGTGTGTATATATATATCTCTCAAAGGGTCCAATAGAGACAAGGCTAACGTTTTCTAGTAGAGCCTTAGTATAGTTTAGTGTAGAACTTGCTGTGGAGGCAGAGATCCACAAGCCAGAGAACACCGAAGATCAGCCACAACCTGACAGAAGCCACGAGAGAGGCCTGGGACGGACCTTTCCCTCCAGCCTTCGGAGGGACCACAGCCCTGCCCAAACCCTGATCTTGAACTTCTGGCCTGCAGAGCTGGGAGAGAATAAATGTGTGCAATTTTCACACACACCATGTGCAGGATTTTGTGACAGCAGCTCTAGCAAATGAATGCAATGCTTCGGGAGTTTCAGGAAGTTTTCTTAAGTGCTCTAACGTTTAACTCGAAAAGATCCCTGTGAAGTTGAGGGCCTTAGCATTTCACAGATGAGGAAATGAAGACTCTGAACATCTGAATGACTTGTTCAGACTAATTCAGCCAGCTGGAGGTAGACCCAGAGTTCAATTCAACTCTTCAATGTGAAGTCTGGATCCAGGAAAGTAAATGTAAGTGCTCTAACATCTTCCAGCTTCCCAATATATTCAAGTTTTAATGTTTTTTGAAAGCTTTGGGCTCTCCAGATATTGTTCAAGTCAACCCTCTCCCATGCACCAACCTGCCTCTGAGAAATTGATTCCTTTTTAGGGAGAGAAACAATTGCCTTTCTTTTTGTGCTATAAATGTCCCCCTGGGCACTGCTTTAGCTGCATCCCACAAATTTTCCTGTTTTGTAGTTTTGTTTTTGACTATTTTGGTGTATTTAAAAAGTTTTTCCTTTAGACTTCCTCTTGGACCCATGGGTTATTTAGAAGCATGTTGCTTACTTTCCTGGTGTTTGGAGATTTTTCTGTGATTCATTTGGAATTTGATTCTATCGTGGTCAGAGAACACACTGTATGATTTTAGCTCTGTTAAATTCATTGAGGTTTGCCTGGGATATAATCTATATTGGGATGTGCCCAATATAGATGGTGATGTTGAGTTATTTTATAATTTGCTGATTTTCTGTCTAGTTGTTTTGTCAATTTTTGAGAGAAGTGTGTTAAAATCTCCAACCGTAATTGTGGATTTGTCTATTTCCCCTTCCAGTTTTGTCAGAGTTGTTTGTTGTTGAGACAGGATCTGGTTCTGTTGCCCAGGCTGGAGTGCAGTAGGATAATCACAGCTCACTGCAGCCTCAACCTCCCAGGCCCAGGTGATCCTCCCACTTCAGCCTCCCAAGTAGCTGGGACCACAGGCACACACCACCACACTCAGCTAGTTTTTATATATATATTTTTTTTGTAGAGATGGGGTTTTGCCATGTTGCCCAGGCTGGTCTTGAACTCCTAAGCCAAAGCAATCTGCCTGCCTCAGTCTTCCAAAGTGCTGGGGTTACAGGCATGAGTCACTGCACCTAGCCCTCCAGTTTTATTAGTTTTTGCTTCACATATTTTGTAGCTCTGTTGTTTGGTGTATATGCATTTAAAATTGCTATGTTTTCTTGGTGGAATGACCCTTTATCATAAACACTTTTGTTGTTAAAATGAATTTTAAAGATTTTTATGCAGGTGATTTTTTTTTAACCAGTTACAGTTTTCATGATATTTGAGGCCTGGCGACAGAAGAGGGTCTCAGTGAAAAAAGACTCAACTCAGAGGAGGTAGTTTTGCTTTCTTTAGCTATTCTAGGCCCAGACTGAGGAAGAGGAAGGACAGTCTGCACCTCCCTCTGCCCCTCACCATGGAAAAGGGACAAAGCTACCAGTGAACATTCTCTTCCATTTGGAAATGCCAATATAACAGAAGCACAAGTGGGGCTGGAGGTTTTGATAAGAAACTTGTAACTCCTTAAGGAGGTGTTTGGTGAATTGTTAATTCTGCCTCTGACACAGACTCCTATTTAACAAGCAGTGGCAGCTCATGGCTGATATTGAAACAAGGTCCTTAGTTTTTTCTTAGTTAATGGCATTTCTTTAAATCCTGGTCTACATTATGGTTTTTCCTGAGTGTGTATTCTGGTATAGTAATTGATGGTTGGTGATGTTAACTAAGAGCTTATCTTTAGGGAGAAGCATGATGCAGTAAGCTCCCAATCCGTGCCTGTGGAGTGAATGGATGAACCAATTCAGCTGGATTCTGGGTACAATCTAGGTCTGGGATAGTTACTGGGATGGTGGCTGAGGTATCAGGAGCAAGTGATCCACTTTTAACAAGTAGCTCATAAGACCCACAGGTAAGACAGGACCAGGGAAAGCCACTGGTTCTGCAGAGGAAGAAGACAGGCCACTGAGCTGCCACTCAAAGTAGGAGTTCACCAGGTGGCTCTGGAAAGCAAGTCATAGCAGGCTGGGGGCACAGCATGGGCAAGAGCATGGAGGCACGGAAATGCTTCCCCTGCTCAGGGACCTAGAAAGAGGGTCCGTAGGCCGGGCGCGGTGGCTCTTGCCTATAGTCCCAGCACTTTGGGAGGCTGAGGCGGCTGGATCAGTTGAGGTCAGGAGTTTGAGAGAAGCCTGGCCAACATGGTAAAACCCCGTCTCTATTAAAAATACAAAAATTAGCCAGGTGTAGTGGTGCACGCCTGTGATCCCAGCTACGCAGGAGGCTGAGTCAGGATAATTGATTGAACCTGGGAGGCGGAGGTTGCAGTGAGCTGAGATCGCGTCATTGCACTCCAGCCTGGGCGACAACAGCAAGACTTCATCTCAAAAGAAAGAAAGAAAGAGGGTCCATAGTATTCCTGGAGTGTACTGTACCACAGGGCGCCTGTGCGTGTGCTCACGTGCGTGTGCACGCAAGTGTGTAGATATTCAGGATAAAAATGAGACTGAAAGCCGAAGAGCCTGGATGTGCCACACGGCTGCCGCATCAGAAGAGGGAGCTGCGGGGAGGGAGACAGCAGAGGCTGCCCTTTTGTTCAAGAGCCTAACGATGCTTCCTGAATGCCAGCTCGGCTCCTGGAGTCCCTGAGGCAGAGTGCACTTGCTCCCCTGGGTCATGCGCAAATGCACTCACGTGTGTACACAGACACAGGCATGCACAGGTAGGCAGATAGACACACGCGCGCACACACACACACACAAGCCTGCCTTGTTCACTGGCGCAGCCCTCCCCAGGCTCTCACATGGCCTCCTGCACACTCCTGCCTGCAGGCACACAGGCAGGCACTCCCGCGTGTTCCGAATGTGTGCCCACGTATGCTTCCTTGTCAGCCTGATGCTGCTGGCCCTTGGAGGCGCCCCTCAGTGCCGCCTTGCTCCTGGACCCCTCTTTAGCTGGCTGCCTGGGACTAATCCCTTCCCTTGCCCCTCCCCCCTGCTCCTGGCCCTCTGTACCTTCCAGAGTGTGAGTGAGAGGAGCCTGCTGGGGGAGGGAGGGTGGTCCCCTGGCCCACAACTGGGCCTAGAAGCATTCAGTGCCCGTTGCTGGCCCTACCAGTTGAGTCCTCACGGGAAGGCCCACCTCTGGACCAGTCACCTCCCAGGGCAAACAGGACGCGACCGTCTGACTTGGCCACAGGCTGACAGGCCCCTTGAGGCTGTCCTGTCTCAGGATCTGTTTGTGTAGAGAGCCTCAGGGCTGCAGGGCCCAGCCTCCCATGTTACCTGTGTTGGAGAGCAAACGATTTTCACATGTACATGAAATGCAGAGACGTGTGTGTGTGTGTGTGTGTGTGTGTGTGTGTGTGTATGTATGCATGTATGTGTGTTGGCTGCTCACCCCTCACCCAGCCCCTTAGGGGGTTGCTGAAGGAGAAAGGACCAGAGCCTTCCAGAATCCCTCGGAACAGCCTGCATGCCCGCGTGTGTGCTCCCGGGAGGGGTGTGAAGAGAAGAGGCAACCGCAGCTGGAGCCACTATAGATGTGGTGGGGCAGGGGAGCCTGGCATTAGAAATTGCTCAAGTGCTTGGCATATACACTTGGGTGGAGGTGCGTGGTGTGCAAGGCCACCCCCGTGAGATGCTAGGTGGGCAGCTGGGTTCCTGGGTCTGGAGCTTGGCTAGAAGTCTGGCTGGTAGGGAGCAGGCAGGCCTCGGGGAGGGTGCCCCAGGCTGAGCAGCTGGCTTACTTCCTGGCAGTCCCAGCCTCCCGGGCCTCTTGCCCGCCCCTTGAGGCCCCCGGCTGCCGCCCTCGCTGCCCCAGCCCCGGCCACATTGGCCCTTTGCACGGTGTTGACACACATTCCATCGCCTCTGCTTACCGCCTTGCTTTCCATGTGGGCAGATGCCTGCGGCGATGGCTGTCTGGGCCTGTCCTCTCTCCGGGACCCTACTTCCTGCATGGCGATCTTGCGAATACCTCCCACCCATACTGACTTTGACCCGACCCGGTGGAGGTCTAGGGGGCTGATTCTTGGAGTTTGGGGCACCCCTGTGAGTCCCCAGGCTGAGAGGGCCAACCTCCAGCCCTGGCTGGTGTAGACAAGCGTCCAGGTTTTGAATCCGGATTTGCTGCCTGGGAGGCCCTGTCCCTACTTAAGGCAGATGGAGATGCCTCTCTCAGGAGGCCCCAGGCCTCGGGGCCACAGTAAGGGGAGTGGAGAGGAGAGAGGGCCGTGTGAGGACCGCCGGCGGGGTCGGTGTGCCCTGTCATCCTCTGGAGGTTGGGCGTGTGTTTGCAATTCTTTACAGTGAAAAACTGAAAACATGCTGGAAGGGAGATTGATCTCCCGACAGGATCACGGACTTGTCAAGGTCGTCTTCACTTGCTCTAGGCGTCGTGCTCTTCAGCTGACTGCAGTGCCGCCTCTACCACCAATGTGTCCGCACACGCAGTGCAGGCAATGGTGCACACGGCAGCCCCTGCTCCCCTATTTCTAGGCTTGTGTGGGACCCACAGCCCAGTGCACATGACTCTTCCTCCTGCAGTGGAAGTGGGGTGCACTCCCAGGGGCCCCCGGCCTAAGGGGCTCACTCCCCAGCCTCCATGCAGGTTGGCCGCTCACGCTCTCTGGAAATGAGCCAAGGACAACAGGAGCTGCCTTCCCAAGGTCGCCCCAGCCCCCATCAGGTTACTGGACGATGCAGGTGCAAAGGTCCCCCCACCCCCCCGCCTCCACGGCCCAGGAAGACTCTGGACTCAGCCCATTCCCTCGTGTCGGAGTGGCCTGGGCTGCCGCAGCAAATGACCACAAACCGTGTGGCTTCAGCCAACAGGAATTGACTCTCCCAGTTTTGGAGGCCGGAGTCCAGAATTGGGCGCTTCCTCCGGTGGCTCTGGGGGAGGATCCTCCCGCCTCTTCCAGCTTCTGGGGGCCCCGGGCACTCCCCACCTTTGCCTCCACATGGTCTTCTCTGTGTCTCTCCTGTCTCTTCTAAGGAAACTGTCCTTGGATTTGGGGCCCTCTGGATCCTCTAGGTTGCTCTCATCTCCACATCCTCAATTTAATGACATCTGCAGACACCCTTTTTTTGCATATAAGGCCCTGATCACAGGGCCCGGGTGTTAAGATGTGGATGTATCTTTCGGTGGGGGCACCTACCAGTCACCCCACAACGTGTCAACAGCCCAGGCCCCAGCCACAGCGCCCTGGTGAAGGGACAAGCTTGGGCACCAGGCCACACAGCCGAAGGCCACTGGGCACCTCCCTGCCTCTGCTCAGGAAAAGGGGCTCCAAAGCTGTCCCTGCACTAGGCCCCCTGGGGGCCCTGCTCCCTGCAGCCGGAGGTTCCCTGAGCAGTGTCTCCACCCTTCCCCTAAGCCCCGGATGGACAGCTTTCGTCCTGGGAGCACAGGCCTGCTGAGGGATCCTTGCTGCGGGCTAAGTGCTCCTGGCCAGGGCCCAGGGTCTCTGAAGAAAAGAAATCCCTGAGCTCTGGTTTCTCAGGGGCCGAGGGGGCTCCTAACTCATGCTCAGCTCCCAGCAGCCAGGGCTGGGTGGGCAAGGCTGGGACATGGGAGCGCTGAGCCCTCAGTATATGAAGGGGACACTGGCATCTGGTAAATGCAGATTCCTAAGGTCTCTGTCCTCCAGATCAGGACGCTTCAACTCACTGAACCTCCTTTTTCAACTAGATGCACATGTGGGAAAGGCCTCTGCCCCCAGGATCCCGCAGCCAGCTGGGTCAGCTGAGCCAGCCCAAGGCAGAGGAGGGCCGCCCCCACTCTCCTTCTACCTCCTTCAGACCATGTAGCTCCACAGTTAGCCCTGGGGCGAGGTGCCGCCTTGGCCCCTGCCCTGCCGTGAAGGTGGCCCACAGCCCCCTTTGGCCTGGTCTTCTCCCACTGGCTCAGTCCTCTGGGGGACTCTCTTGCCTCCCATGGACACCTTGGCTTCACCCTGGACCTCCCTGCTGGGCCTCTGGGGACCTGCTGCTGACCTGTCCCCAGGAGGGAGCTGCCTCTGGCCTGGCAGGTGCCCCCAGCACAGCGGGCAGGACCACAGCTGTGGGACAGCGCCTGCTCCCCTGTGCCCCGGATACCTCGCCTGCCCCTCGTGGACCAGCCTGGGACAAGAGGAGAATGGGAGACCGGAGCTGGGGAGCAGCCAGGCCAGCCAGACTGGGAGGGGGTGGCGAGGACCCAGGGAGGAGAGGGGATCTCCCCACTCCCAGACCCCCACTCTTCCTCCCCAGCCCCTCCTCACCCACCTTCACACTCCAGCTCTTTCTCCTCCCTTGGCTCTGCCAGGGGCTGTCTCACTCCCTGGACTTTTGACCTGCCGGGCAGTGGCCGCTTTGCAAGTGGCTTCTGGGCCATTGCCCGGAGGGGTGGCGTGAGAAGATCGACCATGAGGAAGAGATATGGCTCCAGGGCAGTGAGTGGAAGGCTCTTTCCCCCAGGTACCCCATCTACCCTTCAAAGAGGGGAGGGTACACCAGTCATGCCACAGCAACAGTCGTTCATTTCAGAGGCTGCCCAGACCACTCTCTGCTCCCTGCAGGAAATACTGGACCTGTTCATATATTCATTCATTCATTCAACACATATTGAAGCACCTGTGCTGGTGATAGAAGAGTGGACTCGACCAAATGGCTGTCCCCATGACTTTGACAACCTAGCTGGGGAGCCGGAAGGTTACCTGAATGAAGGTCAGCTTATTCCAAGCCAGGGTGCACCTGGGCCCAGGCATCCTCTGAGCCCCTCAGCATGAGCATGGCTGTGGCAGGTTCCTGACTCACCAACCTCTTGTCCTGTGGCACCTGGGGGGTCCTGGGTGGCAGTGCCTGTGCAGCCATGAGACCTCCCTGGGGCCCAGAAACTGTGGCTACTGGGCTTCATGGTGAGCCCGGGCTCCCTAGGCCTGTGAGGCGTTGGGGTTCTGGCCAGCCTGCAGCCTTCAGTGGGGTGGGTCTGCACAACGGAACCTCTGGCCCATGGTCTGCAGGCTCCACGTCTCCGTCATGGCCTTCCCTTCCCTCCTTCCTTGCAGTTAACCTACATTTGGTGTCTCCTGGCTTTGCCCTTTGTTTCTCCTGCTCACGGTGCCAGCCTCTGAGAACAGGCTTCTGGGCCATCCCAGTCCCTCCTGCCCCTCCCCCTTACTTGAAGCCAGAGGTCATGGAGCTGAAGCACCAGGCCCTGGAGGAGGGTCATGGGAGACAGAGGGAACTGTCTAAAGGGGGTGAAGGAGAAGGGAGTGACACCTGGTTGGGGCGGGTGACTGTCAAGTGGGACCAGGCTTTCCAGAAGTCTGGCTAGGAGGCGCGGTCCTGTGAGCAAGAGGGTGTAGCTGGAGGGGGCTCCAGTCTGCCTGTCCCTCCCCAACCTTGGCTGTGTCCCCAGCTTTCCTCTCAGTGGCCCAGCCCGGCCTGGTGTTCGCAGTCGGTGAGTTCCTCCTGAGCCAGTTCTGACAGGGACCTGTTCTTCAGGACAGGGGGTGTTCCACGTGGCTTGGTTCTGTGGGGTCCAGTCTGCCCAGCCAGTGGCCCTGGGGCTTGACTTGTTGGCGGCTCTTGATCCATGGCACCCACCACTCATGTGCTTCAAGGGGTTTTTTCTCACCGAACGAGTGTCCCATGGTTGCCATAAGAAATGACCATGGGCCCTGGGGCTTCAAACAGCAGCAATCGATTCCCTCACGCTCCGGAAGCCAGAAGTATGAGATCTAGGCGTGCGCAGGGCCGAGTCTCCGGGGGGATCCTTCCTGCTTCTTCCAGCTCCTGGGGGCTCCAGGCTTCCTTGGCTCATGGCTGCATCACCCCAATTTCCGCCTCCATCTCCACATGGCCTTCTCCTCTCTGTCTCTCCTGTGTCTCAGAAGGATGCCTGTCATGAGATTTGGCACCCCCTGCCCCCCATCATGTAGACTGAGCTTATCTCGAGAGCCTGACTGTCATCACATCTGCAGATACCCTCTTTCCTAACAGGGTCCCACTCACAGGCTCCAGAACGTGGACACACCTTTTGAGGACCAGCACACCCCGACAGGCACCCCATTTCTGAGGACAGCAGCACGTGGATGCTGACAGGGCAGCTGCTCTCTGCTGAAGTGTGACAGGGCTAAGCCCTGCAGTGGGGACCCCTCCCTCCTCCTGGCCCAGCCGCCAAAGCCACACGCTCTGTCACCCTTGCCTGCTCTGGCTCTGGAGAGCTGAGGGCCCTTCTGGGGGCCCGGATGTGTCTGTGGCTGAGCTCGGGTACAGGTTGATGCCTAGGGTGCCCCTGTTTGTGAATGAGAGGAGTGGGCGTTGGAGAGGCCAAGTCCTTGACCTAACCTAGCCAGAGGGGAGAGGCCAGTGTCTTTGCAGAGGGGCTGACCTCAGGAGACAGCAAACACAGGGGCAAGGACAGGCCATCTGGAAGGCTGGCAGGAAGCAGATTGGTGGGGGCGGCAGGTCCAGTGGTGTCGGGGAGCGCTGGGGCCCGAAGGATGTGGGGGCAGGAGTGTGCCAAGACAAGGGTCTGCCCACGTCTTGGGGGCCTCCTCGAAGGTTTCCATGAGTCCCATCCCCCAAACCTTTGCTGTTCTACCCCTTCCTATCCCCATGCTTGGAAATTATGCGGCCACATAAATGCCGCTCATGGTGGGGCCATGCAAGCTGCATTTTGTTTTCCCAGGAGTTAATCATTGTCCTTTGGGTTTGCTGTTTGCATGTATCACGAACTCAACCCTAGACCCCATCCATGTGTGGAAATGTTCTCTCAAGATGTCCAAACACAGCCGGCGTTCGAGTGATTTCATCTTGCAGAAACCCTTTCACAGCAGAGCCTCTAACCTCCCCAGGCTGTCTGCCTTGCCCCTGCCCCTGGGCAAAGCTGGCATCCTGGGTCTCCCTCTGCCCTTCCCCCCTCCTATGTTGCAGCCCTCAGTTTATGGTCACTTTTCCTTTAAAAATAATGTACTGCTTGTATAAAGTTAAAAACACACATTAAGAAAGAGCTAGACGGGATCTCAGTAGCCTTGACTGTTCCGCGTGACCTTGAGTAGTCATCTCCCCTTGAGAGATCTTGCTCGCATTATCTCTGGAAGGACAGAGTTGGACTGCAGTTATTCACGAATGCTTCACTTATTCAACAGACACTTGTTTAGTGGTGACTCTTAAGAAAATGGTTTATCATGGAAAAGTTCAAACATAAACAAAGAGAGAGTTCATGAAACCCTGTGGATCCATCAACTGGCATCAATAGTTTGCCCATATTTTTCATTTATACTTTTCTTTTTTTCTGCTGGAATATTTTTTAACTTGTTCTTTTTAAACCGTTAGATTCACGAGGACTTCGGTGAGAAGTGCCTGGGAAGCTGTGGCCCCTCCCCACAGGTCCCTCTGACATTGGCTACTTGAACACCGGAGGCACGACCGGAACCCGGATGCGATGTCCATGCTCAGGTGTCTCCTGTGTGCGTGCACTCGTGTATGTACATCTCTATGCAACTTCATCACTGTGTACATTCATGTAACACTCAGTGCAATCAAATTACAGAACGGTTTCCTCACCACAAAACCCGCTGTGCTACCCCTTTATAGATGAGTGTTTTTGTAAGAAACTGCCAACTGTTTTCCCGAGTGGCTGCCCGGTTTGTCATATCCACCAGCAGTGGGTGAGCGCTGGTTTCTCCACACCCACTCCGACATCTGCTGTGGTTTAGTTCAGCCATGGGATAGGTGTGTGATGGCACTGCACGGTGGTTTTGATTTGCGTCTCCCTAATGGCTGGTGATGCTGAGCCCCTTTTCATGTACCTCTTGACGACGGTAAGACTGATCAAGAGATTCAAGTGGTGTCAGCCTGATCTGGCCTTTATAGAATTCTCTAGTATCCCTTTGCCCAGTGTTTTTAGCACCTAGATCCATTATTTAGGGTTGAAAATGGTGATTTTTCGATTCTATAATTATTCCGGCATTTCCTAGTTGGAATTCTGTAACAGAAGAGCTTTCCTTCATTGACTGGTCACCATAAAAAACAGGTGAGGCGGAACACTATGCAGCCATAAAAAAGGATGAGTTCGTGTCCTTTGTAGGGACATGGATGCAGCTGGAAACCATCATTCTCAGCAAACTATCACAAGAACAGAAAACCAAATACCGCATGTTCTCACTCATAGGTGGGAATTGAACAATGAGATCACTTGGACACAGGAAGGGGAGCATCACACACCAGGTCCTATTGTGGGGAGGGGAGAGGGGAGAGGGATAGCATTAGGAGATATACCTAATGTAAATGACGAGTTAATGGGTGCAGCACACCAACACGGCACATGTATACATATGTAACAAACCTGCATGTGGTGCACACGTACCCTAGAACTTAAAGTATAATAAAACACACACACACACACACACACACAAAACAGGCGAGGCAGGAAAAGCCAGATAGCCATGTGAGTGTTCTTTCTATACATCACCCTTCAGAGTCACAGGCCAGTCCCCGACAATTTCTGCAAGTCACCCATTGTTAAGAATATTCTGACTCTGGGCTGGGTGCGGTGGCTCATGCCTGTGATCCCAGCACTTTGGGAGGCCGAGGCGGGCAGATCATTTGAGGTCAGGAGTTCGAGACCAGCCTGACCACCGTGGTGAAACCCCGTCTCTATTAAAAATACAAAAAAAATTAGCCAGGCATGGTGGTGCACGCCTATAGTCCCAGCTACTTGGGAGGCTGAGGCAGGAGAATTGCTTGAACCTGGGAGGTGGAGGTTGCAGTGAGCCGAGATCACACCACTGTACTCCAGCCTGGGTGACAGAACAAGACTTTGTCAGAAAATGAAACAAAACAAAACAAAACACAACACAACAAAACAAAAGAAAACAAAGAATCCCTATTCTGACTCTGGCATATGTCACATGCTTTATTCCATGGCCATCCTTCCTCCTCTTGGTGCTGTTGGCCAGTGGGGGTGCCTTGGAGGGGGCTTCCATGTCCCTTGCTGCAGTCCCAGCAGGATGTCCTGGTCTCATCTTCTCCACTCTCCACTCCAGACCTGCATATACACATCACTCCAAGGAACCCCAGGTCCTTTTAGGGGCAAATGTATTCAGAGAGACCACACGTAGGCATTACTGAATACCATTTCAGATTTCTTTGCAATTTTTTTCATCCTTATCCCATTAGGGGCAGGGCACAGTGGCTCATGCCTGTAATCTTCGCACTTTGGGAGACCAAGGCAGAAGGATCACTTGAGCCCGGGAGTTCAAGACCAGCCTGGGCAACAGAGTGAGACCCCCATCTCTATAAAAATTTTTAAAAAATTAGCTGGGTGTGGTGGTGTGCACCTGTAGTCCCAGCTACTCAGAAGGCTGAGGTAAGAGGGTCACTTGAGCCCAGGAGGTCAAGGCTACAGTGAGCTGTGATCATACCACTGCACTCCAGGCTGGGTGACAAAGCAAGACCGTGTTTCAAAAAAACCACATGTATCCCGCCAGGTGTGGACAATACAAATACTGCTTTTTCCGTCTTTTCTTTTCTTTTCTTTTATTTCTTTTTCTTTTCTTTCTTTTTTCTTTTTTTTTCTGAGACAGAGTCTTACTCTGTCGCCCAGGCTAGAGTGCAGTGGTGCAATCTTGGTTCACTGCAACTTCTGCCTCCCAGGTTCAGGCAATTCTCCTGTCTCAGTGTCCTGAGTAAATGGGATTACAGGCGTGCACCACCACGCCCAGCTAGTTTTTGTATTTTTAGTAGAGATGGGGTTTCACCATGTTGGTCAGGTTGGTTTTGAACTCCTGACCTCAGGTGATCTGCCCGCCTCGGCCTCCCAAAGTGCTGGGAGTACAGGTGTGAGCCACCGCGTCCAGTCAACCAAAATACTGTGTTTTCAAGACACTTGAAATACTTCTACATATGATTATGCCGCCAACTTTTATATTGTTTGGTTCATCTATTTCTGTTTGTTTTGATTCTTAGGGATGGCAGTGATCTTTCTTTGCGATTTTTTATATTATGGAAAACATTTTTCATTAAACCACGTATGTGCATTCATATCCCCACATTTTTATACAAAAAAATGGCATATTGTTGTGTGCTTCACTGTTGGGTGTATCTTGGTATGCTGGGGGCGCCCCGGGCAGCATGCTGACTCTAGCTGCATAGTATTCCAACACGCAGGTCAGCCCCAGCTTGTTCAAACAAGCCCAGCTGATGGATGGTGGCGTCGTTTCCAGTACTTTGCTATTACAAATAATCACCTATTCTTGTTAGGTCTGTAGGACTCCTTCCCTTCCTCCCTCTCCCCCATTCATATGCATATATATATATATATATATATATATATATATATATATATATATATATGGTTTGTCATCTGTGTACCCGAATCTCATCCTAACGGATAGAAGAGAGAACCAAACAGATGTGGTCTTGTTATTATCAAGTGGGGGGATAGTCATTTAATGACACACATAATAAGTAAATGTGTAATTATTATTGCAAAAATATCTATGAAAGAAAAATACGAGGCCACCTCCTCAACAAGAAACCGAGAGAGAGAGAGAGAGAGATTCATCTTTGGTGAATGTATCCAGATTTTCGCAATGAGAAAACCAAGAAAGAAGTTGTTTTTATGTGAGCATGCATGTCAGTTTTGTGACATTTCAAAAGGTAAAAACTGATTTCTGTTTTCATTACAATTATAAACTAGGTGCTCTGCATGACCCTTCTGATGAAAACAACTAAATATGCTAAAGAAAAGAAAATATTTTAAAATCATCTCTCTGTGTTTTGAGACAGAATCTGGTTCCATTGCTCAGAGTGGAGTGCAGTGGCATGATCTTGCCTCACTGCAGCCTTGACCTCCTGGGCTCAAGCCATTCTCCCACCTCAGCCTTCCGAGTAGCTGAGACTACAGGTGCCACCACGCCTGGCTAATTGTTTTATAGAGACGGGGGTCTCACTCTGTTGCCTAGGCTGGTCTCGAACTCCTGGGCTCAAGTGATCCTCCTGCCTCGGCCTCCAAAAGTGCTGGGATTATAGGCATGAGCCACCGTGCCTGGCCTTAAAATCATTTTTTTAAAATGCACCAGTGATATGGCAAAGAAGTAAGGAATTCCCAGAGTCCAAAAATTAAGTCAAAGCAGGAACTCCGAGAGGTAACCAGAACAGTGAGGCTAACTGTCACCCTTGGGCATTTGCAGACCCTGGTGACTTTGGGCTTCAGTTTTCATGGCCTCATGGATTGTGGGGACAGAAGACAAGGCCCAAGACTTGCAAAATGAGAAGTCTAAAAGGAACCACCCCCCTTACCACCATCTGCATGAAGGTGGGACCATAAAAGGTGTTATCATCATCGTCAGGATGAACTGGAAATATCGACCACTACCTCTTCATCACCAGGCCTCAAGGAGAATTGCTCATTTCCAAGCCTGGCATGAGGGGGAGGGGAAAATACCTCCTCTTGAGTATTTGTACTCACAAGCCAGCACCACGTGGCTTTGCAGCTGGAATTTACAACACCCAGATAGGCCATAAACTCCTCAAACTGAGAATTTAGTTTAAATACTTCTGGGCAAGGTGTGGTGGCTCATGCCTGTAATCCCTCCACTTTGGGAGGCCAAGATGGGAGGATCACTAGACTCAGGAGTTCGAGACCAGCCTATAGACAGACCCCCATCTCTACAAAAAAAAAAAAAAAAAATAGCTGGGTATAGTGGCATCTGTGGTCCCAGTTACTCAGGAGACTGAGGCAGGAGGATCGCTTGAGCTCAGGAGTTGGAGGTCGCAATGAGCCATGATCGCAACATTGCATTCCAGCCTGGATGACAGAGTGAGACCCTGTCTCAAAAAAAAAAAAGGTTCTGGGTTAGAGTGCCCCGGAAAACTGTCAGAAGGCAATGCAAATCCTCTCTGGAGGGAACCACCTTCAACCAGGTCTCAAGGCATTCCCACTGTGAGATCTGAGAAGGAAAAATATCCAGTCAAAAAATCCAAACACACCAGTAAAAAAGGAAACCACTCCATGGGTAAGTGCCAGCAGAGCACAGCTCCCACAGCCAAAGCTGGGCTCATCAGCTACAGAGCATAGCGTCAGCGTGTTTAATACATTGAGAGAAATCGAAGAGGAGGTTGAAAATATCAAAAAGGCAGTGTTCTATGAAACAACCAAGGACATTTGAAAATGGACCAAATTATACTTTTAAAAGTGGAAAATAAGGTAATTGAATTTAAGAATTCAGTGAAGGACTTCCACTTGTGATCATGATAAATTGGTGAATTTGTGCCTCCCTCCTACTGAGGGCAATTAAAAAAACTGGAAAAATATGAAAGTCATCTGCTTGAAGGCATCATAGAGCAAAAAGAGGATGAAGAACTTCCAGGGCAGGATGCTAGGGAGGCAAGGCCAGTGTTTGCAGCTGCTCACACCCTGAGCGTGATTGGAGATTGAGAACGAGGGGAGTATGAACTGTCCAGGGCTTTTGATGGCTCCTGGGGCTAGCAGGACAGGCACGGGAACCAGGACCTGCTCATGGAGCACCCTGGTGCATCTCTCTCATTTTGGTGGGGACCCTATAGGGCTGTTCCCTAGGAGTAAAGGTGATCCAGCAATAGAAAGAGTCTCCTAGTACTTTAGCTAGCCTCTCAATACCAGAAACTGGATTAGGGCAACTAATCTTAGATTGCTGGCATCCTCAGAAGCTGGGACAGTGAAGTGGCATCTTCTCTGCAGGAAGGTGACATCGCCCTAGTCCTTAAGCTATCACTATAAAAATGTCTGCAATTGAAATGTTCAGCAAACAATAAAAATAACTAGGCATATGAAGAGTGAAGGCAATATGAATGGAAGCAGCAGAAATAGACCCATAGTGGAATTATCAAATACAAACTTTAGGACAACCTACGGGAATCAAGACTGCATGGTATTGACATAAGAAAAGGCTCACAGATCAATGGAGTAGAATTGAGAGGCCAGAAATAAACCCACACATCAATGGTCAATTGATTTTTGCCAGGCGCACCAAGACCATTCAATGGGAGAAAAAATCATCTCTTTAATAAATGGTGCTAGGGCAACTAAATGTCTACATGCCAAAGAATGAAGCTGAACTCCAACCTCACACCATACAGAAACACTCACTCAAAATGTATTAAAGACTCAAATGCGAGCCCCAAAACTATGAAACTCTTAGAAGAAAACGTAGGTGTAAATCTTCATGACCTTAGATCAGGCAATAATTTCTTAAACGTGATACCCAAAGTCCAAGTGACAAAAGATAAAATAGATAAATTGGGCTTCATCAAAATTGAATAGTTCTGCACTGCAAATATTACTAAAAAGAAAGTTAAAAGAAAACTTGCAGAATGAGATAGAAAATTTGCAAATTATATATCAGATAAGGGACTTGTATCTAGAATATATCAAGAACCTCACAAAACCCCACAATAAAAAGACAAATGACCCAATTTTTAAAGTGAGTGAAAGATTTGAATAGATATTTCTCCAAATAAGATATAGGAGAGGCGAATGAGCACATGAAAAGATGTTCAACGTCACCAGTCGTCAGAGAAATGCAAATCAAAGCCACATGAGATACCACTTCACACTAAGATGGCTCTATTCAAAAGGACGGACACCAACAAGTGTTTCCCAGGCACGGTGGCTCATACCTGCAATCCTAGACTTTGGGAGGCCAAGGTGGGCAGATCCCTAAGCCCAGGAGCTCAAGACCAGCCTGGGCAAACGGTGAAACCCCATTTCTACAAAAAAATACAAGAAAATTTAGCCAGGTGTGGTGGTGCATGCCTGTGGTCCCAGCTACTGTGGAGACTGAGACGGGAGGATCACGAGCCCAGGAGGTGGAAGCTGCAGTGAGCCATGATCGTGCCACTGCACTCCACCCTGGGTAATACGTGAGACCCCATCTCTACAAAAAGTTAAAAAAATTCAGCCAGGCATGTAGTTGTGCACCTGTGGTCCCAGCTACTGGGGAGGCTGAGGTGGGAGGGTTGCTTGAGCCTGGGAGGTTGTCACTGCAGTGAGCTGTGATCATGCCACTGCACTCCAGCCTGGGTGACAGAGCAAGATTCTGTCTCCAAAAAAAAAAAAAAAAAAATACTATAATCTACAGACCTTAGAGTTTGTTAATTGTGCCAATAATATCTTTTCTATAAAGTTCTTTCCAGAAAAGGAGCACCTGTGATCACACGTTCTATGCAGTTGACCTAGCCCTTTGGTCTCCTTAAGTCTGGACCAGTTCTTTGTTCTTTGTGGCTTTTGACAGTTTTCAGGAGCAAATGGGCCAGTGATTTTGCAGCACTTCTGTGTGTTGGGGCTTGGCTGATGTTGCTTCATGATTCCATCCAGGTTTTGCACTTTCCATGGCAATAGCTCAGAAGTGCTGCGTCCCTCTCTGTGTATGGCATCAGGAGGCCATGATGCCAGTCCCCTTGTCCCATTGCTGATGATGATCACTTTGATCATGTGGTTAAGGTGGCATCTTCCAGGTGTCTCTGCTGTCCAGTTCCCACGAGTTTTTTCATTCATTGATTATTTTTTGCTTGAAACTCATTACTACAATAGTTGCCAAATGGCGATTTCCTATTTCCATCATTCCTTCCTCATTTATTATTTGGCTTTGTTCTGTGAGAAAGAGCTTCTCTTCTCCCCCTTTACATCATGTGTTGCTTGATGATGGGGCTATGTTCTGAGAAGAGTGTTGTTAGGCGATTACATCATTGTTCGAGCATCCTAGAGTGCACATACGCAAACCTAGATGGTGTAGCTTACTGTACTCCCAGGCTATATGGTATGGCCTATTGCTCCTGGGCTACAAACCTGTACAGCACGATAATGTAGGCAACTGTAACACAGTGGTAAGTATCTGTGTATCTAAACCTAGAAAAGGTCCAGTCAAAATGCAGTATTATAGGCTGGGCATAGTGGCTCACACCTGTAGCCTCAGCACTTTGGGAGGCTGAGGCGGGAGGATCACTTGATCCTAGAGGTTCAAGAACAGCCTGACCAACATAATGAGACTCCATCTCTACAAAAAAGTTTAAAAAATAGCCAGGCGTGGTGGCAGGTGCCAGCTACTAGGGAGGCTGATGTGGGAGGATTGGTGGAGCCTGGGAGGTCTAGGCTGCAGTGAGCTGAGGTCATGCCACTGCACTCCAGTCTGGGCAACAGAGTGAGACCCCATCTCAAAAAAAAATGCAGTATAATAATCTTGTGGGACCACTGTCATATGTGCAGTTTGTTTTTGACCAAAATGTCATTATTCAGTGTACAACTATACTTATTTCTTTTTATCAGTGTGGACTTGGGGGTTTCTTACTTTCTGGAAGAACAGGGTATTCTAGGCTCATCTTGACTTTCCCTGGTCTCCTTTTCTGGAATCAGCCATTTCCCCTAGGATCCCTGATTCATTTTGAGTGGATAATGGCACTTAGAAGCTTACTGGGAAATTACACACACATAGAGAATACATACATATATGCAGATACATATATGTATATATATGTATATACAGTCCCACATCTGTCTATGTATCTATCTACCATGAGTTCATACTGACCCATCCAATTTCAACCCAACAGCACCAGGTCCATTCTAGTCTTCCACCTACTTCTTGGTTGGTAAATTCTTTCCCTCTTGCTGAGAAAGTTGGCTCCCATTATCCACAATATATTTATGTATTTGCTCAGTCCTAGAATGCTTGGAAAGTAGTTTCAGAATCATCAACTCATGTCTCTGCAAAGAAGAAAACTACTATGTAGATTTCCAGGTTTGTCTAGAGTCCTTTTTGTCTTTCCCTTGAGGACATAGAGTCCCATACCGCGTTCAGGCTGCTTGCTGAGTTTTTTTCTCTTTCAAGGTGGTTGTGTTGTTGTTTGATATATGGTTTGCTTCACTTGTTTCCGTTTGTATTTCCTGTGAGGATCTATTTCCCCATCCTTGTGACTTGATCTGTTTTAGGTACTTTGAAGTTCAAATGCTCTTTGTCTTCTGATTATGCTGAGGACATGAGTTTTGGGTGGTTTTATTTGTGCTTGCTTTTTAAAAATGATTTTGGTTTGGAAGCTCTGTTGAGAGTTCCAGATTTACGGGGCTGCCATTACCTTGGATATCCAGGATTTTCTGAAAAATCAAGGTTTTGAGCATGCCAGTTCTTCCCAATTTAAGTTTTAGATTGAACGTAATTGTAATCTAAATGCCATTTGTGAATGGAGCTTGACAAGGTGGTTCTTACATCTATATGGAAGAACAAATGGCATAGCTAAGACACTCATAGAGAAGGAGGGGGTGGGTGGAGTTGCCTCAGCAGATTCTAAAAATTATTATAAAGGTGCCATATTTAAGATAGTGCAGGCCGGGCACAGTGGCTCATGCCTGAAATCCCAGAACTTTGCGAGGCTGAGGCAGGAGGATCACTTGAGCCCAGGAGTTTGAGACTAGCCTGGGCAACACACGGTGAGACCCTGTGTCTACAAAACTTACAAAAAATTGGCGGAGCATGGTGGCGGGCGCCTGTAGTCCCAGCTACTCGGGGGACTAAGGTGGGAGGATCACCTGAGCCCGGGAGGTCGAGGCTGTGGTGAACTGAGATCACACCACTGCACTCTAGCTTGGGTGACAGAGTGACACCCTGTCTCAAAACAAACAAACAAACAACAACAAAAACAAAAACCTTAATGTATGACAAAGTTGGCATTGCTGGCCAGTGAGGGAAGGAGATGTTCAATAAATTACGCTGGTTATCCATATGGAAAATAAGGTCTGACAACATCAAGTGTTGGCAAGGCTGTGAAACCGCTAGAAAGCTTGTACGCTACGGGGGGGAGGGGGGCGTATGGATCGGTAGAACCACTTGAGGAAACAATTTGTCATTGCCCAGCAAAGTTGCAAGTGTACATTTCTGGTGGCCCATGGATTTTCCCCTGGATATACCCACTAGTGAAACTTGTGCTGGGCATCAGGACTCTGGTAACAGCCCAAAAAGTGGAAACAATTCCCCCATCCACCAAGCAGGTGATACAGAGATCAGTTGTAGTTTAATCCCACGACAGAACAGAATGCTTGCGGGAAAAATGGATTATAGCTCTTAGTCTTGTGAATACCATATTCAGTGGAAAGGCAGGTTATAGAATAATATAGACAGTATGATTCCATTTATATAAAATTCAAAACAGGCAAAACTAAAAAATATATCGTTTGGGGATGCAAAGGTGGTGAAACTGTAAAGAAACACACGAGTGGTAAATGTAAAATTCAAGAAGGTGGTCACCTCTGAAGTGGGGGTGGGGGACATGGGGCGAAGAGAAGGGTCACTCAAGGTCCTTCAAAGGGAACGTTACCTTTCTTCTAAGCTGGTGGTGAGTACACAGAAGTTCGCTGTATTGTTTTTTACACTTACACATATTTTGTAAATGTCCTTTTGTGTCTACTCAGTGTCTACTAGACCATTTTAAAAGGTGAGAGTTCTGCTGAATTCCATATGGAGAGGCACCGTAATTCTTTCGTGGCTAACAAACCTCAAAAGTCTTCATTAGGCCCTGATGACCCCTCCAGGTAACAGACGAGGGGAGAAATTGGGTCCCAGGACTGGCTCTGACCCCTGCCATCTCCGGTCACAACAGCTGGTACTCACTGGTAGGGCTGTGCCTGTGGCTAAAATGTCAAAGTACCTCTGCACCCGTTGGTAAACTGCAGCTGACCCTGAACCAGTCTCTCCTTTGGGACCCCCCCTCGGCCCCTGCTCCTCCTGATCCGGAACTAGTGGCTCATTCTGGGCACAGCAGTGGCCCTTGGAGAACCTGCATCAGCCCCTCAGCAGCCTCTGTACCTGGGCTATCCTGGTGTTAAGTGCTGGGAAATTCACACTGCGCCCTTGGGGTCCCAGCACCCACACTTTGGGAGGAGAGAAGACTTCAGGTGACGTCCACCCACCGGCTCTGTGTGCAGCCCTGTCCACCCACAGCCAGTTTGCCTCATGGCTAGGTCACCTCCAAGCCTGAATTTGGAATTCAAATGAAGGAGTTTATTTTTACCTTTTATTCAACAGCGGCTGTAGCTTAATCAGTTCTCTAATGATCAATTGTTCTGATTTTAAGAAATCAAACACTTTGAAACCAATTCACTGAAGGCCCTTCTGTCTCTGCGAAAGGATTGCTTGTCAGTTGGGTTAGGGGCTGCTTCCTCTCCTGGGGGCTTTTTCTTCACCTTTCTTCTAAAGTAGATGGTCTGGCTGCCGAAGCCTTTCGCACAGGGTTGCCCATTTGCCCTTGGGCTGGTGTTGCCCCCTCTGGCTCCAGGCAATTGCTCCCTGTGCCCGTAGCTGTCGTGCCCGGCTCTGTGAGGGAAGAGAGCAGCGAGGCAGTGTGGCCCTGCACTTGGCTGCACTGTGTGTTTAACTATGTCTAATGCACAAAGAAAAACTGCATCAGGACACACAAAATCAGTCCAAAATATGTTTTGTTTTTTCTTTTTTCCTTAGACGAAGTCTCGCTCTGTCACCCAGGCTGGAGTGCAGTGGCACGATCTCAGCTCACTGCAACCTCCACCTCCCGGGTTCAATCAATTCTCCTGCCTCAGCCTCCTGAGTAGCTAGGATTACAGGCATGCCCAACTGCGCCCGGCTAGTTTTTTGTATTTTTGGTAGAGATGGGGTTTCACCATGTTGGCCAGACTGCTCTCGAACTCCTGACCTCGAGATCACCCCGCCTTGGCCTCCCAGAGTGCTGGGATTAGAGGCGTGAGCCACTGCGCCCAGCCAGTCCAAAATATCTTAATAAGGTATGCTCATTTCTAGGAAAAAATAATCTTAGGAAAAGGTCTTTATCCAAAAGGACAAGAATTCTCTTGGTTTCCTCAGCTCAGGGGAGAGGCCTGAGTAGAGAAAACAGAAAGGACAAGGGCAGGATGTCCCAAAGGGGTAAGTGCCCTCCTGGCTCGTCTTGGCCTCTGACCCCGGCAAGAATCACACTTCCCTCAGGAGAGCAGCCTCACTCACTCCCACAGAAGCCCGGTGCGGAAACAGGCTGCCCTTAGGGGAATGCTTTGTTTTTAAACCATAAAATGCCAAAATGTTGGGAGAAAATAAGGCCCTGCCAGTGCTGTGGACACAGCCCGCAGTCCCCGGAGGCTGTGGGGAGAGCTGGGTATGTCCCCCTGGGGATGGGGGGCATGCCGTATTCCTGAGCAGGCACCTGCCTGTCTGCCCGCCGAGGTTTCTGAAGGCAGGACATTTGCTGAACCTGGCAGGACTGAAGGCACTCTTACCCTAGCTGCCTTCTGCTCCGGGGGCACAAGGTGTGGGAGCCAGAGGTCTGAGGGGGTCCCGTAGGCACTGGTGGGGCCCAGAGAGGACAGGGCTTCCCAATCCCAAAGGGTCTTTAGCCTTAGCAACCAGGGGGCTGAGTCCGCCCTCGGAAAAGGGCGATCCCATTGGCAGGCATCAAAAAGTCCAGGCAAAGATGGGGCCCCTCTCACCCCCTCACCTTGGCACAAGTTCTGCCTGCCTCGGCCTGGGGGGGTGGAGGGTGGGAAGGGAGGGAAGGGAGGGAAGGGAGGTCAGGCCACCTCCTCTCCATTCCAGTCCATTCCAGCCCCAAGGATGGGGAGGGGAGGCCCATGGGATGTGAGTCTGGGCTGAATTTTAATAACTGAAAAGGACCAGAAAAGTTAATGATCGGGGTGGGGGAGGTGCCAGAACACAGTGACTGGCGTAAACAAGCCCTGTCATGAGTTCCACCAACAGGAATGGTCTGGAATGGCCGGCACAGCCCCAGGAAGTGCTGGAGGGGCTGCAGGCCCAGGTGTGATCACCCCGCTAGGCTGTGTTGCCCAAGCTGGGGTCAGGCCTCCAGGGCGCCTCCTCACCCTGTCCCCTCCAGATGGGGCAGAGCAGGGAGCAGCTGAGCAAGGACAGGCATTTGAGGACAAGTGGGCAGCACAGACATTTCCCACTCACTGAGGCTAGGAGGTTGGGCGGGGAGCACCCTGGGGTGAACAGAAAGCACTGGGCTGTGAGGGAGTCCTTGAGCAGACTGGGTCCAACAGGAAGCCTGCAGCTGTGGAACCCTGAGCTCAGCCCTGCTAGTGATTTTCTAGGCTCTGTTGTGCTGTGCCAGCTCCGAACCTGCCAGGAAGCCACCCCTTGCTCTTTCTCTGGCCAGAAGAGAAGAAGGCTCTCCAGTCCTGATGGCCTAGGTCCAGCGCCCAGGCCAAGGGCGCCCCTGCAGACAGGTGCTGACGCTAACATTTGTCCATCCGGCCCACGTAGCCGCCCTCCGATGTCTTTAGATCCGTGGCCTTTTCTCCGTGGCGGGCGGGTCTCCGGGGCAGTCTGTCCCATTCCTCGCGTGGCGGCCTGCTGCACACCAGCGGCAGCAGCATCCCGTCGCGGCAAATGGCTGCCGCGCAACAGGCTGCCTGGTGGTTGAGCGGAAACCATGGCAACGGGAAGCAGGGAGGATATTCCCGTCACCCTCTGGAAAGGGCAGCCTATTTCTGGGACCCGAGCCCAGTTCTTCACTAGTTGTGTATTTTGCTGTGAATTTCGATGCCGGAGACACGGCGTGGAGGGTGCGGGGCTGAGGTGGGGAGGGGCAGTAACCGCCCCCAGCCCCAACCCCGGGCCCGGAGGAGGAGACCCAGTTCCGGGCTCAGCCCCACCGGATCAGACCCCTCTCCAGCCACACCAGGGGAGGGCGGGCGCTTTGGGGGGCACTGGGGCAGGGCCTGCTTCCCAGTCCCCAACAGAGGGGACCTTTTGGAACCCCTTGGCCGGGGACTGCCTGGGGCTCCCAGCGGCAGGGGGACGGGGTGGGGGTGGCGAGCCTAGCTCGCGGGACTCAGCGTCAAGCGAGGCCCCGCCGTGCGTGCACACGGGCTCGCGCATCTCCCCGCACGCGCACGCTGGAGCAGGGTGGCTTTTGATGTAGACGGCTCTGCCCCCTAGCGGCAGCTGTGATCAGCATGCGGGGCTCCTTCCAGGGAGGGCTTTGGAGAGGAAGGAGAAGGGGTCCAGGGAGAGAATCGCAGGCTGAGCTTGGGGTGGAAGATCCCAGGAGGGGCTCGCGGCGGCTCGCTGCCCCGGCAGCTCCTTTTCACCCGCCACCCTCGTCCTGGGTGACCTCAGTCCCTCTTATGGCTGTCCAGACCTTTCCCCTAGGGGACAATCCCCAGGAAGACATAGGCCCCTCAAACTCCACGTGTCACAATGGAGCGCGTCTTCTTCCCACACCCGTCCCTCATCTCGGAGACTGGCACCTTCACCCACCCGGTTGGCCCAAACTTGGGAAAGCTCCTTCATATCTCCTCTTCCTCCTCCCCAACATCCACCTCCTCACTGATTCTGGGGATTCTCCATCCCAAATAGCTTTGAAATAATCAACTTCTGGTAGGCAGAATTTCGGCCCCCATGACCTTCATTCCCGTGTCACTTCCGTGAGTATGTTACATTACATGGCCAAAGGGACTTTGCAGATGTGATTCGGGCTACTCATCGGTTGACCTTAACATAGGGAGATGAGCTCATACAAGCAGAGCTTCACTGGCCGAGGCCAGAAGCCGAAGTCAGAAAGATGCAGAGATGATGGGAAGAGCTCTTGGCATCATTGATGGCTGGAAAGTGAAAGGAGGGCCTAGCTCCAGGGAACTGAATTCTGCCAACACCTGCATGAGCCCAGTTCATCTGACACCTTTTTTTGTTGGCTTGTCTTTATTTTGAGTTATGATAGATTCACAGGAAGTTCTAAAGACAGTGCAGGGAGGTCCCATGTACCCTTCACCCTGTTTCCCGATTTAAAGTATACATGCCAGGCATGGTGCCTCATGCCTGTAATCCCAGCACTTTGAGAGGCCATGATGGGTGGATCACTTGAGTCCAGGAGTTCGAGACCAGCCTGGACAACATGGCAAACTCTGCCTTTACAAAAAATTTTAAAGTGTACAATGCAGTACTTTAAAAAATATTCATAGAGTTAAGTAACCATCACCACGATCTCATTCCAGAACGTTTTTATCACCCCCACCAGGAGCCCTGTACACCTAAGCACTAACTCCTCATTCTCCTCTCCCCCTAAGTCCTGGCAACCAGTTGTCTTCCTTTCTATGGATTTGCCTGTTCCAATCTGGCATAGAAATGGACTCATATAATTTTGTGGCCTTTTGTGTCTGGCTTCTTTGGCTTGGCATAATGTTTCCAAGGTTCACCAACACTGCAGCATGGACCAGTGTTTCATTGCTTTTGGGGGCTGAATAATGTTCATTGCCTGGATATGCCACATTTTGTTTATTCATCTATTGATGGACATTTGAGTTGTTTCTGCTTTTTGGCTATTATGAATAAATCTGCTATGAACATTCGTGCAAATTATCTGGTGTGGGCATATACTTTCACTTCTCTTGGCTGTACAGCTAGGAGTGGAATTGCTAGGTCACATGGTTACTCTATGTTTAACCTTTGGAGGAACTGCCAGACTAGTTTCCCAAATGGCTATAACCATTGAACATCTTACTAGCAATGTATGAGGGTTCTGATTTCTCCATATCCTCTCCAAACAGACACTTGTTATTTTCCATTTTAATTTTATTAGTCATCCTAACAGTTGTGAATTATATCTTATTCGAGTTTTTTTTTTTCTTTTTTTTTTCTTTTTTGAGACAGACTCTCACTCTGTCGCCCAGGCTGGAGTGCAGTGGCACGATCTCAGCTCACTGCAATCTCCGCCTCCTGGGTTCAAGCGAGTCTCCTGCTTCAGCCTCCTGAATAGCTAGGATTACAGGCACTTACCACCATGTCCAGCTAATTTTTGTATTTTTAGGAGACACGGGGTTTCACCATGTTGGTCAGGCTGATGTTGAATGCCTGATCTAAGGTGATCCACCTGCCTCAGCCTCCCAAATTTCTGGGATTATAGGCATGAGCCACTGCACCTGGCCTCATTCTAGTTTTGATTTGCATTTTCTAGTGATCTGCATCACTAATGACTAGTGATGTTGACCATTTTTTCATGTGCTCATGGCACATTGTACATAGTCTTTTGAGAAATGTCCATTTAGATCATTTGCCCAATTATTTTTCTTTTCAAGCAAATGAATACTTCGATTAATACGGTAAGTTAAAAAAAAAACATGGTAGGGTTTTGACCCCAAATATTTATCAGGTCTGCTACTCAAATGAACTTATAGCTGGACAATGTATGAACCTTGAAGATGCCTCTTCCACTCCAGTTTAGGGTCCAATGCACAATTCCACACTGTCATCCCCCAGCTCCTCAAGGGTCTTTGCAAATCTCTTTCATTTTATGCTAAGTCCCTGAAATGCATCAGGGTATTACATCAAGTTGTACAGAATATCAAGATCTCATCCTCTATTTTAGGTTCCATGTCAGATAAAGCTGAATTAGGTTGTCCAAACAAACTCACCAGACAGGTTATATCAGATAGTGTACCACATAAAATTTAAATTTTGAACAAAATATATATCTCCTCCTTTGGTCTCACACAGAAATTAAAGTCCTCAAATACAGATAATACTCTCCATTCTCCAGCTCTTCTCCAGATTCATGGGTCCAAGCCAGGTCAGCCCATCCACATTCCCAGTTGAAGTCTGGTCCTTTCTTCAGTAGTTGCTGTATGGAGTCATCTTCTAGAATTATTGCGGCTCCTTCAGCCCCTCCAGAGCTGCAGAACTCCAACTGTGAGGCTCATGTGTCACACACAGACCCAAAGTTCCATGGAGCTATCAGATCACACAAGAAAGAGCAAAGCACCTCAAACATCTAGAAATAACAACCAAAGCCTGGGAACAAATGTGACTGCTGCAAGAGCGTGGTCTAGGTCCTCATTCCTGTATGAGAGAGCATTTTCCAAACAAACTTACTTCCCCAGACAAAAACGCTAACAATCAAAACTCACTTTGAGTTCATCAACCACAGACCATAGCAGAGAACTGAGTGTGAGTGAGGACAGAGCGTGGACAGAGGAAAACAGAGAAAACCAAAGGCTCTCTGGTTTCAGCTTCTCCTGGGTGTCAGCCAATCTCCACCAGATGACCAGAATCCATTGGCTGTAAACCACCGACCGTGCTCTCAACTCGTTCGTCTCTATCCTCCGGGCCAGCTCCACCAGCATCCCTGCCATCTTCACCATTTCCTTGGCCTTCTCCTCGGCCTTCTGGCACCTGTTGGCCACCCTGCCCTCCATTGCGTTGCCCGGGTTGTTGAGGTGGTTGAGGATGCTCCTCTGAAGCTTCCACCTGGGTTTTGATCTGGATGAGCATATTGCCCATCTTCCACAGCGTGCTCTACTTCCACAGGTATGCTGGCCAGTGCTTGTCAGCGACGCGATGTCCTCTCGCATCTCATGGATGACTGGGAGCAGAAACTGCTCAAAATCCTCCTCCACCTCCAGCACCTCCACTTCCTTCGGTTCTGACAGCTTGACGATGTCCGGGGGCCGCATCTCTTCCTGCTGCCTCAGAACCGCAGTAGCAATGTGAGCAGAGCAGCGGTAAACAAAATCCCTTTACCTAATTTTAATCGGGCTATTTCTTTTTGTTATTGAGTTGCATTGGTTCTGTATATGATCTAGATACAAGTCAATTATCAGCTACTATGTAATTTGCAAATGGGTTCTGTTATTTTGTGGGTTGTCTTTTCACTTTCTTGATGGTGCCCTTTGAAGCACAACAGTTTTTCATTTTCCAATTTATTTTTTGCTTTGCTTGTTTGATACTTTGGACATCCTTTCTAAGAAACCATTGCCTAAGCCAAGGTCATCAAGATTTACTCTTGCGTTTTCTTCCGAGAGTTTTATAGTTTTAGCTCTTACATTTAGATTTATGATCCATTTTGAGTTAATTTTTGTATATGGTCTGAGCTAGGGGTCCAAGTTCATTCTTTGGCTTGTGGATGTCTAATTGTCCCAACACCTTTTGTTAAACAGACTATTCTCTCTGCCATTGATGTTGGTCTTGGCACCCTTGGCAAAAATCAGTTGACCATAGATGTAAGGGTTTATTTCTGAATTCTTAATTCTGTTCAATTGATCTACGAGTATCTTTGTGCTAGTACCACACAGACTTGAGTCCTGTAGCCTTGTGGTAAGTTTTGAAATTAGGAAATGTGAGTCTTGGAAAATTAGGAAAAGTAACTTCATTCTTTTTCAAGATTGTTTTGGCTATTCTGAGTTTCTTGCATTTTCACATACATTTTAGGGTCAGCTTGTCAATTTCTGCACAAAAGTCAGCTAGGACTGATTTTCTCTTTCTTTCTTTCTTTCTTTCTTTCTTTCTTTCTTTCTTTCTTTCTTTCTTTCTTTCTTTCAGCCAGCTGGGATTTTGATAAGGATTCCATTGAATTTGTAGATCAATTTAGAGAGTATTGTCATCTTGGTTGCCGGCAAAGCTCGAGTCCTGTCCTCTTGCTCTCCTCCACGGACAGCATGAGCTTCACCACTTGCTCCACCTTCTCCACCAACTACCAGTCCCTGGGCTCTGTCCAGGTGCCCAGCTAGGGTGCCTGGCTGGTCAGCAGTGTGGCTAGCGTCTATGCAGGTGCTGGGGCCTCTGGTTCCCGGATCTCCGTGTCCTGCTCCACCAGCTTCCAGGGCGGCATGGGGTCTGCGGCCTGGCCACGGGGATGGCCAGGGGTCTGACAGGAATGGGAGGCATCCAGAACAAGAAGGAGACCATGCAAAGTCTGAACGACCACCTGGCCTCCTACCTGGGCAGAGTGAGGAGCCTGGAGACTGAGAACCAGAAGCTGGAGAGCAAAATCCGGAAGCACCTGGAGAAGAAGGGACCCTAGGACAGAGGCTGCAGCTATTACTTCAAGACCATGGAGGACCTGAGGGCTCAGATCTCTGCAAATACTGTGGAAAATACCCGTGGTGTTCTGCAGATCGACAGTGCCCGTCTTGCTGCTAATGACTTTAGAGTCAAGTATGAGACAGAGCTGGCCATGCGCCAGTCTGTGGAGAACGACATCCATGGGTTTTGCAAGGTCATTGATGACACCCATGTCACTCGACTGCAGCTGGAGACAGAGATCGAGGCCCTCAAGGAGGAGCTGCTCTTCATGAAGAAGGATCACGAAGAGGAAGTAAAAGGCCTACAAACCCAGATTGCCAGCTCTGAGTTGACCGTGGAGGTAGATCCCCAAATCTCAGGACCTCACCAAGATCATGGCAGACATCCGGGCCCAATATGACAAGCTGGCTTGGAAGAAACAAGAGGAACTGGACCAGTACTGGTTTCAGCAGATTGATGATGCCACCAAAGTGGTCACCATGCAGTGACAGAGTGAGACTCCATCTCAAAAACAAACAAACAAACAAACAAACAAACAAACAAACAAACCCTCTGAACTCAGTGAATGGAACCTTATTTGGAAAAAGTGCCTGTGCAGATGTGCTTAAGTTAAGGATCTCGAGATGAGATCATCTGGATTAGGGCCCTAAATCCAATGACAGGTGTCCTTATAAGAGAAAAGAAGTCACAAACACAGAGGAGAAGGCCACGTGGATTCACAGAGAATAGAGCGGTGTCATCACAAGCCAAGGGACACCCAGATTCCCCAGGAACTGGGAGAGGCAAGAAGGAGCCTCCCCCAGAGCCTCCAGAGGAGGCAACAGGGTCCTGCAGACACCAGAATCTTAGGCTTCTGGCCTCCAGAGCTGCAAGAGAGCGTATTTCTGTTGTGTTACTTTGTTACGGCAGCCACAGGAAATGGGGTGGTGGTAGAGGGGGGGGGGCCCTTATGGGAAACAAATACGTCTTCACTTTGATGCTTTTGTACAAATACCCCCTAGGAAAATAACACATTTAGGGCCCCATTAATGCATGACAATTGAGTAACTCATAGACAGGCCTCACTCCTCTCTCCCTGATACCTTGACCTTTACCCTCCCTCCCTTCCTCAGCCACTTGCTCCTGATCCCCAGATCCTGTCAGCATGTTGTCATGGATAGAGTGGACCTGTGTGACATGTGAGGGACAGCGAGATCAAGGTCCCTGGAGACAGACTGTGGCATGGAGCCGGAGAGCTGAAGTGTCCTAGGGGGAGGATAGTAAAAGCATAATGTTGCTCTTTGGGGCAAGTGGAAACTTCTAGAGTTCTCTGTGTATGAGAATGGAACTGCAAATCATTTGCCAGTGACTTTCCTGCTTTGCTCCAGCGAGAGGGTCACAGTGGGACCAGTGGCTGTGAGTGGAGTCCCCATGGGGTTGCGGGACAGGAGCTTCCACAAGGTGCCTCCTGCTGCAGAGCCTTCACCCACCTGAGCCAGGGAGCCAGCTGTTCACCACAGGAGGGGCTCAGGGGCTGCCTAGGAGACAGATTTCAGGCCAAGGTCTTTCTATCAGCTCCCACTCTGGCTGCTGTGCACCCCACAATGAGGATCCTCCATCTCCAACCATCGCAGTGGAGCCTTGTTTCAGAGGTGACCTCGCTGACCTCGTTGCAGGACTTTGAGGGTACACCCCACTCTGGTCCCCTCCCGCACCACCTCCTTGCTATCAGGAGTCGTCCCTGGGCTATCAGGAGTCCCGGGACAGCCCGGCCACCCACCCTCGCTGTGGCTGTCCTGCTGACACCCTGGGTTTCTCAGGTCCTTGCCTTCACTTGGCCCTTCTGAGAGCTTCCTGGCTCCGTAACGTTGCCCATTTCTTCCAGCTGCTCTGCCCTCCGACTTTCTTTGCTGGCCAGTCTCCCAGCTCTTCCGTGTGAAACCCTTCTCCCCATAAGAAGATTTTGTCCTCAGTGGCACGATTGCATGTGGTAGTTTTAAAAAATAATGGATTTACTCAGATATAATTCACGTACCATAAAATTCACCCATTTAAAGCATACAATTCAATGGCCTTTTAATGTATTCACAGAGTTGTGCCACCGTCACCACTATCTAATTCCAGAACAGCCTTGTCACCCCTGTCTCCATCAGCAGTCACTCCCTGTGATCTCTTCCTGGCCCTGGCACCCACTCATCTGGTTTTAGTCTCCCGCACATCTATTGCTGGGGTAGATTTTCCAGCCCTCATGCCCGACTGGCAGCACTTCTCCCTAGGTCCAACTTGGTCACACCCAAGATCCCGTGCGTGCTTAGAGCTTGCTCAATTACTCTATTGAGCTCCTGGTTACTTGAGTCTCTGAAAAAGAAAATAATACCAGGCAGTAGATTCACCAAAAAGTCATAATCTGACCAGGCTTTGTGGCTCACACCTGTAATCTCAGCACTTTGGGAGGCCGAGGTAGCCAAATCACCTGAGGTCAGGAGTTCGAGACCAGCCTGGCCAACATGGTGAAACCTCGTCTCTACTAAAAATACAAAAAATTAGCTGGGTGTGGTGGCGCACGTGGCCTGTAATGCCAGCTACTCAGGAGGCTGAGGCAGGAGTATCACTTGAACCCGGGAGGTGGAGGTTGCAGTGAGCCAAGATCATGCTACTGCACTCCAGCTTGGGCGGCAGAGCGAGATTCTGTCTCAATCAATCAATAAATAAAAAGATGAAGGGTGGGTAGGCAGTGGGGAGCGGGGAGGGAGAACAGAGATGGAGGCTGTGGATCTTGCCGATGGTGAGAGGGAGCTGGCTCGGATAGCACAGTGGATAAGTGACTATGGCAGGAGGTTCCCAGGCAGTGAGGAGTTTCTAAAGACAAGTAGTAGGCCTGGACTTTGATGAGGCTGCCAGGATGAAGACCTGGACAGGTTAGGTGCTTTGGAAATTGCCTCTGCTTTTTGAAGACCACCCAGGCTTTCCCATGGCCCTGCCTGTGCACAGCCTCTCTTCTGGACCCCAAATGCCTCTTCCCTCTTTCTCTGCCTCATCCTTTGATCTTCAGACCGAGTCCTATTCCTTGAAATGAGTCACTCACTCTTTTCCATAATAGTGCTATTGTGAGGGAAAGGCTGTGATTTAATCAATGTATGGGCACATGGTGAGGATTAGCTAAGGAAGCGCTGGCAAATATTACAGAATCGTGTTTCTGATGGTGACTGGCAGCCCCAGGGCCAAGCCTGGGGTTGCGAACCAGGCTTCAGCCCTCAAGGAACTCACCATCTGAGCCAGGGGAGATGAGACGGGGTATGCCACATTTAGGACAATGGGGACAGGCTTGCCAGTGGGAGAGGAGGTGCTGCCTAAAGGTTTGCTGGCTCCAGTTGGTGGCTAGTGAATTATTCATTTATCAACCACTGCGCCGAGGTGACCCAGGGCTTTAAACTTCATGTGTTCATTGAGTCATTCCCTCGGCTCACATTCCCAGGCACCTTTTACTAACTGAGCTGGGACTCTTCTCAGCACATAAGGCCCAGAGCAGAAGGAGGAGTTCGAGCTGCGCCTAGAGGATGGGCGGGCCACCAGGGGCCAGAGGGAAGCACTGTATGATTTGGGGTGTTCGCATATGTGCACGTGTGTATGTGGGGGGAATGTGTGATGCATGTGTATGGAGGGGTGTGTGTGTGTAGTGTGCACAGATGTGGTGGTAGGGGGAAGCTGAGAGGCAGCAGCCTGATTCTCCAAGGCCCATAGCTGCTTTAGGGAACATGGGCTTGAGCCTTCTAGATCTAGCTGTGGCTGGTCCAGCCCAGGGCACTGTCTGGAGGAACACAGGACCTGGCCTCCACCAACGGGGCTGAGGAAAGGTGGGCCCTCTGGGCATTGCCCAGGTTTCAGCCTTGGGCTGGGGAGAGGGTGGGGCTGCTCACAGCTTGGGGACAGACACAGTGCTCAAGGTATGGCAGGTGTCAGCAGCACCGGGAGCTGGGGACCCTGAGTCAGTTCACACACGCACACATATGCACACACACGTGCACACCTGTGCACATAGACAAAAGCAAGCTGGGTGATGGAAGTGGAGCAGTAATTCCTTCACCAGGCAGAATATGTGCAGAGACGTTCAGCTGGGAGGCCATAACCTTTAGGGGACCTGCCAAAGGTCTCTGCCATGAGGCAAAGTGGTGAGATCTGAGGCCGGTCAGTTGACAGGGTGACTCTGCAAGGACCAGCATGTGAGGCCAAGGCCCCACATTTTCTCCTGAGGGTGAAGGGACCCCGGAGGGTGTCAGGCAGGGCAGGACCTGTTGAGCCTCGCCGTTTAGAAAGCTGGCTCCGGCGGCTGCTATTGTGGGCTGAATGGCAGCCCCCAAAAGGTGTGTCCATGTCCTAATCCCTGTGACTGTAACCTTATTTGGAAGGACCTTTGCAAGATGTAATGAAGATAAGGATGTCAAGATGAGCTCCTCCTGGATTATCTAGGTGGGCCCTAATCCAGTGACAGATGTGCTTATAAGAGAAGAGAAGACAGGGAGAAGGCCATGTAAAGATGGAGGCAGAGACTGGAGTGAGGGGACCACAAGCCCAGGAAGAACTCAGGCTGCAGAAGCTGGAAGAGCAAGGAAGAACTGATCCTCTGCCAGAGCCTTTGAGGGAGCAAAGCCCTGGTGTCACCTCCATTTCAGGTGTCTGGCCTCCAGAATTGAGAGAGGATATACTTCTGGTGTTTTTAGCAATCCAATTTGTGGTCATTTGTTACAGTAGCCCCAGGAAACTAACCCAGCTGCGATGGAGAGGACTTGGGGAGCCTGGTGGAGGCAGGAGGTGCTGAGGAAGGAGACCCAGGCCGGACTGGGTGTGTGGGGTGGGGGTAAGAGGTGGAGACTTCCACATCATCAGGAGATCAAGACGCCTGGGTAGAAGGGTTTAGGGAGTAGTAGCTGTTGCCTCTCCATATTGCCAGCTGTCTGAAATTGTAGCAATGATCTGAATGTATTAGAATGGCTCAAGTGACTGTCACTAGCTTGGGAGTCCTTTTGGGGTTCTATGTCCCTAAAGCCTGATGCGCCATTTCCTGCTTGTGGAAGGCACGAATGAAAAATGGGATGGTAAATACATGAGTTCGATATTCAACATGTATTCGACAAACATTTATTAGGCTCCTACTGTGCGTAGCGCTGGAAAGGCAAGCAGAAGCTAGATTCCCAATCGATCCCAGGAGGCTGGACGATCCAGACACAAACACCGTTCATCCGTCTATTGGAAAAGGCCCCCTTGGAATTTTGTGCACAGCATTTCCTTGGGGTGTCGGTGGATCGGGGTTTGGAAACACTAGCACCTTTTCCGGTGGCCGCTGCCTTCTCAGACCTCAGACACCGGCGCCTCCACGTGAACTCCCGCCGGCGTCTCTAGCCCAGGGCTTGGCGGGCGCTGCCGGCTGTTCCTGGCCTAAGCCATGTTGGGCCGCCAGCCCGGGGCTACATCTTCTTCGGACGGCGGGGATTTGCGGCTCGAGTGACCGGAGGTGCCCTCCCGCGGGTCTGAGAGCAGCTCCGCGGACTCTCGCTCCGCGGGGAGGAGCCTGCGTCTCCCAGAGGCGGGGCTCGAGGCGTCTAGGGGGTCGCCACTCGCTAG
>NW_012107375.1:257658-338954 GCF_000951045.1 Mandrillus leucophaeus | reverse complement strand
GGGCACCTGCAGCTCTGCGCAGTGCGCCACGCCTTCTGCCGCACCCGCGGGCCTGCACTGGCGCTTGGTCTCGCGGAGCCTTTTGGAGAAGGCTGTCCGGGGTTTCCTGTCACTCCGAGGACGTAGGCTGCATGCAGCTCCTGTTCCGAACCCTGCCAGGATATCCACAATAGTGTTGGGCTCCGCGTTTCCATCCAGCCATCAATAGTGTTGTGTTTTGTTTTGTTTTTGAGACGGAGTCTCGCTCTGTTGGCCAGGTTGGAGTGCAGTGGCGTGATCTTGGCTCACTGCAACCTCCGTCTCCTGGACTAAAGCAGTTCTCCTTCCTCAGCCTCCGAATAGCTGGAATTACAGGTATGTGCCACCGCGCCCGGCTAATGTTTGTAGTTTTAGTAGAGATGGGGTTTCACCATGTTGGCCAGGCTGCTCTTGAACTCCTGGCCTCAGGTGATCCACCTGCCTTGGCCTCCCAAAGTGCTGGGATTACAGGCGTGAGCTACCTCGTCCGGCCCATCAACAGTGTCTTGATAGGAGATACTGTTAGTTGGTGGATAGTTATTTCCTACCTTTACTGCTTGGGGGAGAAGGGTTGGGCAGATACACTTTTACTCGAGGTGGACAGAGAGTCTGAGGAATGCTGCAGGACTGTTCATCCCAGTGATATGTAAATGTACTGTAATTTGCAAGAAGAGTTGCAATGTTATTATTAGGGAAGGATAGCAGTGACACCTCATCTGCTACCATCTGCTCGGAGGGTCCATGTAAATTGGGCTTTGCTCTGTAAAACAAGGCTTGGAAGGTCATGTCAGTAACAGTGCCTTATCTGGCATCTCCTGGAATGAGGGGTCCCAGGTAGGAATTGTCTCTATATAACAAGTTTAGACTTTCTGAGGGACTTCTTTATAGAATGTATTGCATAAACCTTTGTTCTTTGTAGGAGGCTAAATATTGATTTCCCAAAGATGTCCCTGTCCTAATCCCTGGAACCTGTGAATGTCATCTTATATAGCAAAAGAGACTTTGAAGATGTGGTTAAAGACC
Organism: Mandrillus leucophaeus; assembly: GCF_000951045.1. NCBI lineage: Eukaryota > Metazoa > Chordata > Mammalia > Primates > Cercopithecidae > Mandrillus > Mandrillus leucophaeus. The sequence goes on along the minus strand of NW_012107375.1, from coordinate 337,913 downwards.
CTAAGATGGGAGATCATCCTAGATTATTTGGATGTAACCATCCTTATAAGGGAAAGGCAGGAGGAGTTACCATCAGAGAAGGCCACATGAGGACAGAAGCAGAGTTAGAGGCTTTGAAGATGGAGGAAGGGGCCAGCAACCAAGGAATGCAGCCCTCCTCTAGAAGCTAGAAAAGGCAAGGAAACAGATTTCTCCCATGGAGCCTCCAGAAGGAGCCAGCCCTGCTAAGACGTTGATCTTAGCCTTCTAGGCTTGTTTTGGACTTCTGACCTCCAGGATCAGGAGAGTATAAATGTGTGTTGTTTAAGTGACCGAATTTGTGGTGATTTGTTGCAGTAGCCCTAGGGAACTGATCTACCTTCTTAGGCAGAGGACACTAGCTGTCATTTCATGGTTGATTGTTGGTTGTTCTCCACCTTCCTGTTTTGGCCTAGTGGATGTCATTTAACCTCTTGTGAACCCTGGTTGTTGTGAGTTTGTTTTGGTTCTGTGCACCAGGGCAGTGATTTTCTTAGGAGCCATTCAGGAATGGGCTGGGGATGGGCTTTAACCCCTAAGTGAATCCACTGAGTTGTGTTCTGGTGTTTTGAGTTTTGTTAACCTTAAAATTTTTTTTCTTTTCTTTTTTTTTTTTTTTGTAGAGACAGGGTCTCACTCTGTTGCCCAGGCCGATCTCAAATTCCTGGGCTCAAGCAATCCTCCTGCTTTAGCCTCCCAAAGTGCTGGGATTACAGGCATGAATCAGCATGCCCAGCCTACTTTTCAACGTGTTGGTGTCCTTCCCCCGTGCCTGGCCGTGGCCATAAACATTGCTTTTTCTCTGTAATGCGAGTGGTTACTCTTGGCAGTCACGCTGCTTGCTTTGCTCACCTCTTCTAACCCGTGAACTATGAAACCAGTGCTCAGTATAATCTTTCACTGTGACTTCAGGACTTGTGGTACCCACGAGGCCGTTTCTCTTCTGTCGTCGTAGCTGTGGGTTGGGTGACTTCTAGCTAGCGGCTTGCTAAGGTGAACCCAGACACACAACAGCATATGGTCCTTTCCTAGGGTTTTGCAGAAGCAGCTATGCCAGTTGCTAACTGAGCAGTCCTTGGAACCCTTGTTTCCCAGAGCGTGGTCTACAGACCCCTGACATGGGCATGACCTGGGGCTTGTCACAAGTGCAGAATCTCAGAGCTGCAGACCTACAGAAGGGGAAGTTTGCATTTGAACACCGTCCCTAGGGGCTTGGGTCATCCACTGGAGTCTAAGAGCCCAGTGAGAGACCTGGCAGGAGCCACTGGCTCTGCTGGAAGCTCTTAGCCTTGTCCAAGAAGGGTTGTACCTGCTAGGGCCCATTCCAGTGGCTTCCCTCACTGGAGTAGTGAACCAGCGCTGGACTGAAGTCCTCTCTTGCCTGCTTTCTCTCTGCAGGTGTCAAGCTAGGGATGCGGTCCATTCCCATTGCCACTGCTTGCACCATTTACCATAAGTTCTTCTGTGAGACCAACCTGGATGCCTATGACCCTTACCTGATTGCCATGTCTTCCATTTACTTGGCTGGCAAAGTGGAAGAGCAGCACCTGCGGACTCGTGACATCATCAATGTGTCCAACAGGTAATGGCATTTGGATGGGCTCCTGGTGTCCACGCGGTGGGGGGGAAGGGTAGGGAAGGCTCCTACGGGGCCCTGCCCACCAGGTGCCAGCAATGGAGCTTGGAAGGAAGTACCTGGATGGCCTTGAACCAGGGCCAGAAACACTAGCAGCAAACGTGGGAAGGAGCCTGATGTCAGAGGCCAGTGGGGTCTGTGAAAGAAAAGCTGGGCCACATTATGGGGAGCCTGGAAAGCTGGATGGAGGGTAGAGGTGGGTCTTGAGCAGGGGGAGCTTGGAGAGGCATGTCAAAGAAGATTCTGTTGAAGTCTTAGACAGGGATGGCTGCATGCAGAAGAGCTTGCCTGCATCAGGAGGGTACAGACCCAGCCAGGTGGTGGGTCCCAGTTGCTTAGGGGCCTCGCCCTGCTGTGGGTGTGGGCATGGGCATGGCACAGCCGGCCCAAGCAGGTGTGTTCCTCCTGGGGCAGGATGCAGGGTCTTGGCCAAGGCGAAGGAAAAACGGTCTGGGAAATATACAACTGAGAAATGTTCACTTTTTGGAGCACCTCATTCCCATGAGAGGCTTAAATAGCTTTCCTGGATGGCTGGACATGGTGGCCCATGCCTATAATCCCAACACTTTGGGAGGCCGAGGCGGGTGGATCGCTTGAGTCCAGGAGTTCAAGACCAGCCTGGCCAACATGGTGAAACCTTGTCTCTACCAAAAATACAAAAATTAGCCGGGTGTGGTGGCGCATGCCTGTGGTTCCAGTTGCTCGGGTGGCTGAGGCAGGAGGATCGCTTGAGCCCAGGAGGTCAAGGCTGCAGTGAGCTGTGACTACACCACTGTACTCTAGCCTGAAAGACAGAGCAACACCTTGTCTCAAAAAATAAAAAATAAGGCCAGGCGTGGTGGCTCATGCCTGTAATCCCAGCACTTTGGGAGGCCAAGGCGGGTGGATCACGAGGTCAGGAGATCGAGACCATCCTGGCTAACACGGGGAAACCCCGTCTCTACTAAAAATGCAAAAAATTAGCTGGGCGTGGCGGCGGGTGCCTGTAGTCCCAGCTACTCAGGAGGCTGAGGCAGGAGAATGGCGTGAACTCGGGAGGCGGAGCTTGCAGTGAGCCGAGATCGCGCCACTGCACTCCAGCCTGGGCGACAGAGCGAGACTCCGTCTCAAAAATAAATAAATAAATAAATAAATAAAAAATAAAAATAAGATAAAAAAATACGTTCCCTGGGCCCAGAGTGAGAGCCCTGGGCATTGCCACCTCAGGTGATGAAGATTCCCTACTGCCAGGCTGAATATAACAGGAAGCACAACCGACTTGGCATGCTCAAGCTTCCGGTTCCTCTGGAGCCATCGCCAACAGCCAGTCTTTGCACTTGACATTTTGCTGAATGATAGCAGACAGCCCATCTGGCTAAAACTAGGACCTGGCTTCTTTCCTCTGTTGGTTACTGTTTTCATTCTGTACACTAGATGTGGAGATGAAGAATTTTTGTATAAAAACACAAATAAAATGACCCCACAGTAATCTGCAGATGGACAATGTAGTTTGCATCTGGACATTGTGTGACTTAAGCAATTTGAGCCATGCAATGCTCAGGGGAGACTGCACTGGCTGCTGAAGCATTGCCATTTCTCTGTGCAGGTACTTTAACCCAAGCGGTGAGCCCCTGGAATTGGACTCCCGCTTCTGGGAGCTCCGGGACAGCATTGTGCAGTGTGAGCTTCTCATGCTGAGAGTTCTGCGCTTCCAGGTCTCCTTCCAGCATCCACACAAGGTACATGCTAGGGAATTGGTGCCTGTTTGGGGAGGCTCAAGCCATGGTCTTTGTTCTTTATCCCAAAAATGCATCCCATCTCATACTCAAGAGCGCAGCACAGAAGGAGAGCAGGGCTGCGGCTGGGAACTGGGTCTCCCCGCTCCATGTTTGTGGCTGGGTTGGCTGCCTGGCCTCTCCTGTCCCACTCCTGTGGGTTTTCTCAGCCAAATCTCATTTCAGCTTCTGCCTTTCTGCTTGCTCACCTGTGGGCGAGGTCCATGTGGCCCGCTGAAGCTGTGGCAGCTCCTGTGGCCCATATAGATGGTATGCACGCTGGGCCTTGGGGAAGCAGGCTGGTTTCGTGACCAGCCAGAGTCCCCGTCCCCAGGAGATGCTGTGATGCCTCGGAGCATGCATCCAGCTCCGCTGTGCTTAGGAAGCCATCTAGGAACGTGTGAGTCTCAACAGAAGAACCATTTCAAACAGCAGCAAAAGGGAAAAGGGAAACGCTAAGGCGACTGGCACACGATGCTCTGGGCACCGCAGCCCCACGCACGGGCAGCTCAGAAGGCTGGCTGGAGACAGAGATGGAGGAGTTGTGGTTTGGGGCTCTGGGCTAGGAGTTTCATTCTTTTTCATCAAAACTCTTACTGAGATCATTGTAGATTCCCACACAGTTGTGACATGTACCCTTGGCCCAGTCTCCCCCAAGGGGAACACAGCCAGGATGTCAACACTGACACAGTCCACTGGCATCCTTACTTCCACTTGTATTCCTTTGTGTATTTTTTTTGTTCCATTTTATCACATCTCCGTTCACAGACCTACCACCCCAGCCAAGGTGAGAGACAGTTCCAGCTGCACAAGCCCTTCGTGTTGCCTTTATGATCTTGCCTCCAGCCTTCCACACTCCTATCTTAGTATCTGGAAAGCCCTGGTCTGGGATTTCTGCACAGTAGTGTCTTAGTGGGCAGAATGCTTGGTGAGCATCCTGGGGGAAGGTGGGAGATGCCCCGGTGGCTGCAGGGTGGAGCTGTCAAGGCGACAAGGCTTAGGAAAGAGCAGCACTCAGACCTCAGTGGGTGTGTGATCTGTGCCCAGATGGGAAACTGATAGCTTGGTGTGGCTGGGAGCCTGCCAGCCCCTTCCCCTCCTTCCAGTCAAGGCTGGGGCGGAAAGTGACCTATGTATCCCTCCTGCATGGTGTGCTGGGGTCACACACACATGTGTGTTCCAGACTGTCCAGAGAGCTCGCAGCATCTGTCTTATTGTGTGAGGTTCTGGCAAAATGTCTGTTCTGAGAGCAGGAGCTGGCAGCTGGGCTGGGAGGTCATTTGGATGTTGTGGCTGAGGACAGCATGTGCCCTTGGCAGCAGGCCAGATGCATGGGGAGCAGCACCCTCTGTTCTGCCCATGAAGAGGGTGCTTTCCGGAGCGCCAGGCCCCGAGGAATTTCATGGTGGCCAGAGCGGGCCCTGTGGTTGAGAGGGACTGCGGTGGGGGTGGCCCTCATAGGTTTCCCTAGAGCTGGGTCTGGAGGATGAGAGTGGGCAGGTGCATATGGTGAGGTGGTTTCAGGCAGACAGCTCCATGAGTGTGAAGGCCCTAGACAGGGTGCGCTGGAAGGCGGGATGGGAGGGGCAGGAGATGGGGCCAGCAGAAGGCCTTGGGGCTTCTTCCTAAGGGACATGGAAGCCGCTGGAGGGTTGGTGCAGGTGCTGATACGATTATGTCAGCATGAGGAGAGCAGCTGGTGGGATCAAAGGCTGATGCATGTGTCTTTGCAGTATCTGCTCCACTACCTGATTTCCCTCAAGAACTGGCTGAACCGCCACAGCTGGCAGCGGACCCCTGTTGCCGTCACTGCCTGGGCCCTGCTGCGGGACAGCTACCACGGGGGGCTGTGCCTCCGCTTCCAGGCCCAGCACATCGCCGTGGCAGTGCTCTACCTGGCCCTGCAGGTCTACGGAGTTGAAGTGCCCGCCGAAGTTGAGGCTGAGAAGCCATGGTGGCAGGTGAGGTGGCTACTTGGCATACCGGACGTGCCCCCTTTCCCTCTGGAAGTCTGTATTGCAGTGCTCACCAAATTCTTTCTATTAATTATCCATGAAGAAAGATATGGGCTGCCGGGGAGCATGGAAGCTTCAGAGCGCCCTGTTGATGGCCTGGGCCAGGCTCTCCCTCAGCACAGTTGCCATTTAGGGATCCCGGATGTTGAACAAGAGTGCTAGCCTCCACCGAGATGTCGCCGGTGTCCCGGGAGGCGGGTTGCCCCAGCGGAGAACCACTTTTACTGAATTGAGTGGGAACTTGAGTGTGGTCACAGGTTACCAAACCTGGCTTCCCATCAGAAACATCTGGGGTGCTTTACGGAGAGGGCTGCGTGACTAGGTAGGTGACAGCTAGCTGGCTAGTTGGCAGACACCTAGGTGGATGGGTGAGAGAGCTGATGGGCTGGGTGGCGGGTGACTGATAGGTATTAGTAGGTAGATCCTGGAGGGATGGATGGTAGAACTCTGTAGGCCTGCCCAGCGGACAGCTTTCCAGGTGGCCGCTGCTGTTCTGCATAGAGGCGCCCCTGCCTCTCTTTCCTGGCCCGTGTGCCTTGCGGATGACCACAGCACTTGCTGATTTTTGCATGTTTATTGTCTAATCTCGTATCCCCAGTCAGCTGTGAGCACCTGAGGCCAGGCAGCTCATCTGCCCCATGCCGCCATGTCTCCCGCGCCACCCTGGCACTATAGCAGGTGCCCATGTGTCTTTGAACCCATGCACCCATGTTCCTAGTCTCAGGCTGGAAGCACCCTGTCCCCGCGGCAGTGTGCAGGTGGTGCAGGGCCATCTGTGTGGACAGACAGTATTGCTCCATGCTCGGGCTGCCAGGGACTTTCAGATAGCATGGCTGCCTTGTGCTCAGGGTTGGACTCTGGTGAGGGCAGACACCTTCTGGGGACATCTGGTGGGTGTGGCCCTGGCCCTGGGCTGCCTGGCTATCCTGCATCTCTCTTCCTTTCTGCTCTGTCTTCTGCGCTTGCTCATAAACCTCACCTGGTGTGCTGGTACCACCTGCGTCCCATGCTTAACCCCTCCCAGAGGAGTGCGAGCCCAGGTGAGCCTGCACAGCCAGGAAGCAGCTCCACCAGCAAGTTGTTTGCTGGCGGCCCAGCTCACCCAGTTGTTGTTCAGACTGCGAAGAAGTTACCCTTTGTGGGGTGGCGAGCTTATGTTCACCCAGCTCTTCTTAAAGGTTGCTAAACTTGACCTGACCTTTGCTTCCCAGCCTGGGGCTGTGCACCAGAAGCTTCCGGAATCCAGGTGCATCCTATGGGCTGGTGGGGTGCAAGGGCCTGATCCCTCATGATGAGTGGGGCCGTGGGAGGCCTCACCCACCCAGGTGCTGCAGAGCTCACAGCCTAGCTTTTGAAACCCTTTCTTCCTTGTGTGCTCTCGGCCACCACTTCTTTTTTTATTTTTTTGAGACGGAGTCTCGCTCTGTCGCCCAGGCTGGAGTGCAGTGGCACAATCTCGGCTCACTGCAAGCTCCGCTCCGCCTCCCGGGTTCACGCCATTCTCCTGCCTCAGCTTCCCAAGTAGCTGGGACTACAGGCGCACACCACCACGCCCGGCTAATTTTTTTGTAATTTTAGTAGAGAGGGGGTTTCACCATGTTAGCCAGGATGGTCTCGAACTCCTGACCTCGTGATCCACCCGCCTCGGCCTCCCAAAGTGCTGGGATTACAGACGTGAGCCACCGCGCCTCTCGGCCACCACTTCTTATAGCGACTCCTGTCACTTGTCTGCCATGGGCTCGGCATGGCAGCTTGATGTGCTTCCCTGGAGAAGCTTGCCTGCACTCTGACTTGCCAGATGAGCAGGGATGGTGGCGGTGTCAGAAATGATGCAGGTCGTCACACAGTGCTGCTGAAATTTCCACGTCCAGAGCCACACTGAGTGCCCTCCATCCCCTCGTTCCTTAGCAGAAGGAGAACCTGCCTCTTTCCAGCCACTGCTGCTCTTTGTCTTATAAACAGATGGACCGCCCACAAAAAGGCAAAGTCCCCAGAGGCCAGCAGTGTCTCCTCCTAGGACTTGGGTCTGTGTCCTTTCTGCTGTCAGGTGCCCCAGGGTTGTCACCTGTTCTGGACTGTTATATTTAATTGTGATGACATACACATCACCTAAATTGTACCATGTTCACCATTTTTAAGTGTGCGGCCCAGGGGCAGAAGCACATTCACGGTGCTGTGCAGCCATCACCACCATCCAGCCGCAGAACTTGTTCATCTTCCCAAACTGAAGCTCTGGCCCGTTCAACCCCAACTCCCCACCCCCCAGCCCCTGGCACCCACCCTTCCACTGTCTGTCTACAGAGTTCACGGCTCTCCTTTGAGGCCCCTCACAGTGTGTGCCTTTCTGTGACTGGCTCCTTTCACTGAGCACAATGTTGGAGCCCCTGTCTCAGAATGTCCTTTCTTTTGATGGCTGAATCATATTTCATGGCCTGCATGGACTGTATGATATTAACATATTCATCCATGGATGGACGCAGGCTGCTTCCACGTTTTGGCCCTGCCTTTTTTTTTTTTTTTTTTTTTTTAATTTTTATATTGACTGAGTCTGACTCTGTTGCCCAGGCTGGAGTGCAGTGGTGAGATCTCGGCTCACTACAGCCTCCGCCTCATTGGTTCAAGTGATTCTCCTGCCTCAGTCTCCCAAGTAACTGGGATTACAAGTGCCTGCCACCACACCCGGCTAATTTTTGTATTTTTAGTAGAGACGGGGTTCAAGGAACTCCTGACCTCCAGTGATCCACCCGCCTCGGCCTCCCAAAGTGCTGGGATTATAAGCGTGAACCACCATGCCCAGCCCCTGCATGCTTTTTAATGATTGCTTCTGAACTTGGGGTCTCCAGGAGCACACAGGTCACGGACCCCAGCAAACAAGTGTGCATTTCTGAAGTATTTGTTTTTCACCCAGAGCCCAGGGTAAGACAGCTATGCTTCCTGAGTCAGGACTTGGAGGGTGTCCAGGTTACCATCTCCTACCTCAGGTTGTAGGCCACAGAGGAACCTATGGTTCTTTGGGAGCATTCAGCAGGGGTGGACTTAGGTCCACTTCTTGCCTTGACTTGGCCCAAGGCCTTGATCTTATTGGTACATTGGTTCCCCAGGCAGCAAGCTTGGGCACAGGGTGGCTACAGACGCAGCATCTAACCAAGGTCTTGCTGCTTTGCTTACTATTTCCCTTATCAATGGGGATCCCAAAGAGCACCCCGGGGCTCAGTGCTGTGCTGGGAGAGCTCAGAACTCAGAAAAGCTGTCACACTCTGAGTTCCGGTTTATTACAAGGAAAGGACACAGGTCACGGTGAGCGAAGGCTCAGGGTGCACAGGACAGGCTCCAGGAGAGACCAGGCGTGAGCTTCAGTGGCTCCTCGCCCAGGGCACAACAGGTGTTGTGCCGACAGCACCTGTTTCTTTCAGCAACAGTGTGGGACAGCATGCACGGAGTCATAACTAGGGAAGCTCACCCCAGCCGTGGCGGCCAGGGTTTCCGCAGGGGGTGGATCGCATAGGCACGGAGCGCCTGCATGGCCAACCCTGGTTACTTGGGCTGCAGCCACCAGAGGTCTGGCTGGGACTCTGTGGCCCAAGGCCCTCACCGTAAATGATGTGGTTAACACAGACCGCCTGGCAGTCCAGTAAACCAAGACGCTCACACGGGGCGGGATTTTCTAGGGGCCTAGAGGTTATTCTCCAGGAGCTGGGCAGAGGCCAGACCTGCCTTTGGAAGGTACAGGGTGTAGACTCCACCCTGTGGCATGGCCCTGGGCTGCAACCCTCCTGCCATGGGCCCTGAGGATGTCCTTTGCCGTCTTGCGAGTGCTCCTGCATGTGGTGGTCCGGGCTGTGGAGTGGGTCCACATGCTCCCCAGGGGCTGGGTTACGGTGGGCATGGGGTCCGGGTACTTAGTCTGCCTGTGGCTGCACAGGGACTGCCACCCTGTCCTCTTGCCGGTGTCCCCAGAGACCCTAGACCTGAGGGAGTCCCAGGCAGGAGGCAGGAGCCTGTGCTCTGGACCCAGCTGTGTTACCAATTCGCTGCATGACCTCAGACAGGTCCCCTCCTGTCTGGGTCAGAGGATCACCAAGGCCTGTTCCATCTGGCATGTCCTCGGCTTTGTGAAGTGTTTCATTGGCCTCAACAGGCTGGAACTGAACTGGCTTTGCAGGAGAGCTACCATCTTCTTGGATAGCCAAGTCCCTGTGCCCCTCCCCTGCCCATGAAATGTGATTCTGTGCTTAGTGACAGGTGCCTTATTTAACACAGAGGGAGTCTAACTGGAACCTGTTTTCCTTCTTCTTTCTAGGTGTTTAGTGACGACCTTACCAAGCCAGTCATTGATAATATTGTGTCTGATCTCATTCAGATTTATACCATGGACACAGAGATCCCCTAAGGCCCTGGCCCAGGCCTGCCCAAAGAGAAGCCCAGGATGGTTGGCTGCCTGGGGACATTGCCACCACGTCGCCATGACGGCTGGTCCCCAGAGGACCGGCTGGGAGGACTGGTTTGCTGCTGGAGAAGGACTGGAGAAGGCGATGGCATGCTGCTGCTTTGACAGTCCCTAGCAGTTGCGGTCCAGACGATGATGGGAGCCACACCTCCAGTGGGCAGGCCGGGAGTGCACTGTGTGAGCTGACCCAAGGCAGCCACATCTGCTTTTGTCCTTTGAGAGGACTCTGACTACAACAGAGGCATGACATCAATGAAAGGAAAACCATGAAATCGATGAGACTAAATCCCTAGGGATTTTGTAAAGCCAGATTCATGGCGAGAATGAATGTGCAACGTGGCTGAAATCTATTTTGTGTAATAAAAGGTGATGCAAGTCAATAGGGACCCTTGGCTTTGCTCTGCAGCGCATGCTGCACATGGGGGTGTGCGGGGCCGCCAGAGACTGCTTCCCTCGGAGTGCCCTCAGGTAGAGTGTCCCACACAGCCACCAGCGGCAGGCCTGGGGTTAGGGAGGATCACTTGCATTCAGAAAAGTGAGACCTGATCAAAAGTAACTAAAAGTAATGCGTTTTTCAGTGACTCCCTGCTCAAAAGCCAGTGGGTAAGAAGGAGTCCAGGAGATGCTCTCTGGGTCCCCTTACAGGCTAGACATACGTTCAGCACGTGGCATAGGGCTGGGGGACTGGTAGGTTTACACAGGAGGGTGGGCTCCGGCTCCTGCAGGTGTGGGGGCAGGGGTGATGCAGGTCAGGGCAGAGTCTTGCTTGACTTTACAGAGCGACTATGTTCAGTGTCTTCAGGGTGAAGTCTCTGAGCAGGTGTCACAGGCCTCCCTGGTGGGCAGGCTTGCCCCGGCTGACCTGCCCTTCATTTTGTAGAACTCCCCTGTGGGTTTTGATGATTAACTTCTCCTAAATGTGGGCTCCTGCTTTACCTGGTGTAAGCTTTTTAAGACTAATCAGTCAAAGAACCACATTTTTTAAGCAGCTACTGTGTGCCCAGTCCTTGCCTACGCTCTGGCAACCTGGTGAAACTCCTTGCTTATGTGGAGGGAGAGATGGGAAACAGAATGAGAATGTGTAGCATGGTAGTGAAAAGTGCTCAGGGGAAGAGAAGGTGGCCAGGGCTCAGAAGAATTATGGTAAAAATGACCCTGATGCCTGGGTGTGGTGGCTCATGCCTGCAATCCCAGCGTTTTGGGAGGCCGAGGTGGGTGATCACCCGAGGTCGGGAGGTCGTAGACCAGCCTGGCCAACATGGCAAAACCCCGTCTTTACTAAAAATACAAAAATTAGCCAGACGTGGTGGTGGGTGCCTGTAATCTCAGCTACTTGGGAAACTGAGGCAGGAGAATTGCTTGAAGTCGGGAGGTGGAGGTTGCAGTGAGCCGAGATCACGCCGCTGCACTCCAGCCTGGGCCACAGAGGGAGACTGTATCTTTTTTTTTTTTTTAAAAAAAAGGGAGAAAATATTCACAAACTCTCCGTCTGACAAGGGGTTAATAACCAGAATATATAAGGAATTTAGACAACAGAATAACAACCCAATTTAAAAATGGGCAATAGACCCAAATAGACATTTCTCCAAAGAAGACATACAAATGCCCAACAGGTATATGAAAAAATTGCTCAACGTCAGTAATCAGGGAAATGCAAATCAAAACCATATTGAGGATATCACCTTACTCCAATTAGAATGGCTACTATCAAACTAAAGAAAACAAGCTTTGGTGAGGATGTGGAGAAAAAGGAACATTCACACACTGCTGGGGGGATATAGTATAGCCACTGTGGAAAACGGTATGGAGATTCCTCAAACATTTTAAAAATAGGCAGGGGATGGTGGCTCAGGCCTGTCATCCCAGCACTTCGGGAAGTGGAAGCGGGAGGATCATTTGAACCCAGGAGTTCAAGACCAGCTTGGGCAACATATGAAGACCTCGTCTATTAAAAAAAAAAAATTACGCCAGGCACAATGGCTCATGCCTGTATTCCCAGCACTTTGGGAGGCTGAGGCAGGAGAGGATGGCTTGAGCCCAGCAGTTCGAGACCGGAAAAGAAAAGAAAAAACATTTTAGCATTCAATATATTTTTAACATTCCAACAAACGAAAGAGTGGGTTCTGGAGTTAGACCGCTTGGCCGTGAAGGCTGGTTCCGTCACCCGTGTATCTTGGGCTAATTGATTCACCTCTCTTTTCTTTTTTCTTTTCTTTTCTTTTCCTTTCTTTTTTCTCTTCTTTTTTCTTTTCTCCTTCCTTCCTTCCTTCCCTCCCTCCCTCCCTTTCTTCCTTTCTCCTTCCCTCCCTCCCTCCCCTCTTCTTTCTTTTGTTTTCTTTTCTTTTCTTTTCTTTTGCAATCATGACTCACTACAGCCTTGACCTCCTGGGCTCATTCGATCCTCCCACCTCAGCCTCCTGAGTAGCTGGGACTATAGGTGTGCACCACCATGCCTGGCTATTTTTTAAATTTTATTTTTACTTTTGGTAGAGATGAGGCCTTGCTATGTTGCCCAGGCTGGTCTCAAACTCCTGGACTCAAGTGATCCTCTAACCTTGGCCTCCTAAAGTGCTGGGATTACAGGTGTGAGCCACCATGCCTGGCCTGGTATGTTAAAATGTAAAACCAATAAAGAACATAGTAGTTGCTTGAAATAACAGGCAGTCATTGTGTTGGGGAAAGTTAGTGTCCACCAATTCTAGATAGGATCATGTGCTTCATGTTCATCTCTGGAAGTCCAGGGGACTGTAGAGGTGTCACTGTAAGCACCTAAGGGCAAAGGTGTAAACACCATCTATTTTCTTATCTGAACTTCCAGAAAGAAAGGACTTGGAGGTGACAGAATTGCAAGCCGGAAACGGCCTCCGTGCCTATATTTCTTCTGGAGCCTAACACAGCCTCCCACATGCATTGAACTGTGCTGTGGGTGAGAAAAAAAAGCCATAAGAAAAAAGGAGGAGAGACAGACACGGGAGAAAAGCCACACTACAGCAGAGGCAGAGGTTGGAGTGAAGCATCTACAAGCCCAGGAATTCCGAGGACGGCTGGCAATGCCCAAAGCTAAGAGGAGGTCCTGGAACAGATTCTGCCCTGGAGCCTTCAGAGGGAGCATGGCCTGCCCATGCCTTGATTTTGGACTTTTGGCCTTCAGAACTGTGAGAGAAGTTTCTGTTGTTGTGAGCAGCCACGGGCCACACACACGGGCCTCCCCGAGACCCCTGCACAAGCCTTTACTCCCAGGACTCAGCTGTTTCACTGAGTACCAATTTTCCCCCGTGGCACCTGTGTCATATCCGAAGCAGAAGCTTGTGGACAGGGGATTCACAGACACAAATTTGCGATTCTTTTAGGGTAGCATGATATCTCTCCATGAAGCGCCAGCTGTCTTGGTGTGGACTTTGGCTCAATCTGGACTTACTCATCCTTATGGTTCAGGATGCACTTGGACACCAATGCAGCAAGGGCATGGTGCGATTCTTCTGCCTGCTGTTTTCAATTTGTCTTCTTTTCTTTTCTTTTTTCTTTTCTTCTTTCTTTCTTTTTTTTTTTGAGACAGAATCTCACTCTGTCACTCAGGCTGGAGTGCAGTGGCATGATCTCAGCTCACTGCAACCTCCACCTCTTGGGTTCAAGCGATTCTTCTGCCTCAGCCTCCCAAGTAGCTGGGATTACAGGCGTGCACCACCATGCCAGGCTAATTTTTGTATTTTTAGTAGAGAGAGGGTTTCATCATTTTGGCCAGGCTGGTCTCGAGCTCCTGACCTCAAGTGATCCCCTGCCTTGGCCTCTCAAAATGCTGGGATTACAGGCGTGAGCCACTGCGCCTGGCCCCATTGGTCTTTTCGCTGGTTTTAGAAGCACGGACTCTGACGCTTTGAATGACTTTGAAGCCATTTTTCTCCTCTCTTGGCAGCCTTCCTGGAAAATGCGTCTTCCGATGCTGCCAAGTCGAAAAGGGAAAGAGAAATCCAATGAAGTGAGGGGAGTGTGGTCTTAGCGCCATCGCCAGGGTGGTCACTGGCAAGTCCTGGCTCTTCCGGGCTCAAGCAGGAGTGGGACCATGGAGCATGGGCGTGCACAGGCACAGGTGTTTAGGGATGCAGCATGTGGATTAAGAGAATGAGTGAAATGGCGGGCTTTCTTCCTGTGGCTTTGGATTAGCAAAGGCGTCTGTGATTGGAACCCTGCTGCGCTGCTGATGAGAATGGAAAATGGCGGTTTCTCAAAAGGTTCAACCTACAGTCCCGATAGGATCCAGTAATTCCACTGCTGGGTATAGGCCCAAAGGAATGGAAGGCAGGGTCTGGAAGGGCAGTTTGCATGCCCATGTTCACTGCAGCATGATCCACAGGAGCTGAAATGTGGAAGCAACCTAAATGTCCATGGATGGCTGATGGCATAAACAAAATGCAGCATATCCAGACAATGGAGTATGATTCCCCTTAAAAAGGAAATTCTGACACATGCTTCAACATGGGTGACCCTTGAGGACATCATGCTAGTCACAGAAGGGCAAATACTGTAGGATTCCACTTCTATGAGGGTATGAGGGGCCTAGAGTGGTCAAATCCATAGAGACAGAAAGTAGAAGGGTGGGTGCCAGGGGCTGGGGGGTGGGGAGTTGGGGTTGAACGGGGCCAGAGCTTCAGTTTGGGAAGATGAACAAGTTCCGCGGCTGGATGGTGGTGATGGCTGCACAGCACCGTGAATGTGCTTGTGATCTGTGTTTTACCACAATAAAAGAAGTGAGGAGTGTGCATGTGTGTCAGGGAGCCTCAAATTCCTAGGCCCAAGGGATCCTCCCGCCTCGGCTTCCCAAAGCGCTGGGATTACAGGCCTGAGCCACTGGGCCATGTACTACAGGCCCTTTCAAGTGAAGGCAGCCATGGCTCCTGCAGCAGCTGGAGCCCCTCCCCACGGGGCCTGACATCCCAGCATTAGTTCCTCTTCTGCTTACACATCCGGCCAGGCTGCTGCACACCCAGGGGAAACCCCCTCCTGCCCGTGGCTTCTCCAGCTCTGTTAAAGCGGCATGAAGGCACCTTTGTTTTGTTCCGCACGTTAATTCACCAAATAATAAATCACACACATTACCCAGACCAGGATGTAAGGAGCCTTTCATTTTTTTTATACACAGAAATTTTGGTCTATTCTTTAAGTTAGGAAATTCAACTACAGACTTTAAATTATTATGCATCTGTGATCTTTCTCATTAAGTTTTTTTTGTTCATCTTTGTAACAGGCAGATAAAAATGTAAAACATATTTATGAACTGAACACAGTTGACCAAGCCATTCCAGGTAATATAATGCTTTATAAAGAGGGGCTTCCCAGTGAGACAGGGCCCCCCGCCTGAAGACTGCAAAAATAAGAGCAAAACATTCCAGGTCACGGTGCCCCGTTTCTGAACTGCACACCACAGCACAAAGGTGACCTAGGGACTAAACGATCGACATTTACATGAGGCAACTTTATACAGCAGCAGTGAGGGTTTGCTTTTAATATCTATTGGCCATTGGTCCTATCGGTGTGTCTACGACAGAGTGAGAAGAAGCCGGTGATTGCAGCAGCACGCAGCTCATCTTCCGCAATGTCAATGTCTCAAATTTGATTTCTCGTTGAAGAACACAAAGACCCTCAACAAATGGAGTTGCCCTTTTTCTTATTATCGTCTAAACAAGGACATCAGGGAACAGTTTACAAATGGGTAACATTCTCAATGTGCCCTTTAGAAAAAAGGGATGGCTTTGAGTTATCTGCAGCTGGCATTTTAAAGTGGGATTTTCTTTTCTAGCCAAAATTCTTTTGCCCGAGATTTGACTACTCCTGCTGAGGGGTGACATGGCATTAATGGTAATAGTGGGGATGGTGCCTGCTCCTGTTTGGTTTGTGTGGATGCCAGTGGAGGTGTGACAAGCCTCCCGAGGGTGCCAGTCCACATTGGTGGCTTCCATTCCGATCCTCTGTCCCTCAGGTCCCAACTGTCTCCCAGCGGCTGAGCCCCAGGCCCAACCACCTCCCTGCAAAATGTGACACCTGCAAGTGCAGAAGGCAAGGGTCCCCCATGGCATCACTGTGTGGACCTAGGGGCTTCCTCAGGAGGGTGGCAAAAGTCAGGCCCCTCTTTATCCCCTCTGCTCATTTGGGGGAAACTGAGGCTTGGCCACCAGGTGCCCACACTGCCAGGACAGGCTCCCCTCAGTACCTGGTGCTCAGCCACAAATCCATGCCTTCATGGCTTAAGCTTGGCCTCTGGACACAAAGACTAGGGTGGGAAGAGTGCTTTGGTGATGGCATCTCTGGTGTCGCAGCAGACATTGAGGTGGTCTACTGAGGACTCCTCGGCATTTGCCAAAGCAAACAGTGGGAGTCCATCCAGGTGCTGAGGGGACAGGGTCTGAACTGTGGCTGCCTCCCTGCCGTCATTCTCCCACCGCCAGCTCCTCCGGGCTTCTGATGCTCCCTCTCCCTCCATTGGCTTCTTTAGAGCTCTTGGTCCTGCCCCCGCCCCCTCGGACCTGTGCTCAGCTGGGGCTGCTCCCTGGACTCTGGCAGGACCCACAACTCCAAGAGCCCTTCATGCTCTTGAAGTTGGGGGCGTGGCCAGGATGAAGGATGTGGAATTGCAACAGAAACCAAAGAAAGCTGAAAACGAAACTCCCGTTTCACTAACTGGAGGACTCCTTCTCATCAATATTTTGTTTTTTTCCTTTTAGATTAAAATTTCAATTGAAAGGGTTTTCTCCTCTCTGGCAGGGGTCTCAGTGCAAATGCTCCAATTATACCTGCTCCAGACCTGGAGTGTCCCCTCTCCGCCTTCTTGGGAATCTCAATAGGACCAGGCAGAGGGCAGGAACGAAGGGTGGGGGCAGGGAGATGAGGGACAAAAATGGATTGACCAGAAAGCTATTCTTGCAGTCTAGTTCCCCGAAAACAAAACAAAACAAAACAAAACAAAAAACAACAACAGCAAAAAAAAACCCTTGCTACATTCAATAATGAAATTTCCAAATGAAAATGCCTGAAAAGAGGAATGCAAATATCATGCCAGTAAATAGTTCCTTATTGAAATATGCTTCTGGCCATATATATGTGCATGTGTACAGATCCACACACATATATGTGCACACATGCACACACATGCACACTGCAGATGTGCCTAGTTTTTGCTGGGGGCGGATTGCTTTGTGGCTGCAGGGCCGCTTACAGGCGGCTCCCTCAGGTGGCACCCTTCACAGCCCTGCAGAGCACTCAACTTTTTTTTTTTTTTGCATGAATATGCTGACCTGATTGCTCCTTCATGGGTGCAACAAAAGCTCCCAATAAACCCAAAGCAGCCCCCTGCCCACTGCACAGCCCAAAAGCAAACACGCGGTGAAACTGTAGTTCGTTAAAAAAGAAGCATCAATAGAAAAAATGGTGGGGAACTCAGCTCTTCACACTTTCTACTTCTTCTCCTTCCTCCTTTGGACGAAGAACCTTCTCCTCCCCCTTTTTGTCCTCATCTTCCTCCTTTTCCTCCTCCCCGTCCTCGTCTTCCTCAGTCCGGATGAGGAGCCTGTGGCAGGCTGCACCCTTGTTGAATGGATTTGGCTTCTTGCAAATGCCCTGCCAGAAAGGTCTTCAGCCACCTTAGTTGTTCCCCCGTTTTGCAGGTGTCCAGGTCCCTATATGTGTGTGTGCGTGCATGTGTGCATGTGACTTCGTGTGAGTCCGAGTGTGCGTGTGCGCATGTGCTGAGACAAGTTCTTGTTAGAGGGATGTCTCCACGCTGTGGAGCGGGCTCCCGGGACTGGAGGAAAACACTGAAGAGGTAGCTGACTTGGTGACATGCGTGGTCAGGTAGATGCCGCTGTCTATGGCGTTGTTGTTCTGGTTGGGGGATGGGGGCTGGGGGGCCCGGAGGCGCTCCTCGTTCTCGTCCACGTCCGTGTCGTCGATGAGCGGGATGTTGTGGGTGTAGTCATTGATCAGAAACTCGGGCGTGGCCATGAAGTTGTGAATGGAGGTCTTGGATTCTGGTTTCTCCAGGCCTTCATAGAGTGAGCTACGGAACGCTTTCACCACCCGGATCTGGAGTGGGAGATGGAGGGACAGGGCCCGACGTGGGAGCAGGGAGGGAGAAAAGGAAGGGAAAGGAAAGGAAAGGTGGAAGGAAGGTAGGAAAGAAGGAAGGAGACAGTCAGTGGCCAGCTGGTGCTGGTAAGTTCCACCCACATCAATGGCTGGGGGTCATGGCATGAGAAATGTCCACCCATTTGTTGGAGGGCTACTACGGAATGGGGTGGCTCTGCCTGCCTTTGGAAAGGGTTTTCAGGTGTGGGCCTTGGTCTCGTCAACCGATCTGCATGCAGGAAAAGATGGCAGTGTCTTTCTCTAGGCTGAGCTGCGCAGGTATTCTGGAACTCCAGAGTGCTGCACTAGGCTCGTGGCTGCGACCTCCCAATTCCCTGTCCCGGGGGGACGACTGGCTTCGGTGACCTCCACGGTCTCTGCCCAATCTGAATTCCAATTTGGTAGAAAAGGAGAGAATGCTGGTGAGTGGGCTCTCTTCTCGATCTTACCAGAAAGTCGGAAGTACCTGCTGATATAAGCAAGTTCCCAGCCTATGGGCACTGCCGGTCTTTCTCGCATGGGTCTCCCTCCATCCCCCAGCTCCCATGGCTGGAGCCGGGACCTGCCATGCCCAGAGTCCCCCTGCAGCTAACTGCGCTGTCCACTTCTGCATCTTCGTCTTATTTGATCCCTCAGGGCACCCAACACAGATGATCATCCCTCTTTCTGGAAACTTCTCATGGCTTCCTGACATTGCCCCTGCCTGGCCCTCTTCCACCTCACCAGCTGCTCTGGCCCCGTCTCCTCCACTGCCCTCTCTTCTGTCCCTGCGTGCCCCAGAGCTCTGGCTTGGCTCTGTCCCTCCTCCTCTCTGTCCATATCTCTCCGCCCTGGCCACCGTGCTGGGGCCCATCTGGCTATAACCAGGAACTGTGGCCCAGGCCTGTACTCAGAGCTCCAGGCCAGAGAGCCCAGCAGTCCCCAGCTGGTGGTATTTGAGACAAAAATGGCCACACTCTTGATTTGCACCCACTAAAGCCTGTCTCTGCTCAGATGCCCCTGTGGCCTCCTCATAGCCCCCGAGTCCGACTGGGTCTGGTTCAATGTGGTGCCCCTGCTCCTCTGGCCTCACTCCCCCGTCCTCTCTCCGGTCTCCTCCTCCATCTTCCAGTCAGACATTCCGAAACTTGCGTCTCCACCGCCCCCCCGGGCTTCGCTCTGTGTTGTTCCCTGGCGGTCCCTCCCCACAGGAGTTAGCAGACCTCAGATCAGCAGAACTCCCTGCAGGAAAGAGCTCCCGCTGTGCCCCAGACTCCCCCAGCACAGTGGCCCTCTGCCCCCAACTGAGCTCATGGCACCTCTGAAGCCCCCTGACCCTCCAGCAGGGCACTGCTCCAAGAATGAGCTCTTCCCTCCTCTAGCTTCTCCACCTTGCCTCACGCACTCAAGTCCTTGCTGCCTCTCTTTGCTCCCTGGCCCCTCAGCCTGGGCTCCTTCCTGCTTCTAGAAGCCAGGAGTTGATGGGGAGACTTCTGCCTGGCCTCGCACAGGCCAGCGTCAGCACAGCCGCCAGTGGTAGCTGGCCCACCTTGTACTGCCGTCCCTATAGGGGGCAGCAGACAGAGCGCTGAGCTTCCAGGCAGACCCTGGGGTTCATCCAACACCTGTCCACCCCTCCCTATGTGAGCAGGTGGACACATTAGGAGTTCTGAAGCATTTCCGGGGCCAAGGTTCTATTTAGGATTTGGTTTTCTGGATTTAGACAAGGTGTCAGGGCTTACTCAAGGGCTAACCCCAGCTCTCTGCTAGTTTTGGTTAATAAAGTTTTACTGGTTTAAGGGCACAGTTGTGTCACGGCAGCAGGGACCAGGCCTGGAAAGCTAAAAATATTTCCTCTCTGGCTCTGTATAGGAAAAGTTAACCGCCCCCTAGTTTAGACAATGAATCACCTTTTTTCAGTGACTTTCTTTCAGCCCTGCAGGGGCTCAGCTAGGCAAAGCACAGTGCTCCTGAACAGTTGAAATGATGCCAACCTCATCACCTCTCCAGCGCAAAAAGTGAGCCAGGGCCAGGTTTGGTGGTCCACGGCTGTAATTCCAGCACTTTGGGAGGCTGAGGTGGGCTGATCGCTTGAGACCAGGTGTTCGAGACCAACCTGAGGAACAGAGTGATACTCCCTGTTCCTATTTAAAATAATAATAATAATAAAAGTGAGCCAAAAAGCTCCACATTGGAATTTTCTAGCACCCTATCTGAAATCTGGTTAGGATTTTCTCTGGATTCGGGAAAGTCACATCTGCCAGACGGCAGATGGTCAGCTATTCTCACTCAGGCCTTTATCTCCAGACTGGTTTCTGAATTAGGGGTAACACAGAAATTGAGAATAATTTGACATTTTTAATGAAAAGAAACAGAATTCACCTTTTGTAGCCAATGCAGATGTTGCCTCATTATTTAGGCCTTTTCTGGTACAGGATTGTGGTATGGAAGCTGCCTGGGACATCGCCTACTCCAGCTGTTGCCCATGCCCGTCAAGTCACAAAAAGGACACAATGCTGCAGGCCTTGACCCCAGGGCTGTGCGGGGTGAGATTGCTGGCAGTACACCAGGTGACCTTGGCCACACCCTTCTCCTCACTGAGCTGGTGGCCTCATTCAGACCTGGGGTGTGTGATCAGGCCAGGCCCCTGCTCAAACCTATGCACAGGTCTCACAGCACCTGGCTCAACTCCAAAGACCTCCACAAAGGGCAGCCAGGCCATGGAACCAGTCCTTCCTTCCAGGCTGGGCTTCTGCTGCTACTGCTACTCCAGTCCCACCAGCTGCTCCAGCGTGCCCCTCCCGGATGGCATCTGCCTTGTCTGTGGCTTAACACCAGAACCTGGCCCAGAGCAGCTGCTCAGCAGACACTTGGGGAATGCACAAGTGACTGAGTGAACCACTGCAGGATGGAAGGGCTGCCCCTCAACATTCTGCTGTTCGGGGGTGCTAAGCTTGGCTGGAGTCCTGGTGAGTCTGTTACAGCTGACAGTGAGTCAGCTTTCTCCAGGCTCTATTTTCCCTGCATTCTAATCCTGGGCCATTAAACAATGTTTTGGTGTTGGTCTTAGGGTAGGGTGTTTTCAGCCCACCCAACACTGAAGGATGCAGTCAATTCCCGGGAGATTGATTCAATGGAAAGCAGCAAACATTTCTAAGACAGGCCCATCCCAGAGGGCTGCACTCCTACCTGGGTGCTCGAGGATGCCCTCCTTCCACCAGCCTGGGTTCACTCTGTCCTCATTTCAGGCTCCTGCACCACCTCCTGCTCTACTCCCAACCCAGGACGCGCCCCCCTCTACTACTCCCAAAGGAATCTCATGGCCCCCAAGGCTGTCAATGCTGTTTATAGACCATCAGGTCACCGTAAATACTGCAGATACCAGCTGCACCACGTCCACCTTTTCCTGGACTGCCAGACTTCTGCCCTGGCTGCCTCCCAGGTGTCCCCCCTTCGACGCCTAAGGGGCCTCTCAAATTGCAGGAGGCCCAGGGAGGACTCTTATCAGTGCTCCAGCTGAACTCTGCCCACCAGCAGCCTTCCCAGTGCAGGGCTCTGGCCAAACCTCAGAGGCGCTTTGACGCCCTGACCCTATGCACCAGACATCCGCATGTCCTGTGGGCCCTACCCTAACTCAAAAGCATCTTCCACATCTGAGCCTCTCCCCACCTCCATTGCTGCTGCTATGTCCTGCCTGGGGTCCTGGGGTCCCCTTGGGACCGCAACCCCCACCAGCAAAGCCCTCTATCCTTCCTGTCCCTTCTCCAGGTGGAGTTTCTGAGCTCTATCTGGCTGCCGAGTCAGACTCTTGGTCCCCCATCTGGCTCCAAACCTTCCAGTAGGCAATGGAAGTGGCCCGCGTCCTGACTGTGTGGAAATTCATTGAACTGTACCCCAAAAAGCCCGTTTCACTGTAGGACAATTTAAAAAGAAAGGAAAAGAAAGCATTCTTCAGGGAGAGATGCCCCTAGGAGGGTCAGGTTGGGCTGGGGGTTCCCCATCTCATCCGGGGGAGGCGAGGTGGCTCCCCACTATGTGTGCCCACCTCCTTGTGTCCTCCTGCTGTCTCCCTCTGCCACACGTCTCTGTTCCCCATCGTGGCTGATGACCCTGAGAGGCCACAGTCCTTTACTCCTCATAGTCCCCCAGCGCTGTCCGACACTGCTCCAGCCCCTCCTCCTCTTCCATCCCTGACACCCGAGGGCCTTTCCTCTGGGTCTAGGTACTCTCTTCTGGTCCTTGGCCTTCCATTCCATCTGCCGGCTAACAGCCTCTCGGCTCCGGCTCCGGCTCCAGACTTAGGCGTCTAAGCTGGGTCTCAAACTTAGCAGGCCCAACCCCCTGGCTCCAGCCCCGTGGCTTCCTTCAAACGCCATCCAGAACCTGCCCTTCGTCCCCACCCCTCCATGCCCTTAGCATGGCAGCCCAAAAACCAGAGCGTGTCTTGGTCTCCCCGGCTACAAGCCCTCCACTGGCTGTGGCCCTCAGAGCCTGCCCCGGTCTCTCTCACTCTGCCCTCTTTTACCCCTCAGCCTTCAGCACATCCCACCTGGGGGCCTTTGCTCCGGCCACACCCCACACCGGGAAGGCTCCCCTCACTCTTGTCTCCCCCAGCAGCACGGTGCCCACTTCTGCTCCTTCCTTCAAGTGCCCCCTCCATCCGCCTTTCACTGGAAGGTATCTCCCTGGGGCAGGGGTCTGTCTGTCTGGCTCACTGCACCCAGCAGGGGCTCAGTGGACGAGGCTGAATGTCTGGGGCCCACACGGCCTGGCATCAGTCTCCTGTGCTGGCTTCGGCCATCACCATGGCTCTTTGCCCACTTTGCGATGCCCAGCTGGCTGGAGCTGTTTCTGAACGCCCCACGCAGGGGCTCCCCGGAGCCATGACCCCTGCCCTTTCTGCTGCCTGGCTGGCCTTTCTCTTTCCTCTGAACTTAGCTCAAGTACGCATCCTTAGAGAGGCTGTCCCTGGCAGTTTGTTACCAGCTGCCCAGAGGAGACACGCTGGGTGCTGTGGGCTTGGCCTGGGCTCCTGACCTGCGTGGATGAGCAGTTCTGAGCCTTACACAGGGCTGGTGACTCTGCAGACTGACAAGGCCCATCCCTGGCCACACTGAGCCAAAGCAGAAGGGGTGCAGGTATGGAGTGCCATTTGCGATGCCACTGCCAGCCAGCTGGAGTGGAGGTGCCCGCCATGTGCATGGGGACATGGGGAGACATGCCCCTGCTTAGCCTTCAAGTGCTGGAGTTTGCAGTGCAGGGCTGGGGAGGAGGATGAGGGTGGAGAAGGGCCGCAGAAGCAGGGAGACAAGCGAAGGACCAAGAAGAGTAGAAAAAGGAAAGGAAAAGAGATCAATCAAAGCAAAGGCTCCTGACCCGCAGTGACAACGGAAACGACAGAAGCTGTGCCTGATACCTTCTCACTCTTCCTTCTAATTCCTCAAGCAGAAACAAGCCCTATCCTGCTGCCTCTGTGCTGGGCATCAGCTGGCCTGGGAGGCTCCGTGCTCTCTGCTCAGTCTCAGTCACTACGGTTCACAGAGCTCCGATGCTTCTGGTCGATTTCCTCCCTGCCTATCCACTGCTCAGCACCAACCACCGGTCCAGAACCTTCCATTGGAGGCAGGAACCTGTCAGCTCCCCAGGCATCTGAGCTTTGAATTTAGAGCGGATTCTGAACACAGCAGCCAGGGAGACCCATGGGGAACTTCTCGCCAAGAACTTTAGGGTTTCCAGGCCCAAAACAACCCTGCTTTCAAAGCGACAAAGGTGTCCTCAAGAGCCTGTGGCAATATGAACCATCAGTCAACTCAGGCAATGAGAAACCAAGCTCAGACAGCCTGAACACTGAGGAGAAGATGACTTCGGTCTCACTTCCCTGTGTGGGGGAAGGGCAAGGGGAAGGACCCTTTCTCCCCCATGGGGATGTGACATGCTTGAATTAGGAAAAATGAAAATGCAAACTCCACAGCTGGCTCTTTCCCCAAGGAATCGAACCAAAGAATGGAAATGACAGACATGGTTCTGTGTGTGTTGGCAAGCCAGAACTGCTTTCAGCTGGCAAGTTTCATGAAAATTGCCTCCCACCTTGTGTACACACTCATGCCCAGGACCGTGTGAGCCGAGGCCTGTGCTCCTGACATCAGCACTGAGCTGCTCAACTGACCTGGGCGCGCGAGTCCCAGGCCTGTTGGGTGCTCGGACTAAAGAGGACCCAGGAGGAGGGCCCAGCTGAGCCCTTGCCTCCGTACTGGCTGAATCCAGGTGCGGGACCTCCAATTAGACTTGGGAGGTCTCTGGCCCTGGCTCCCAGCTTGGGAGTCCACACTCGGAGTGCCTGATGGGGAGGGCCTTGGACCAGGGGTTCTGGGCTGCCCTAGGCTGCGTTCTGGTGTCTACTTTAGGAATTGCCTGGAAGGGCATTCCCCTGTGGTAGGGCCCAGGGTTCCAGGAAAGCCTAGGGCAGGGCAGGGCTCTTGGGGGAGGGCTGCTACTGCTTCCAGCATGGAGGCAGGGTGCAGACTGTCAAAGATCTGAGAAAAAAATGCCAATACACCGTTCCCAGAAACCAGGTAGGGAGGCTTGGCTCAAAGCACATGACCTTTCTGAGAATGCAAACTCCAGAAAACAAGACTCCTTCCACCATGGGGCTGTGAGTGTGGTGAGCATGTCGCCCTGGGCCCTGGAAAGGAGCGTCCAGGGAAAGCCTGGGACTCATGTGGCCCGGTTCGGCCCCTTTGGCCAAACGGTTTTCATGTTGCCAAAGCCAATAAAACCAAGCAACTGCTGTGATCTGTTTCCAGCTAATGATTAACCAGAACTAAATGGCCCTGAGGGACCCCCGGTGGCCACAGGGGACCAGACTCATGGCCTGCTGCCCAACCCCTGCCCTTTGCTGGGCCAGGTCAGGTGGCATCTCAGGAACGACTCCAATAGTAAACATCTCACACAGGCCTGGTGTTGGCGCTGCCGGAAGGATAGACTTTGGATGCGTGGCTGGGGTGTGTCTGTGTGTCCCAGTGGAAAACAGACATAAAAGTCCTCTCGAGTGGCTTCGGGGGGACTTTCCAAATGATCGTGCACCCTCCTGTCCCTCCTAGGGGCAGACACGTAGCCCCCTGGGCCTGCTACCCTTGGTAGACCTGAGTAACTGAACCAGCTATCCCTGGCCAGCTCTCCAGAATATGGATACCCAATAGAGATAGTGATACTGTGGCCTCGGTGTGTGGGTGTGTAGTTGAGGCATGGTGCGGGGTAGTCACCAGACTGGGCAGGGGAGGGGCAGTGGAGGCTGCCTGGAGCTGGGGATCAGAAGTTGTGGCCGGTACAGTCTGACAATGCATGCAGAGGAGGGACGGGGCCTGTGTTGGGACTCCTGAGTCCAGAAGCAGCAAAGGCATGGGAGGTTAGACAGGGTGGGGAGGGCTCAAGTGTGTGAGCACTGAGCCCCAGCGATCCCGAATCTCTAGACCCCTCCTAGTCACCCCCTTGCTACTTCCTGCATTGGCCCCAGGGGCACAGGGTGAGGGGATGTCATGGTACCAACCCCTGGCCCTTCTCGCTGGAGGGCCTGAGGTCCTCATTGGTAAAGGCTTGGGACGAAGGCAGCTCCAGTGCCCAGAAAAGCCCCAGACTCCTGGTGGGCTGAAAGGCAGCCTGGCTTGGAGCAGGCAAAGAGGATGGGAAACTGTGGGTTTGCCTTAGGAAACCATGTGACTTGACGCCCCTGCAGGCCTAGTTGGGGCAGCCCTCTTGTCTAGGGGAGCTCCGTTGCAGCTTTCGGAGTATCTCTCATCCACCAGAAAGTTCCAAGTAGAGGGTGGGCACTGGTGCTAGTCCCCGCTCTGCCAGGCCTGGCTGCTTATGGGACCCAGGGCAGGTCCTGGCCCTTGGGGACAACCTCCTTGCCCTGATCTCTAGGATGAGGGTGCTGGGCTTGGTGATTGCTTGGGGTCCTTGAAGCGTGGAGTGGGGGTTGGGTTCTGAGTTCTAAACCAATCTGCTGCACTGTGATGATGGCAGGAGGTGGTTCTGGCGGGTGGCTTCCAGAAGTGGGCACGTCCTTGGTGTTGCCAGGTCCCCAGCCAGCATCTTCCTCCACGGCAGAGTCCTTTCTGGGATGCTGATGTTCAGCTGGGATGGGCCTCTTCAGAGGGCCCTGCCACCCACCTTCTGCTGGAGCACATAGTGTGCAAGGGACAGCTGCTCTCCTTCTGGCTATCCGCCACTTAGGGCCCCCATGGAATAGCTCATGAACAGCAGGAGGGGTGGCGTCTCTCCCACTCTACTTACCCGGCACTGCCAGGCTCCGGAGGTGGGGAGGAGGGGGACAGATGGCCACGGAATGAAGGCAGGAAAGAAGTGCTAGGAGCCAAGGAAGAGAGGAGCAAGAGGCCGCCCCAGGGAGGAAGTAGGAGGAATCCAGAGGGAGAAGAGACAGCAGGCCCCACTGAGGCTGGGCTGGACCTGGAGAGGGACAAGGAGCTGGTCCTGGGGTGGGATGAGGCCAGAGCTGTGGAGAAGGCTTGAGGAACTCATGGAGCGGGGCCGTGGTGGCTGCCTTCCCCTTAACTCAACAAATGGGCAGATGGACAGACAGACAGGAAGCACAGAGAGAGATGGCAAAGAGACATACGGAGGAAGTCAAGGGGGAGGGAGGCTGAGGCACAGCCATGCGCCTTGTTGCCCCTCAGCTCCCAGGAAGGAAGGTGCTGGGAGGCCACGAACCATTTTTGGCCTTAACTGACTTGGCAGAGCCTCCTGTCGGCCTCTCTGGGTGGAGTGACGGCGAGGTCCCTCTGGGCCCACGTCTAGGGCACTGGAGGCGCCGGCTGCTTTTCAGCCCAACCGCCACAGTGTTGGCCAATATTTGTGACCAGGGTAGGTGGCACCATGATGAGTGTGGAGCAAGCTGGAGGTGTGCGTGGCCTGTGGTTTGGAGAAGAAGTGTGTGTGTGTGTGTGTGTGTGTGTGTGTGTGTGTGCACGCACACGCGTGTGTGTGTGAGCACACGTGCTCTGTTCCCAAGGGGGACAGGATGGCCCTCCTCCCTTCCTTAAAGGACAGAGTGGCCCAAAACGACAGCTTATTCAAGAGGAGGGGTGACCCCCACCAGGGACCTCTCACCAGTTCCTAAAAAAAAAAAAAAAGACAGGAAAAGAAAAGAAATCAAGCTGGAAGAGTCTGTGATGGAAAAAGGCGTGGTTAAGGACTCCCATCTGCAGGGGAGTGGCGTGTTCATGTTGGCAGAGGGGAGCGCTTCGGGGGCTTGCTAGAAGGAAAGGAAAGAGGTAGCACAGAACCATCCTGACAAGGGCTCTGGGCCCACGCGTGAAGGTTTACTATTTGGTGTATAAACTCTCTTGAGTTTGTTGGAGAAAGCAGGCTGCCTGGCTGGAGCCACTGGGTTCCCTGCATTCTCTCCCATCGGGGTGGTGGGGTCAGCAATAGAGTGGCTTTCCCTTTGTCTTTGTAAAAAGATGTGAGCAATTATGGAAGTTTCTACCTCCTTAGGATAGCCCCTGGGTTCTCTTTAAACTGTGACCAACATGGTAGGAACTTTTTGTGGCAACGTCTTGAAGAAAAGTGGTTTCTCTCAGCTTCTCAGAGGAAGGAGGGGAGAGCGTGTGGGTTAAGGATCAGGTTAAGGCCTGATCCTGAGGCTCGTTTGGAAAGAGTGAAGGCGCTTCAGGAACACCTGGCCACATACCCGGCCTCTGAGCGCCAGTTCTGGGGACACCTCTAACACCCAGTGGCTTGGGGCAAGGCCTACAGGGCAGGCGCCACCTGTGCAGTAGTGACTGGCCAGCACTGAGCCCACCTGGGGACAGGCGACAGCAGCATCCTTAGGAAACCACTTTAAGGAGGATGCTGGAAGCGCCGCTCCAGTTCCTGGGTACGCGGGCTGGATTCTTCTGCGGCAAACAGTGTGGGAAAGGCACCCACCAGCCCTCCAGCCCCGGAAAGGCGGCCCTGAGCCCGCGTGCTGCCCTGACGTTGCACCACTAAACACTGAGCAAGGCCCCAGCCTGACACCAGACACCCCCAGAAGTGGCCCAAGTTCGTGAAGAACCATCGGCAAAGGCAGACAAGTTCAAGAAAAGAGAACCAATGGCACAAGGAGCACTAAACATAAACCCAAAAAGCAAACAAAGCAAAGAACGGAGGTCCGGAAGTGCCATGGGTTGAATACGTTTCATAAAAGAATATGGCTTTCGAGAGACACCGTCTGGGCGGGAAGGACTGGACAGGGCAGTAAAGAACAGAAAAGCCACGGTGAGCGGAATGCAAGACTGGAAAAGAGAGAAGGCCGAGCTGGGGAGGCTTATTCTTCCCCAGAGATGCCATTTATGAGAGAAAAGGGAAGTCAAGACTCACTCCCAGCAGCACTGGTGGGATTGGCAGCAGAGAGAATTGCGTGAGTAGGGGTAGAAAGATTGGTTACGTCATGAAGCTGGCTGAGGACCGAAGACCGCCGGCGCACAGCACCCTGAACTGAACCGCTTCTCTTGAAGGTACTCACTACCTCCATCTGTGGGAGAGAAAATGAGATAAAGTTTGGCTTGCACTGTTGTCCAGGCTATCGCGGAGGGGAGGGCTGGGCAAGGATAGGGGCCACCACTGGGCACATAGGGTGACAGCAAAGCCTCACCAGGTCACCCTGCTCACTGGGAGCTGGCAATGTTTGGACAGGGCCCTGACTGATGCCAGCCTCTGTGCCACCCACCAAGAGAGGGTTTGCTGAGCAGATGGTTAGTGGTCATGAGATTGGGAAGGGAAGGGGGTCACAAGTCAGGGCACACTGCAAACATGTCAGAAATGCCCCTTGCAAGCCACTTGTCAGGAAGTACTTCATAGTTCTCAACCTTTTTTTTCCCTCCCCAACACACCTGAGGGACATGACACGCTCCTATTAGAATCCACCCTGCTTCCTCTAAACCCGGAGGACTTGTGCCCCATGCTGTGTCTGCCTGCCCATCTCCGCCAGCTTCTGTGGCTCATCCGAGTGACTGGGCGGGGGGCGCCCCCTCGAAACCTCAGCAGAAGAATAGACCTAGCGGAGGAGGGGATTCTCCCACCGACTGGCAGCCATGGCTTCGCTTTGTCCCCACTCTTACAGCTTCCTACAAGTTGAAGGGGAAGCGAGGCTGGGGAAACTGAGGCCTGCAGGAGGGCCTTGACCCAGTGTCTTTGGATTTCCTGACCTGCCGTTGGCTGGCATGGGGACTCATGTCCATCTTGCTGGAGATGATGTGAAGAGCAAAGCCAGTGTGCGTATCTGGAGCCCAAAGCTACCTGCTCCAGCCCGAGCCCTGCAGTGCTATGTGGTGGCCACCAGGTTCACCTGGGTGTCTTGACACGGGCCAGGGCTTCGTGGAAGAAGGCAGCTTGAGTGTTCAGACTCCCCCTGCACCAGCCAAAATGAGGATGTACGCCAGTTCAACCCTTGACACGCTGTGGAAAGGACTCCTCCTTCTCAGCCTGCCTAGTCCCCTTCTGCCCAGCACATCCCACTCACTCGCTTGTCACAAGGGGTACCTCGTGGCACTGGCTGCGACCGTGAGGAACGCATATTGAGTATATCAGCGCACGGAAGGAGGATGGTTGATGTGATGGCGTCGTGGTGGCTTGCAGGGGGATCTCCTGTCTAGATTCAGGAGAGGACTCTTGCTGCGGCAAAAGTGATGAGGGGTAGGCAAGATGCCTTTCCTGCCTCGGATTTGCATTGGTCTGGCCTGGCTACAGACGGTGTCCCAGTGGGAGAGCCCCATCAGTGACAATACCACAGTCGCCACCACCCCATACCTGGAAGCCCAAGAGCTGAGCCAGGAGCAAGGCCCAGTCGCTAATGAAGCTTCTTTTTGGGTTATTATGGGATGCAAAAGAGACAGACCGAGTCATGAGCGCTTCAAAAAGCTACATGCTGTGGGTTTGAAGGACTCTTTTATTCTGGAATGACGCCCTGTCCATCTGGTGCGTTGATATGTTAGTATGGAACCATGGTGCGAGCAGGTTACAAAATCCCTTCACTTAGCAACAGAAAAGCATGTGCCGGCCTCCAAAATCTGGGGAGCGATTTTTGTGGTTCCCAAAACACAGAAACCTGGGGCCAGCTGCCTAGGAAATGTTTTTCTTGGCTTGGGGCATACGCACAACCTGACGGGCTTCTCCCAAGCTTTACCTCCATTTTTCAAGCAGGTATTTCGAATCAAAGAGAGCAGATGCTCTCACATAGCTGGCTAAAAGAACCGACTGGTTCAGCATTCCTGAGAAACATGGTGAGTTGGATGTGACGAAGTCAAAGCGAAAAACCATGGGGGTCAGGAACCCATGAAAGAGTCAGACCGGCTGTGCCGAGGGGAAGGAGTGCACCCTGTTTCCTCATAGGTAAAGCAGGGGACTCACCAGCCCGTGTCTCTGTGAGCACCGACAATTGAAACAGCCTGGAACTCTAAGACTCTAACCGATGGGACCCGCTTCTACTAGCCAGGCTGCAGTGGCCCCCACATACAGAGGACAGGAGACACACAGGTGGTCAGTGTACCACTGACACCACTGATGCTTCAGGTCAGGGCAGGGCTGTTGTCTCAGCTGCTGGAAAAGCTAACGTTGCCTTTGGCTGCAGCGGCAGGAGTGAAGTGGGCCGCCGAAGGGCAAGGTCCTGCTGTCCTCACCCCCAACCCCAGGCTTGGGCAGCTCTGGGCTCTGGGCTCTGTAGCACAACAGGCCATCTGGGGGCAGCTGGGGGGCTCATAGGCATGGTCTCGTAGAAGGCACAGTTGGGCCTCTAGCAGGGCACTGGGGCAGATGTGAGTGCTGCTTCTAACATTTGATGTGTTTAAGATTTAGCACAGAAATATATTGCAGGGATTGAGAAGAGACTATCTGTGCTGCACCCCTGGCCTGTCCAGGCATTGTGCTTGAGGCATTAGCCCCTGCACACGGGAGGGGAGACACAGGCCATCTGGCGACAAAGCCTGCTCCCCTTCCTCACCGGGGCTCTCTGTGTTCTGACCAGGTCAGGCCATAGGTAACAGTGTTCGGAGTCCAGACCTAAGACACCCTTCCCAGGCTACGCTGTGTTGGGTGCCTAGGATGCCAGCCTCATCTCCCAGTTCTCAGTTGGAGAGGCCCCTTGGACTCCTTGGGGGCTCTTTAAATGTGGAGTTCTTTGGTGCCCCTTGACCTAACCTTGCATGATCGTGGTCTCTGGGGACTCTGTAGCTCTGGAAAGTTTTGCAAGGAGCCCGTGTGAGTGAGAGGAGTCGGAGAGGGCTTCGTAAGCATGAGGGCCTCAGGGGATGCAGCGGGAGTTGGGGAGGTGCAGTGGCACAGGCGGGCAGAGGGCATGATTGGAAAGGCAGCCGGGGGTGCAAGGGTGCAGGAAGGTTGGGGTGACACCAAGAGGCAGAGGCTTGAAGGTCATGGTCAGGAGCGTGGACTTCATCCTTAGGACAATGGAGAGAGGCTCCACCAGTCCCACTGCAGAGGGCGGCGTTGGAGGGGCTGAACTGAGCCAAGGCAAGCAAAGGAGGCTGAGGCCCGGGGAGTGGGGCTGCCCTGAGGCCGGGTCCCTTGAGACTAGGCCCTTGAGATCACTGGGAGGGAATACAGGACCCAGGGCACCGAGAACAGCTTTGTGCAAATTGCATGGATGATTCCTTGGGACAAGCCCTTGGTGATGTGTGACAGACCCTGGGAAGGGGTGTGGCCTCAGTCCCCGCCTATTTCAGCTTGAGCTGGGGCTGGTGGCTTAGGCGGGCCCTGGCTCCGCAGCCAAGTGTGCAGTGGTGTCCTTACTCTGGCAGGACCTCAGGGAGGAGAATCAGTCGCTCCATGTCAGGGGCATTGCAACTGGGGATCCTGGACAGGGCCTGGAGGGGCAGGGAGTGATGGCTGTGACCTGAGAGAGGGTGGCCCAGGCCTTGCAGAAGGAGGTGGAGTGTGAAGCATGCTGGGTGGCCCTCTGGAGGCTGCTGGGGGAGGGGCAGGCCATGAAGGAGAGGCTGCAGGGGCTGCAGTGGGAGAGGGGCCAGGACGCAGGTGGGGTCCCCATGGGCTCTTTCTTCCTCCCGGGCCAGGATTTTCAGCACTCAAGGGCCACAGCAGGGTGGGGCGAGGGCTGAGCAGGAGGTGGGGGTGCCAGGCGGGTGAGGACAGCAAGTCTCCAGGCAGTGCCCACAGCAGGCAGGAACGATGCAGGGATAGCCCGACCCCAGGAGCCGGAAGGGAGCCTTGTAGACCTAGGCGAGCGCCGTTTCTGGGGAGTGGTGGGCAGAGGCCAGGCTGTAGTGGGATCACAAGAGAGTTCCAGGGAGGGGTGTGGAGACACAGCGAGTCTGGAGCATTCTGGCAAAAATGTTGGCCGGGAGGAGATGGGAACAAGGGAGCAGGGTAGCTCTGGCAAGCGCCTGATACTGGTGGCAGTGGTGGCTATCTGACTTCAGAGAGGAACACAGCTGACGCCCTTGGTCTTGGCCAACCCTAACCCTTGGTGATTTGGATGAGCAGAAAGGACCAACTCGGGGGCCAGAGTCCACTTCCCAAATGAAGTCTCCCCATCGCATTTACAGTGTCATCCAGCGAACCTTGAGCTCACTGGTGGCTGTTTGAAATGGGCCTGTCTTCCCGAGAATGTCACTTGCCTATGACCTGGGGCCGTTCCCGCCAAGTAAAGGGAGCCCCAGCAGTGATGAAGACAGTGCTGGCCTGTGCCTCTGAGAGAGCCATTAGTCACCCACACACACCTTTAGCTATGGGGGATGCCTGGGCTCTGAAGGAGGTGTCAGGGAGAGGCAACCTCAGTGCCACAGCCATCAGCGGACACACCCCGGAATGGCAAAGGGGACACTGGCAGCTATTTTTGTGACCTTGGCAGCAAGACCAGAGGGTTTCCCTGTGGGTGTTGGGTGCAGACGGCCAGCTCTCGGCTGCTGATGGCCAGCTTGCCTCTACCCTCTTGGGGTGGAAGTGCCAGGGCGACAGCGAGGCGGGGCTTACCTGCGTCTGAATCCGGTTCAGGCCCCGGAACCAGAGGATCTGGCCCCTGCGGAGCTCCCGCTCGGCGTGGTCGATCTCTTCCTCGCCTTCGGCCAGCTCCTCGTCGGTCATCTCGTCCTTCCCGGGCCCATGCCCAGCTTCCTTCAGGCACTTGAGCTGACTGGTGGGGATGGTGGCAATGACCTGGGAGAGCCACACGGAAGTGGCCGTGAGAGCCGGGCTGAGCAACATTTGCCTGGCATAAAGTCCCCCTCCAGAGGGAGACGCCGGCCTCCTTCCTCCAAAGGATGTCATTTTTTTGTGTGTGTGACTAAGCAAAGGGAGTAAAGCTAGAGCAGCCCCCCGGGAACTGGCAGCCCCTGGAGAACCGGTGGAGTGTTCCCTCGGGGGGCTGAGATGCATTATCAGGAGTATGTGGAGCTCTGGGCCTGCCCCTCCTCCATGGAGTTCCATATAGCCAAAGGGCCCGGGGAGTGGCCCGAGTGGAGCGCTGTGCAGCAAGGGCTCCTGGGAGGGATCGCTAAGCCCCTGGAACATCCTGCCTGACAGCAGCATGGCTCACCAGGGCTGGGGGCTCGGGACCGTGCCCCATAGTCTACACTAACAGCTGGACCTCCAGAGGGCTGGAGACGGAGGTCAGCCATGTGACCACGGCATGGCTCTGCGAACCACCCCAAGAAAAGCTCTGGACACTGGGGCCCGGGTGAGCTGCCCTGGTTGACAATACTCCCTGCATGTGGCTCCACACCGTTGCTGGGAGACACAGGTGCTGTTTGCGCAGCTCCCCTGGGAGAGGACAGCTGGAGCTCTGGCCTAGTCTCTCCTGGAGAGGGCATCTCCTGGGGGAAGACCAGCCTAGAGAAGACCTGTGCATTGGGGGCTAGGGAGGGTGGGACGCGACAAGGAGGGTGACAGCTGGAAAGGGTGACCGGATAAGGAGCCTGGCAGGCGTGAAGAGAGGGCATGGCTTTGCGTATTGCAGGCCACTGGGAAGTTGGGGGAACAGTATAGAAGGACACAGGGGAAGCCACAGAAAGGGATGATGGGCATCTGGAGTTCTAGAACAAGATGGTCTCGTCTGTCTTGTGTGTCTATGCCAGTGTCTTTGTCGAATGTGGCCAGGAGGGGACTTGAGGACTGGTTCACAGAGATTCCCTTCTATTCGTTTTTCACTTGAACATGTTTTATCTTTGTAACTGAACAAGGTTAAAAATGAAAAGGACAGCCCAGTAGCCCTGAGAGGCCAAGCTACAGGCTGGTACCGCGTTCCTGGTGGGGGGACCAGAAGACCAGTGGCCTGGGAGCTTGAAGAGCAAGAAGAGGGCCTGGCACCCCTCTGGGCTGTGGTTAGAGTCCAGGTTTTGGGAAGTGAAGGGACTCCATGGAGCAACCAGGTTCAAGCGTGACTGGGAGGTGAGGTGCAGTAGCAGAGGGAAAGGAGAATTCTGAGAATTCTGAACATGAAACAGAGGAACTGGGTGGGCTGTCCCCGAGGACACTAATGCTGGGGCAGATCACTTGAGGTCAGGAGTTCAAGACCAGCCTGGCCAACATGGCAAAACACATCTCTACAAAAAATACAAAAATTAACCTGGTGTGGTGACATGTGCCTGTGGTCCCAGCTGCTTGGGAGGCTGAGGTAGGAGGGTCACTTGAGCCTGGGAGTTCAAGGCTACAGTGAGCTGTGATCATACCACTGCACTCCACCCTGGGCAACAGAACAAGACCCTATCTCAAAAAAAAAAAAAAAAAAAAAAAAAAAAAAAAAAAAAAAAAAAAAAAAGAAACAAAGCCAGAATGCTATGGACTGAACTATGCTCTCCAGTTCATGTGCTGAAGTCCTAGTGCCCAGCGTGGCTGGATTTGGAGTAAGGAAGTGATCAAGGTTAAATGAGGTCACCAAGGTGGGGCCCTGATCCTACTGGATTAATGCTCCTAGGAGAGGAGACACTGGAGACCTCGCTCCCTCTGTCTACCACGTGAGCACAGAGTGGGGAGGCGGCTGTCTGCAAGCCAGGAAGGAGCCCTCACCAAGGAACTGGCCCCGCTGGCTCCTTGGCCTCGGATGTCCAGCCTCCGGGACTTTGAGAAAGTAAGTGTCTGTTGTCTAAGCCTCCCAGTCTATGATATTTTGCTATGGCAGTCGGAGCGGCTGAAGACAGAGATAAGCGGATCCTGAATACCCAGGCTGTTTCTTCCTGATCTAATTGTGGGGTCCGAGACACTTCCCGGTGTGCAGCTTCAGCTGCAGCCCACAGAACTCGATGTGGGGCTCTCTGTCCTTTCCATCAGGTCAAAATATTTCCTAATTTCTCTGGAGACTTTCCTTTCACCCCATGGATTATTGATCAGGGTGCCGTTTGATTGATTTAAAATATGTGGGGATTTCCCAAACTACCTACCCATTTTGAAGGGACAATTTTTGGCTCTTATCATAGAAAGCGGAGCTGTGGGCAGTTTTCCTGGGCCCTGTCATATCCCAGCCATGTTCCTTTGCATTATTTTGCTGACACCTTCCCTTGTGGCCTGTCCCTGGGTCCTGATGTGTCACAGGCCTGAGCCCGCAGTGTGCTTCCTGGGGTGTGGACCCCAAGACTCTGAAGCAGGGTTAGGGCAAGTGGGCCCATCACAGAAGCTGTCTGCAGGGCAATCTGGAATGAGGGGCAGGGCTGTCACTCACCTGTCCCCAGACCAGCTCCCCAACACCAACAAACAGGCACCAGAGCCACTGTTCCGTGGATAGTGGGGAGCAGCTGAAGGGCTTCCCGCCGAACTGGACAATGACAATCTGCAAAGGGCAAGTGGGAGAGAGGCAGGTCCAGCTGCGGCTCCTGAGCCACCCTTGTTCTCCAGCCCCTTGAAGGCCCAGCCACCCTGGTCGGTTCGCCCAGGTGCATAGGCTGCTCCCTGCGAGAGAACCACAAGGCCGGGGGTGCCATGACAGAGCAGCACATGGCCTCCACCGCCCCTGGGTGCCAGGCACCTACTGACTCCAGCCTCGGAATCGGGCCCAGCTCCACTGACCATGCTCCTATTTTCAGCAAGACAGGCTGTGACACCCACACTGTGGGCACACTGGATACGCCTCATTCTGGAGGACCCTAGAACCTGCTGGGGTCACCTTGCCTTGGCCTCCTGCCTCCTCAGGAGGCATTCAATTCCCAGAGGCGAGCTTTCCAAATGTAAACTGACCCTGTCCTCTGTTGGACTGTCACAGTCCGGGCCACTATCCCCTTGTGCTCATTACCCAAGACCAGGTACCAGACAGCCAGGGAGCACCCCTATGCCCTAGAACTGCTTCAATGATGCAACCTAGCCAGTCCTGAGCCTACCAGCCCTGCCTCACCCGCTCCTCCCCGAGGGAACCACAGCAAAGGCTCTTGTCCCCAGCTCTCACACCCTGCCTCCTGCTTGGTACTCTCCCATGTGGGCTCCTATGGTGTGGCATGTGCTCTCCTCTTGGGATCTGTGAGTCATAAACTGTCTTTCAATAGCAACTGTCTCCTGACCTGTTGGACTTGCTATACCTCATTTTTTCTACAAATACACTATATTTTAGAACACTTAGCCCCTCCTAGACAGTGGGGCTGACCAGCCTGTCCACAGCACTGTGTTAAGCAGAGGTTAGTGTGTCAACATTGGGCACAGAGGGCATCTCCAAAAGAAACTTCTGGAGCTATGGCAGCCTCATGCCAAGGAATTAAGTGCTAGAAATGGGAACGGCAGACCTAGAGGGAGCCAGGGAGGACTCCTTTCAGCATCTGTGAGAAAACTTAGTTCTGATGAAGGCTCACGAAACCCTTCTGGAAGCCAGCGCGCTAACCCAGGGCAAGGCCAGCAATGTTTGGAAGATGAAGGCCCGCTCCGACATGCAGAGAGGACGGGGGGCTACAAGAAAGCCAGGTGGGGTGGGGCTCCTTCTGGGAGTGGAGGTGGGGAGGCCAGTCCTAGGGGTGGACATGAGGCCTTGAAGCCCACCACCTCCACCTTTTGCAAGTGGCAGATGCCAAGAGTAGAGCCGCCCCTCCTACCTGAATCCCGAAAGTGCCCAAAACGATGGTGCAGAAGATGGGGTTGCTGAAGATGCCGTCGAACACGTTCCTCTCGCCATGGATCTTGCGGGCATTGATCTCGTTGAAGAGCTGCATCATGACGAAGGTGTTGAAGATGATGGTGTAGTGCTCTGAGGGTGGCGAGTGCAAGGGCGCGTTCCTCCCGCTGTCGATGTCAAAGAAGAGCTCCCCTGGAAAGCAACATTCCCCACTCAGGCAGTCACCTCAGTGCATGACTCAGGATCGAGACTGCCACGTGTAGCTCCCGAGATGGGTCCCTTGTCTCAGGGGATGGCCACTTCCAGCTCACAGCCAAGGCCCAAGGCAGCCACACCTACCCCAGGCTCAACCAACCAGAGTCCTGAGACCCCACTGGGCCAGGGGCCAGACCCTGAGTCTGAGGGCAGGAAGGAAGAGGTTAAGAAGGGATGTTCTTAATGCTGGCTATCCTCAGATGCCCTCCTTCTCTTCCTCTCGCTTGCAAGTCCCCCTCCCTCACAGCTTCCAGTGCGACACCCCAGTCACTCCGCAGGAGCAATCTTCACAGGGTAAATGTGGGCTGTTCTGTTCCTAGGGTTACCATGGCCACTCTGAGGCTGGGTAGAGGCTGCCTACTCTACACAGCCGTCGGCAGGATGTTAAGACATGAACTGTTTCTCAGCTGCTCAGGGGCCTGGGAGGAGAGGCTGAGAAAGAGCTATAGGCTACCAGCAGGCCTGGCTGCAGGGTTGCTAGCCTGGCCCATCTGCTCCTTCCCCTGTGTGCCGTCCAGTCAAGAACTGCAGCGTCTCACCCCGTACTGGGCCCGGAGACACAAGTGGAGACACACCAGACAGAATCTGAGCCCGAGGTGGTGGCGACAGTGTCCCGAAGGCCTCCCGTGTGCCCCTGGCCAGCCTACCGACAAACAGTAGGGTGAAGATGATGGCGAGCTGGTACACGGCATGGCCCAGAATGTTCTTCATCATGGTGCGGGAGATGAGGGGCTTGTCACGGCCGTACGGCTTCCGCAGCAGCAGCGACTCCGTGGGTGGCTCCGTCGCCAGGGCCAGAGAGGCAAACGTGTCCATGATCAAGTTCACCCATAACATCTGCACGGCTTTGAGAGGAGAGTCCTACGGAGAGGAGGCAGTCACCTTTCCATGGGCCGCCTGCCCGGGAAGGTTGGGGGTGGAAACGCAGTAGCTCCTGGGGGCTCCTCATGGGGTCCACATCACCAGGATTTCATGCCCATGAAAACAGACATCTCCATCCCTACATTGCCTTTACGCTAGCAGGGCGTTTTCTTTGGGCTGTCATGTGCCCGCCTCCCTTCTCTCACCTGGCAGCAGGTGTGCTCCAAATCCCTCGCAGGAGGTGAAAAACCCCAGACCACAAAACAGCCCGACGATGGGGTCTGCCACTGGGGGCAACAGAGTGAGGGCTGCTCTCCTTGTCTCCTGCACCTCAGGGGCAGGAGGAGGCAGAAACTCTGAACTGGACCTTCCTTCTCAGCTCCTCTGAGTTGTTGGTTAAAAATCAGCCTCACAGAAGCCAGACACACAAGGCCACGTACTGTCTGATTCCATTCATAGGAAACTTCCAGAACTGACAAATCCATAGAGAGAGAAAGCAGATGAGTGGGTGCCAGGGGCTGGGGTTCAGGGAGTAGAGAGTGACTGCTCACGGGGTTTGGGTGTCCTTTTGGGGTGGTGATGAGAGTGTTCTGGGAATAGACAGTGGCAATGGTTGCTCGACATTATGGAGGAATATAAACCTCTGAGTTAGGTACTTTCATAAGGTTCAAATGGTTCTGGTGAAGTTTCTTAGGTGATTTTTATCTCAATTAAAAAAATTTTTTTGAAAAGACCAAGTTGATCAGCAGGCAATTTAAATCCCTGTCAGCAACAAATAGGTATTTATTTGCCCCCCTCTTTCTAAGGGGGGGGGGCGAAGAAAATCTGGACACTCACCAATGGGGAAAATGGGACTATTGAGAAAGGGTTCCCATGGGATGCACAGCCCATGCAGAAACTCATACACAGATGCTCCTGGCAGCACCATTCACAGGAGCCAAAAACTGGGAACAAGCCATGTGTCCATCAGGACAGACGTACATAATGTGGCAATCTGTGCCATGGAGTGTTATGAAGCCATGAAAAGGCAGAAGGTCCTGCCCTCTGTGTGTGTGAGCCTGAAAACGCGGTGCTAAGCGAGATGCCAGACACAAGAGGCCACATATGATTTGATCCCACAGGAATTAAACGTTCGGGACAGGCAAATCCATAGACCCAGGAAGCCCATGAGTGGTTGCTGGGGGCTGGGATGTTTGGGGGAGAAATGGGGAGATGACTGCTCAAGAGCACAGGGTTTCTTTTTAAGATGATGACAGTCTTCTGGAACTAGATAGAGCCAATGGTTGCACAACATGGTGAATGTTCTCAAAATTTGAGTGCTGAATTGTATACTTGAAAATGGTGAATTTTTGGCATGTGAATTTGATGTCAACTAAAATAATCTGCAGCAAAGAAAACAAAACCGTCACTCTCACAATCTGGCCCTCAGGCC
The DNA here is from genome assembly GCF_000951045.1 of Mandrillus leucophaeus. Classification (NCBI taxonomy): domain Eukaryota; kingdom Metazoa; phylum Chordata; class Mammalia; order Primates; family Cercopithecidae; genus Mandrillus; species Mandrillus leucophaeus. The sequence goes on along the minus strand of NW_012107375.1, from coordinate 298,350 downwards.
TGAGCCCAGGTGTCCTACAGCGGGGGCATGGCAGCCCCCAGTACCCACCTGAGTAATGCAGGCGCCTGTGAAGGCCACGATCACGGCCACCACATTGACTGTCAGTTGAAACTGCAGGAACTTGGAGATGCTGTCATAGACGTTACGGCCCCACATGACGGCCTTGACGATGCTGGTGAAGTTGTCATCGGTCAGGATGATGTCGGAGGCCTCCTTGGCCACGTCGGTCCCTGCGATGCCCTGCGGGGTGACACACACTCACACGCACAGAGTGTTTGTGGGGGCCCCTTCCCCAGACCCCCCGATCACCTGGCCTACCTGGGCTGACTCCCTGCCCTCCCCTTCTGAATAACATCCCACCCCGCCCCCCAAAGCCAAGAACAGCATTGTTTTTGTTGTTGTTGTTGTTTTTATGCAACACATTCTAGTACTATGAACAGTAAGTTGTCACATGTCACAGTGAGGGGGGCTTTGCTCATAAACACATAAAGCCCAGCTGCCACCACGTGGCCACCAAGCAGTGTGGTCTGTTCTTAGCACTCCAGAGACGCTTGCTGGCTAAGGAGCCGTGGGAAGTCCTACATGAGGACACCCTGGGCGGGTGGGTCTTTGCCCATGCAGGCGCAGCTGCAGCTGTGCCAAGCTGCTCAGCCCTCTCCTCTGCCCCAAGCCTGGCCCTGTGACAGCTGCCACCTCTTGAAGCTTGGGCTGGAGCTCCCTTCTGGGCTACAGGTGCTGGGAAGGACTGGGCTGGGTTCCCCGGGTGGCACTCCTTTTCGGTAGGGCAGGGAGAGGCGCTCGCCAGGTTGCTGCGTTCAGCGGCTGTTTTCAGTGGCTGTGGGGCCACTGAGGGGCTGCAACCTGCCATGCGGGTGGTGTCTGCAGGGCCACCCTACTCAGTGGGTGAGCAACAGGAAGGAAGTGCAGAGGAAGAGCATATCTGGGGACGCTGCTTACCTCATCTGGGGATGACAGTTCATTTAGAGAGGACTGGGGGTGGGCAGTGCCATCAGTGATGAGCCCCTGCCCCCCATTCCCCTTCTTCTCCACAGTATGTCCGGGGCCCACTGTCACCTTGGGCATCACAGCAGATGCCTTTAACCACATGTCCCCTGACTGGCCAAGCCCACGCCGGCCCAAGTGGCCAGGATGTGAGAGAAAGAACCTTCAGGCACTCTGTAACCTGCCCCAACACTGGCTCCCACTTCCTGGTACAAAGCTAATGTCCATGGGACAGACGCTGGCCCCATCTGCCATGGTGAGTTGGGCTGGCACCAGGTGGCTTACCATGGCGAAGCCTACGTCTGCCTTCTTGAGGGCCGGCCCATCGTTGGTGCCATCCCCTGTCACAGCCACCACCTGCCGCTGCTCGCCAGTGGTGCTGTCGATAATCCCTGCAAGACAAATCAGGGCAGGGCAGGGCTGGGGCCATCTGTCACCACAACCCTGTGTAGCCCAGGGAGCTATGGGGGTAGGTTGGCTGTGAAAACCCTTCAGGATTGCCCCGTCCTGACTGTCCCAGTCATCTGTGCTCCCTGTCACCTGGATCATCTCCTATCCCCAAATAAGTAAGCAAGTCTCACTGAGTGACAGGGCCAGGGTGGGAGGGTAGGGATCTGCTTAGGGCCTGGGGACACGACCCTGGTCCCTGGCTCTAGACCCACTGCTTCTAGAGACTCGCTGTGTGACCTGGAGTGAGTCACTGGCCCTCCCCGAACCCCAGTTCCCTCATGGGCCCCTGCCCTGCTGCTCTGGGCTAATGGGACAAATGGACCCAGTTTCCTAGGCAGGCCCTGGGGACCTGTTTGGGAACCTGGCTTTTGGTGTCAGGAAGCAGACAACCTCAGGTTGGCCACCCCAGGAAAGGGGTGTGGGACCTCGGCTACCTTTGACCAGCGTGTGCTTGTCGGTGGGAGACGACCGGGCCAGCACCCTCAGCTTGGGCCACACCTTGTCCAGCCGCTCCTGTTCTATCTGGGGAGGGGAAGCACAAGGACGCTGCAGAGCTAGGGCGGGCACACAGGGGGCTGGGGGGAGGAGAGGAGGGTCTGGGGTGGCAGACAGCTGGGTGCTACCTCGCCTTTCTCGTTGCGGATCCGTCGGTTGAACTCCTTCCCTTCCAGGCACAGGAAGTCCTCCCCGGGCTGGATGATGCCACATTTGGCTGCGATGGCCCGGGCCGTGTTGATGTTGTCTCCAGTCACCATGCGGACTGTGATGCCAGCACGCTGGCATTTTCGGATAGCTTCAGGGACCTAGCAGAGATAAGAGAGGTGGGTGGGGTCATCGAGGCAAGACGTATTTTGGGTTGAAGCAGTACCCCTTCCTCCATCAGATCTGCGGCCGGCCCAAAGTCCAGCAGAGATGACAGTAAAGCCAAACCGTGGGTCCCCATGCAGGGCCCCTGTGGAGGCATGGGCCCAGAGGAGGCCAGAGGGTGGCAGGGCTGTCCCGCCCCAGCCAAGCCGCAATGAGCAGGTGCTTGCCTCCTTCACTGTGTCAGGCCCTGGGAGTGCCAGGCCCTGGGGACCAGTGACGACACAGATCCAGGCCCTGATGGCAGAGGCATGGCAGGGAAAAGTCACTGGAAGCTTTACGCTGTTCAGGGGCACCATCAGACTCGCGTCTGGAAAGGTCACCTGGGTGACCATAGAAATCACCCAGCTCTGTCAACCTCATTTTCCAGCTGGAAAACAGACACGGGGCTGCTGAGCCAGGGTCAGCCTGGGTTACAGACAGGCTGGCAGGGGACATAGCTCTAAAGAAGAAGGAGGAGGAGGCCTCGCACCCTCAGCCACCTTGAGGGCTCCCAGGTAGCCAGAGGGTCCACCACGGCTAGGGTGGGCACCTGGACTCCTCTCTCACTTGCCTCTGTAGCTTATTATGATATTTTAAAACAATATAAAACCTAAGACATTTTTCTCAGGAGTTAATCTTTTTCCTAGTGTAGTTTTGCAGGACAACATATCTCTCTCCTCTCCAGGGGAAGCAGAACATAGCTTTGGTTGTGTAGTGCACATTTCCTTTTTCAAACACAGATGCTCCTCAATTTACAATGGGGTTAGGTCCCGATAAACCCATGATAAGCTGAAAATACCATAAGTCAGAGATGGCTTAGCTCAGCTCACCTTACACGTGCTCAGAACACTTACATTAGCCTACAGTTGGGCAAAAGCATTGAACACAAAGCCTACTGTGGAATACAGTGCTGATTATCTCATGTAACTCACTGAACACTGCACTGAAAGGGAAAAACAGAATGGTTGTATGGGACTCGAAGTAAAGTTTCTGCTGAATGCGCATCGCCTTTGCACCAAGTTAAAAATTTATTAAAAGTTGGGGGCCACCTGCATCATATTAGATTCTGGAGAAAGAGAAAGAGGTTCCCCAGTGCTGAGTGGAAAGCACTGCACGGGGTTGAGAGCGGGAAGCCAGGAGACCGGCCGGGAGGTGGTGGCATTGTCCCAGTGGTGGGGGGACAGGGAGTTGCTCTTCAGGCTCAGAGACAGAGAGACAGGGTCAGGCAGCTGATGCCACTGAGGTGGAGGGGCAAGGGGAGAGGAGAAGAGGAGCCAGGTTCAGAGTTTGGGAACCTGAATGAGGAGGTCAAGCCTAGGCAGTGGGGCTTGTGAGCACTGTTGGGTGAGTGCAGAAGCCTAGGTGTGGCCAAGCCCCCAGGCCTAGGGAGCCTGGGGTGGGTGGAGTAGACACGCAAGAGCAGGAGCCAGGGGCGGGGCAGCCGGGAGAGGCCAGGGGAGGACATTGACCTGGGAGTCCCGGCATGCTGGCAGCCCCTGAGGCCATGGGCAGGGGGGCTGTGACCTTTGCCAAGGAGACAGCTGGGGCCCCGCTTCAGGCTGTGGCAGAGTGATCCAATGGTCCCTGCAGCGAATACCACCAAGTGGCCTCGCTGTCAGCCTCGGGGACACTTTCTACTCTCTGAGGATCTTGGGGTGCTGGATAACAAGATCATGAGCCACAGAAAGACAATTCTCCTCTGAGCCAGTGAATGCCTGGCCCTGAAACGTCTGGAAGCCACCCTCTGCTGCCACCAAGTGGCCGTGACGAGCCTGAAAACCAGCAGTTGCGAACCCAGGCCTCCTGCCTCCTCAGGCCCAGTGTGTGTAGCCCGGTTTCTTCCCCAAAGGAAGAAACCCCCAAAGGGCCCCAAAGGGCCAGGCCAGGCTGTCCTTCCTCGCCTGCTCAGCCCTGCTCCCTGCCTTCTCCCCAAGGCCCCACAGCACAGCAGCCAGCCAGGTGTCTGGAGAAGTTGCCAGTGCCCCCCGCTGGCCCAGCTCCAGCATCAATACCACCCCTGCCACAGGCTTCCTGTGGCCCCCCAGGGCCCAGCCCCGCGGGCCCTCCTCTGGCTGCAGCCGTGCCACATCTCCAAGCACCCTGGCAGGTTTCAGTGAGGCCCTTGTGCCTACTGCCTGTTGTTGGCAACCAGGGCTTCACTGGGCCCTCTGTGTGTCCTCAGCCACCACCAGGCTGGCCAGTCTTTGTGGGGGTCTGCCCAGCCTCCACAGCCTGGCCCTGTCACTGTGGTCTACCACTTGGACTCTCTCTCAGCCACTCGCAAGCTGGGAAGGAGCTGGCCCTCTTCCCCAGGACCCTCTGGCAAGATTCCTTCCTCCGCTCCGTGCTTCAGTTGCTCCCTGGTCCAACAGAGGGACTCGATGGCTCCTGAAGGGAAAGGCCTCTAAGCCTGTCCCCAAGTGTGGCCTTGCTTCACCTCACCAGCACCCTCTCCTTCTGCTCTCCCAGGCTCAGCGGGGTCCGGGACTCACGCCACTGCCCACCATCGTGGGGCCCATTGCCCTCGCTGGACTTCTCTGCCCTGTCCTCCGCTACCACCCATTTTCTCCCAGGGCAGGTTTGAGGTGCTCCCTCTCCAGGCGTAGTGACCATGTTCTCCTCGGGGCGCAGGGCTGCTCTGTTGACATGACCCCATGGCTGGTGTTTAGATGCACTGTCTTTGAATCAAGTGTCTTTGCTACGTGATCCAATACATGCATACCTGTCTCCCAAAGGAGAGCCCAGAAGCTTCTCCTCCCGGGTTACACCTGCACCCCCAGGGTGGCTCCTACAAATACAAGTTCTCAGGGTGATAGGCAGGATCAAAGTGGCCCTGCTGCTGACAGAGGTGGGTGCCATGCAGAGGCCCTGGGGAGACAGAGGGGTACCCCACACCTTACACTCTCCCTCCGGGGCTGGCCATCCTCCAGGCCTGGATCCCTCCAGGCTCTGGGATCTTTCAACAACAAAGTGACTTCCCAGCGTCAAGGCTGTGGCATCTGCCACACAGACCTCAAGGTCTCCCTCGTCTGGACTCCCCTGGTGGCATCGTCCATATGGAGATATGCTTCTGGGCTCCCTCTCCCACCAGGACCTTTGCTATGAGCTCCCCACGGGACGTCCTGACTGTTGAGTAGCCCCAGCCAAACTCTCAAGCAATAAGCGCCCACCCTGTCCCCCAAACCTGTGTCCCCTCAGGCTTCAGCACCACCTCCAGTCCATCAGTCCTGGGCAGATCAGATCCCAAATGTCGACGGTCTCTCTGCCACTGCCACCTTCTCACTTGGTAGAAGGTGGAGCCTGAGCTGGGCCCATAGGCCAAGCAGGAGAGGCCTTCCAGCAGGCAAGACAGAGCCTTTGTGCGGGTGCCAGGGCAAGAGCACCCAGGACAGGGCTCAAGTGTACTACGGAGGGACCGCAGCAACTATGTGTGAAGGAAGGCCACCCCTACCAGTCTGGACAAGCTCGGGCAGAGGGCACAGTTACCAGGGCAGCTCACAGAGAAGGCAGGGACTACCTCGGGCCGCACGGGGTCCTCAATGCCCACGACAGCTATGCAGGTGAGGTCACCCACGACCTCGTTCTCGTTGTCCCAGTCGGGCTCCTGGCCTGCAGAGAAGTCCCGGTAGGCGATGCAGATGGTGCGGAGGCCATCGCAAGCCATCGGCTCAATGATCTTCCTCACCATGTCGTCCCGGTCCCGAGGCCGAAAGCCTCGGAGTTCGCCATTGCTGTTTAAGATGTTGGTGCACCTAGGCAGGGGGTGGGCAGAGATGAGGTGGAGGTGGGGAGAGAACAACAGGAAACAGCTCTGGTAACACTGGATTGGGGGCTTAGCCAAGGACTGGGGTCCTTATCAGAGAGGAGAGCCCCGTGTGAGAACACAGACACACAGGGAGAACGCTGCGTGACAACAGGCAGAGATTAGAGAGGGGCAGCTGCAAGCCGAGGAACACAAGGACTGGCGGCCACCACCAGAAGCTGGAGGAGGCAGGATGTGTCCTGCCTGAGATGTTTTGGAGGGGCTTCAGCCCTGCCCAGGCCCTGATTTGGACTTCTGGCCTCCAGAACTGGGGGAGAATCCATTTCTGTTGCTTGAAGGCACCAGGACACTCATGCACTGCTGCAGGCTGAGAGACCAGGAGAGAGGGAGGCAGGAGTATGCGGCTCATGGCAGCTCCACCAGATACTTCATGGGACAAGGGGGTGGAACATGGGCAAAAACTGAAGTCTGTGGACAATCGCTATAACCACATTCAGGCAGCCACAGCCTCAGTAGAGCACTCATGACGCCAGGAGTTTCTCAAAAGGGACAGGACTAGGAGGATTCAGGGGGGGAGAGGAGGGAGCAAAGGAGCTGAGGGCCACAGAGGTGGGCGTGGTGGAAGAAGCCAGTGGGGCTGTGAGTGCCAGGTGCTGCCACTCAACAGGAGGCTGGTGATGAAGGAAATTATCATAACAGAAGCTGTGCAGACGGAGGGCCTCCTACGGATGTGGATTCACCCACAGAGTCCTCACACCCCTCCCCAGAGATAAGTATTCTGTGATCTCCATGCTGCCGGGGAAGCTGAGGCATGGGAGTAGGGGGAGTAACGTGCTCATGTATGCACAGCCAGCAGAGTGAAGCTGGGCTGGGCCTTTTATCCTCAGTGCCTCAGTGTCCCCCAGTGCCCACCAAAAAAGCAGCACAGAAAGAGGGCTGAGGCCCCCACACCAGCAGGGATGGCTCCAGGGAGGAGGTGGTCCTGGCCCTGGCGGTGAACGCTGCGCCTGGCAGAGTTCTCGGGAGAGCGCTGTGGGTGGGGAGGTCAGGCAGGGTGCACTTGGTGGTCCAGTCCACTGAATGCAGGAAGGAGGGCTGGGCCTGGGCCTTTGGGGAGCCCTGGGCGTTCTGCAGAGGACCCTGCCCTGAGGGCCCTGAGATGGCAGTCATGAGGAGCCAGGTGGGTGGGGGACAGAGACGCCAAGGCCAAGGGTGTGGAGTGCGGAAAGGCTGAGTGGGAGTGGGGAAGCCAGAGCACTTGGAGGTGACGCTGTGCGCTCTCCCTCACTTTGTTCTAATAGCTTTATTGGGATATAATTCACGCACCACACAGTCCACCCATTTAAAGTAGATAATTCAATGGTTTTTAGTATAGTCACAGAGTTGCACAACCATCACCAGTCTCCAATTCCAGAAAATTTGCATCATCTCTAAGAAAATTTTCATCATCTCTAAGCAACAACAAGAAAATAGATCAACTGGACGTCATCACAATTTAAAACATTTGTGCATCTAAGGACACTATCAAGAGAGTGAAGACAGGCCACAGAATGGGACAGAATGTGTAGAAATCGCATAGCTGATAAGGATCTAGGATCTGGAATATATAAAGAACATTATAGCCCACCAATAAAAAGACGAACAACCCAACTCAGCACCAAGCCAAGGGCTGGGACAGACATTTCCCCAAGGAAGACAGGCAAATGGCCACTCAGCACATCAAAAGAGATCAAAACCACCAGGAGATATTGCCTCATACCCACAAGGATGGCCCCCCCATCAGCACTGACACACTAGAAAATAAGTGCTGTTGAAGATGGGGAGAAGGTGGAACCTCCTATGTCACTGGTGGGAATGTGAAATGCTGCTGCCCCTGTGGAAAACAGTTTGGTGGACACCACGAGCCAGTCATTTCTCTCCTAGATGTCCACGCAAAAGAATTGAAAACATGGGTTCAAACAAAAACTTGTACATGAATGTTCACAGCAGCGTGACTCGCGACAGCCAAAAGGTGGAAACGACTCACATACTGGTACACGGATGAACGAATGAATGGACCAACAAAATGTGCTTTACCATGCAATGGGATATTACTCAGCCTTAGAAAGAATGGAAGTTTGGGCTGGGCGCAGTGGCTCATTCCTGTAATCCTAGCACTTAGGGAGGACGGGATGGGTGGATCGCTTGAGCCCAAGACTTCAAGACCACCCTGGGCAACATGATGAGACCCCAGCTCTACAAACAATTTAAAAATTAGCTGGGCGTGGTGGCATGCACATGTAATCTCAGCTACTCGGAACACTGAGGTAAGAGGATGGCTTGAGCAACAAAACAAAACAAAACAAAGCAAAAAAGGAAGGTCTAATACCTGGGTGAAACTGAAAAACTTTACACTAAGGAAAGAAACCAGACACAAAAGGCCACACACTGTATGAGTCCCTTGATAGGAAATGTCCAGACAGGGAAATCCATCCAGACAGGAAGCACATGAGTGGGTGCCAGGTCTGGGGAGGGGAGTGGGGAGGGCTGCTCATGGGTCTGGGGTTTCTTTCCAGGGTGATGGAGGTGTTTTGGAACTGGTTAGTGGTGACGGTTGCATGATATTGTGAATGTGCTTAATGCCATTCAACTGGACACTGTAAAGTGGTTGAAATGGTGAATTTTATGTTTGGCCTCTTTTACCACTACAATAGCATCAGAAACTCTGCACATACCCCGGCACCTCCCTGCTGCTCACTCACTTTTTCAGCAGGATCTCTGAGGCCCCCTTGCTGAAGAGGCGGAAGCCACCGTCGGGCATGCGGATGACTGTGCTCATGGACTTGCGGACCGAGTTGAAGGTGTATACTTTGTAAAGCTTGTCTTCCGGGATCTGCTCGCGCACGGGCTGGAAGTCTCGCTTCAGGTCCAAGACGAAGCCCAGCAGGGCGCACTCTGTCTTATTGCCCACCTGGCGTGGGAGGGCGCCTTCCTTCTCAGGAGGCTGCAAGATGAGGAGGGCTAGCATGGCACTGGGGGCCTGTGACCACCCTCCATGCTGCCCCTGGAGCCCCAGCTCTGTCCCCTTGTGGTCACCATATTGTTAGGGTGTGGGAGGCGGGGAGCAGAGGAAGGTCTGCCTTAGCTACAGGCAGTTTCCCAGCCAGAGCCACCTGTGAGGCCAGGGATGGGCAGGAGGGTAAGCAGCACCCCAGAGACCACTGTGGCTCTGGGCCAAAGTTCTCAAGGGGGGGGCCTAATGAGCACCTTGCAACAGCTCACCTGGCACCCTGGCCAGGTCCCTCCGCTGCTCCCACCCCCAGCCCTGCCCGCCCGCTTCTGCCCCAGCTCACTAGTATTTTGGTGGTATAGGCACTGTTGATGGAGATGGCATGGACCAGGAGGTCGAGGATCTTAGGGGTCAGGGCGCTGGGGGCCGGAATCTCTTTGTAGTGGGTGTCCCCTAGGTAGGACTGGACCACGGTCATACGGTTGGTGGTAAGTGTGCCCGTCTTGTCAGAGCAGATGGCTGTGGCATTGCCCATGGTCTCGCAGGCATCCAGGTGGCGCACCAGGTTGTTGTCTTTCATCATTTTCTGCAAAGGGCAAGGGTATGGGCATTTGGCCCAGGTGCTTGTTGGGGTGGGGGAGTGAGAGATGTCAACACAAACACCGCACGACTCTGTTCTGCTCAGTTAGCTCCACGTGTGGCACTAAGAACACTGGGGACCTCGGTCAGCCCTGAGCCAATAGCAAGGCTATAAGGCATCAGAAACCTCATGCAACGGTGGGGGTGGGATGAGCACCTGGGACCTTCCCTGCCCGAGCCCCCTCTCAGTTACCCACCCACCAGCCCTGCAGCTCTCCCACCCCACCACCCCACTCCTGGCTCCCTCCACTCCTCCCACTGCCTCCCAGTGTCCCAGGCCCTCTGCTGATTCCCTGCCTCCCCACTGCCTCCCGGCCCCTCCGTCCTACTGCCCACATTGTGCAGATGCTGACCCCTGGGTATTCCACTGCCTGCCTGCTTTCTGGCGCATCTCATGCCCAGGGACTTGAGCTGACAGATCAGCAAAGCTGCCCCCTGGGTCCCTGCTCGGCACCTCCTCTCCTCCCTTGAGCCATCCTAAATGTCCTCCAGTTTATACTGCTGCCAAGGCGCCCAATGACTTCTTACCCCAGTTTCCTAGTCTGTAAACAGTATCAACTGTAAGTTTTATGATTACCTTGACAGAGTAAGCTAAGGAGATGGTGACTGCAAGTGGCAGGCCCTCTGGGACAGCCACGACCAGCACAGTGACACCAATGATGAAGAACTTCACGAAGTATTGCACATAGACCGGTGTGCACTCTGCCAGCCATGTCCGGCCTTCCAAAACAAACGTCTCGATCACAAAGTAGAGGACCAGGATGATGACGGTGATGGCGGACATCACCAGCCCTGCCACAGAGGAGGGAGGAGAGGAAAGGGGTTGCCACGGGTGAGGGAAGGAGGGGGACAGGAAGAGAGAAGAAGAGGTATGGGCATGGTCTTGGAGGCATTTGTGAAGGCCTTGTAGATTTGCATTGCGTTTCAGGATAAACAGCGCGGGCTTGGCTCAGCAGGTGAGCTGGTGCCTGTTTGCAAGGGGGTTCTGCGTGGCCTCTTCTGGAGTCCTGCTGGGGTTGGGGAGTGGACTTTGTGGCCTGATGGCACGAGAGGCACCGCTGGGGAGGGCTAGCAAGAGTCTATCCTGCACTGCCCCCGAGAAGTTGGGGTACCAGCCCTGCATGCCCCCAGCTGCTTTATGAGCCTTGGGTAGGGGCACCTCATGGGCAGTGGCTCAGTGTGTGACCTGGGGTGTTCGTTGAGGGTTTGGGATTTATGCCCGCTAGGGAAGGGCTGCACCAGACCCCGATGGCCACTGCCGGCCCTGGCCTGTGCCCCTGGCTGCCTGGCCCACACTTCACCTGCCACATTCCTTCCCACTTGCTCTGCACAGCCTGGGTTCATCTCCAGGAGCCCAGTGTCCTCCACGCCCAGTCGATGGCCTGGGCCCGCCACCTCCTGCTGTCCCTACCTGCTTTCCCGATCTGCACCGCTAGCTTTGTGAGCTTTCCCTGAAGGACAGACTTCTCCTTCTTGGGTGCGTTGGCTTTCTTCTTCTCCCGCTCCTCCATCTCCCCACCCTCCGCGCTCTTCAGGGGCTGCATCTCCATGGCCACTGCGCCATCCTGCTTCTTAGCTGCACACAGAGGAATCCCATGGCCAAGGTCAGTGCCTGGCTGGGGAGAAGGGGTTACAAGGGGCTTTTGTGGGGTAAGACATGCCACACCATAGAGAGGAGACGGGATTCAGTGGAGCTCTCCTATTTCAAGTCTATCAACTTCCCATCTCTCGCCTCCTAAGCTCAAGCCCTCTTGGGGTGGGTGGGGTGGCTCCAGCACTGTTCTAGGTGGGACAGAGATGGTTCTCTCGGGAGAAGGGAGGACAGACACAGCACAAGGAATTTGGGCACACAGACAGGATGACCAGTCCTGGAATGCCCCAAATAATACCTGAGAGCAGAGGCCTGTGGCCCAAGGAATGTTCCAGAACTCTGAGCTGACTCATCTGCCTACTGCTGTCCGAGCCCCCTCCTACCTCCCTTAGGGAGGCCCAGGAGCCCCATGCACTCTCCTCCCACCAGCCAGCCCTGCGTCTGTTCAGGCTCCATCTGTCCCTCCAGCACCCTCCCTGTCTCTCCCCTTCTTCTCTGGTGGGCCCTGTGCTCCTCATCCTTGCTGCCCTCGACATGGTGGGAGTGTGCCCCCCACTCTGGCTCCCTCCTCTACCCACTCCTCTGCTTCTGTGACTTCCTCATCTCCCTCCTTGCCAAGCTCTGGTCGCACCCACTCCACAGCCCAGAGTAATCCTGGCCACCCCACCTCCCTTTTGTGCCCAGGGACCGACGCAGCGACCTGGGGAGAGCAGACTCGTCTTTCTCCCTCACTACTCTGGTCCCCGATCCACTGGGGCTCTTGGCACTACCGCCATCACCTCTGCCTCCTCCTGCTCCTCCTCACCTGCCAGCCCGAGGCCATTTGCCATGGCTCCTCTTCCGAGTAGCGTCAGGACACAACTGCCCCACGCAGCTGGTCCCCTCTAGCTTTGTGCCCCACCTGCTGCCACCTCCTCAACCCAGGGCTCCAGCCATTGAGCTGTCCCCCAGTGCCCTCCCAAACCCAGCTCCATACTGGGCGTTGCCTGGGTCATCTCTGCCCGTGACCTTCCTGAGGGTCAGGACCTGCCTTGTCCCCCATGGCCTCCCAGCACCTAGAGCTGGCTACTGCATTGGCCCATATCTCCTCTCCTCCGTGGGCCACGGCCAGCCTCCTCCCCCCTCTCCCCACCCTGTCTCCTGCTTCCTGCGTCTCACAGCCAGGCACACGCTGGCCCTAGGGTGTCGGCACCTGCCAGGCGTCTGGGGCTGAGAGGAGAGCCGGGCCTCTGGCCCTCAGAGGACCACTCTGTCTCCCAGGTCCACAGGCTTGGCTGAAAGGAAGCTGGCCTGGGAAACACTGACTGGGACCCAGAACTTCAGGCGAGTCAGCCCTTCTGGGCCTCAGTTTTCTCATCTGGCCAGAGTGGACTCGGGGCGCCCACTCATGCTGGGCTAAGGTCTCCTCTAGGTGGCTGGGCTGAGCTGCCAGCAGTGTCTGTGGCCAGGATGCCCTGTGCAGCCCCAGGGGTGTGCTCTCTCCTCCCTCTGCACTGGGACGGGACTGTGCAGCCCACTCACCTGGTCTCCAAGTGCTGCTCCTGCCATTGAGACAGGTGACCCTCCCCCCACACTGTGCCCTCCACCAGCCCCACCCCCAGGGCTCCAAGCTAGTGGTACCCAAGCAGCGGCGCCCGTTACCTTTGGTCTGGCTACTCTCCATGGCCCCATCCTGCTGCTTGCCTACAATGGAAGAGGGATGACAGACACGAAGGCTTGAGGACACCGTGTGGCACATACATGCACATGCACAGCACAGCCTGGGGGCCGCGTGGCAGAGGGGGTGGGGAGGAGGGGCCTGATTGCTGGTGACCCTAAGCACTGCCCACCGCAGCACTTTCTTCATGCCCCGTCCTCTCCAGGCTCACCCCGTCACCACTTCCCAGCACACGGTCACCATGAACACTGGCATTCCTGAGCCAGACCTCTGCCCAGGGCTCCCCCTTGGGCCTTAAGCTCAGCCCTACAGTGAACCCCTAAAGCCAGCCTTGGAAAGGCCCTGGGTCACACATAGCTGGCAGTGGGAGGTTCCTGGAAGCTGGAACCTCCCCAGGTCAGGATGTCTGCTCCTTGCAAACCAGCTCAAGGGGTTCACTTAGATGGCCCCTAACCCCTGGAAGCCAGGCAGACAGCACCCAGCTCCCCTTGCCTAGGGATCGGTTTTCCCTGCAGTCACATCTAGCAGTTAGCTCAGTGTGTGTGTGTGTGTGAGCACTGCAACCTCCACCTCCCAGGTTTAAGTGATCCTCCTGCCTCAGCCTCCCAAGTAGCTGGGACTACAAGCATACACCACCACGTCCAGCTAATTTTTGTATTTTTAATAGAGATGGGGTTTCGTCATGTTGGCCAGGCTGGTCTCGAACTCCTGACCTCAAGTGATTCACCCGCCTTGACCTCTCAAAGTGTTGGGATTATAGGCATGAGCCACTGCACCTGGCCCCAGTGTGTGTTTTAAAGGGACAGAGGAATGAGACTCTAGGACTCTGCCGGGTGCTTTTAGGTCATTCATTGGTCAACCCAGGGCTACTGCACAGGAGTGCCAGCCTGAGCACTAGCACCCAGCAGCCCTGGAAGGCCAGGCTGACCTCAAGTGGCCCTATCCAGGGGCTCAGGTGGTGGCACAGCCACCCCTTCTGAGAGCTGCAGTTAGAGGAACTTCCTGGGGGTCCCCATCTGCACCAGCCCTAGCTCTGGAATCCAACCAACTAGGGCAGGAGGGGCTTGTGGCCAGTCACCCATCCAATGGCTCATGTCACTGGGCATCCAGGGACACAGATGGTGCCAGGTGGCTCCCAGGCAGTTGGGGTTGGGATCTGGGGTCCCCAGGCAGCAGGGAGAGCACCGCTTCTCCCTCAGCCAGAGGTGGGGCATTGATCAGGCCTTCTTTGCCCAGGGTTCCTGTGGGCATAGAGGGCCTTCTTGCAGGGAGGGGAGACCCCCATGGACACAAGATGGCAGTGTGATGACCTCACAGCACAGCAGGGGAGACAGCAGAGCCTTGGGGCCGTGGGGGCCTGAAGGAAGCATGGACTCCAGACCCAGCCTGCACACAAGCCCTGGGAGGCCTCTGGAGGAGGGAGGCAGCGGGAGGCTTGGGATGAGTATTGCTGGAAGAGGAGGGCTGGGCCCTGCCAGAAGAGGCAGGAGTAGGGGGAAGGTGAGGAGGGGAAGCACACTTGGAGAAAGGTGCTTAGGAGTCAAGGTCAAGAGACAAGAAATAGGGGGTTGGGTGCAGGTAGAAGGCAAGTATCCTAGGCATGTACTAGGCAGGCTGCACCAAACAATGGGGATGGGGCGGGAGAGACGGGGAGGGTGAGCAGGGAGCCCCCTGGTCTTGCTGCTACCCTTTCCCCAACTGGTCAGCTGCTGTTCTCCCTCCAGGGACCCCTCAGGTTTCCCTTCCTCCAGGAAGCCCTCTAGCTCTGACTCCTAAGTAACACAGCCTGAGGGTGCTGGAGAGGAGGGGCAGGTGGGGCCTGGGAGGGGCTAAGTGGTCTTGTCAATTTCAAAAAAAAAAAAAAGGAGAGGCCTGGAACAGTTAGGGAGGACACTCTCGTTTAAGGTACAGAGAAGGTGAGCAGCCTGGGAAGGGTGGCTGGAGACTCCAGAGGAGCGTGGGTTCCTGTGGACGATGGGAGAGGGCAATGTGTGCAAGGCATGAGGAGGCAGCCCAGGCAGGGGCAGCTGTGCTTCCCAGGACAGAGGCCTAGGGACTCCAGCCCAGCCCAGATGAGGCTCAGGGCCGCCCATTTGCCTGTGCACCCCCAGGGCACTCACTGGGGTGACACTGCACTGAGCCCTACAGGACTTGGTGCCACAAAGAAGAGCTGGTACAGGGAGACACAGGCCCAGGCTGCCAGAAGGCAGGGCTCGTGGAAGCTTCCAGGCCACAGAGGGTCATCCAGGTACTCCCTTGCTGCCTCCTGGGGTCAGGGCTGACTTTTCCCCCGGGCCCTGACTGCCTGCCCCACGTCCCCACGCCCCGCGCACTGGCCCCAGGGCCCTGGCTGGAGGTCCCTGGCAGGAAACAGAGCTTTCCCATGTGGGTGCAGCTCCCTACTGTGGTTTCGCTGCAGGAGTGGCCAGAAGGCAAGCCCAGGCCAGACCAAGGCCGCCCAGTCAGAAGGAGCTGTGACAGCAATTTGATCTTGTCCATCAGGGCCTCTCTGAATAGTCCTCAGGTTAGAGGGTCTGAGGACTCCACCCACTGCAGGGCCTGATGGTGACAGCTCCAGCCACACGGCAAGGAATGGGCCCTCCTGGCTCAGGCTTGCCTAGCTTTGTAAGCTCCAGGGCAGGGCCACCACCCACAGGTGGGCTGCCCTGCCCTCACCTGTCCCAGCCTCCTCTGACCTCTGACCCCCACCTCCCTGGCTGCCTCGTGGCCCCTGTCCCTCTGACCCCATTCCTGCCTAGGTAAGTATGGGATCCCCAAGCCTTTGGGGATGGTGGTCTCAGGGAAGCTCCCTGTCCACAGCACTGGAGGGGCTCTTGGCCTGCCGGCCCTTAGGGGAAAAATCCTCAGAAGAGAAGTCTCCAAGGAGAATGAAAAGAGAGGGCCCGGCCTCCCACCCACTTGGGCTGGCTCTCCCTGAGCCCCCAGTGGCACCAGCCCGCAAAGAGAGAATGGGCTGCATGGAAGGAGCTCCCACCAGCGCCAGGGACTGGCGGCACTGCTGCGCTACCTTTCTTATCTTTCTTCTCTTCCTCCTCTCCACCAGCTCCAAGCAGCGTGAAGATGATGCCTGTCTGTGAGTTCACACCAACGGCGGTCACCACCATTCTTCCAGAACCTTCCATGACATGAGTGCCTGGAACAGCAACACAGAGACTGAGACAGGAATTTGCACCACCCAGTGGGAGACATAGTCAGTGCCCACAACTCGTCTCCCAGGGTCTCCCAGAAGCAGGGACGCGGCGTCCAGGCCGCTAGAGGCTGTGTCCACCTTAAAACTAGGCTGAAGCCTCCTCCCTGGCTTGGAGGGGACCCCGAGGCCCACAGGGCCCACTTAGGGCCTCCAGCCTTCCTGTCCCGTTTCACACTACGTTTCCAACTGGGATAAACACTGGGCTACGTTGAAACCTTCCGGAAAGGGAACACTAGCCCCACTGGATATTGTCGAGGGGCTGGATTTGGGAGAAGCACAGTGCTGTGCTGACCCCCGCAAGCCTCTCTGCTTGGGGCTTCCCATTCAGGACACAAAGCGCTCTCCTGGGCCTGGAGGGCCAACTGCCTCGCCCTGTGGCTGGAGCTGCCACGATCAGGCCTCATGGTGGACGGAGTCCTCAGAGTCCCAACCTGATGGTTATGCTGGAAGGCCCTGGTGGACATTATCCTGCCCAGGCCGCCTGCTGGGCTACATGGCTGCTGACGCCCTTTGGTGCCAGGCTGGCCAGGAGGGTGGCCCTCACCTGAGAGCAGCATGGGATCTTTGTCGGCTGACTTGCGCACATGGTCAGACTCGCCCGTCAGGGAGCTCTCGTCGATCTTGAGGTCATTGGCCTGGATGAGCACGCCGTCGGCTGGCAGCAAGTCACCTAGAACACCGGGAAACAGAGGCCTTTCTCCCCACCACCTCCTCCCAGCTGCCCCAGGGGAGGTCCCGTCAGGTGCCGTGGGCTGCCTGGGAAAGGGACTTGGGAGCCCTCCTCCTTCTGGGGAATGAGGACATTTGCATCCTTTGTAGGGGGGAAGCCCTCTACAGAGGCTGTGGGGACAGCTGATTCCTGGGGGGCCTGCTGTGTCTGAAACTCTCCCACTCTGCCCTGCCCGGTGCTCCCCCCACCTCCCCCACCTCCGGCCTCCTGCAGGTGACGGCACCCATGCCGCCGGGGAGAACCTGTGCTGGGGGTCTCCTCTGGCCCACCCTCCCCAGAAGCAGGAGCCGAGCTTCCTTGACAGGGTAGGTGAAGACCAGGGCACTCACCGTACTTGACCTGGGCAATGTCCCCCACCACCAGCGCAGCCACGGGGACCTGGAGGAGCTGCCCGTTCCGGATGACCGTGAACTTCTGCTCCTGCTCAATTCGGCTCTGCAGGCCTCGAAACTGCTTCTCCTTGCTCCAGTCATTGAAGGCTGTGACCAGCACCACACAGATGACAGACAGCAGGATGGCAGCCCCCTCTATCCAGCCAGCCTCGGCCTCACCCTCATCTTCTGTGCCTCCTGACACATTCCCGCAGGCTGTGCCAAGGACAAAAGGGAAGCAGTGGAGGAGACATCACCATCCTGTGACCCTCTCTCATCTCAAGCCCCATTCCTCCCCCTCCTTCCAGCCCAGGCCCCCGGGCTTTACCTTCACTCTCCTCTCCCGGCGGCGCATAGAACGAGAGGCCCAGAGAGACGATGGCAGCCACCTCCAGGATGATGAGGGTCACGTCCTGCAGGGCCTCCCACACCAGCTGCAGGAAGGTCTTGGGTTGTTTGGGGGGGATGAAGTTCTGCCCGTAGATCTGCCTGCGCTTCTCCAGGTCATTGGTGTTGTCCGCCAGGCCTGCGTGGTGCCCGGGAGGCACAGAAGGAGAGGATGGGATGGGACGGGCCGGCCTTGTGTGTCCCAGGCCTCCTACGTGGCCCTGCTTGACTGCTCCTTGGGTGGCAGCAGCCCTCTGGGGCCGTCTGGCCAACGCCTGGCTCTCCCTCTAGACAGGAGCCTTTCTGCAGACCGCTGGGGGTGTGCACGTGGGAGTGAGCACGCGGCCCTCTGGCTGCTGTCACGGGGAGTCCCTAGCCATCCTCCTCCTGACACACAGATGGCAAAACAGGCCAGGAGGCTCCCGGACTCCAGCAGGTCCCAGGTCCCTGTGCTATCCTGGCCACCTCCGTACTACCACTGAGGGGGCGCGGAAGGCAGGGGACAGGACCCAACAAGGGGGCACAGAGGGGACCCAGTAGGGTATTGCCAGGTACAGCCAAGGGTTGCTAGGAGACAGGACAGAAGAGAACAGTCAACCGTCCCCTGGGGAGGAGAGCAAGTGTCCAGGGCACTTTAGTGGAGACATGGGGAGGGCCACCAATCAGGGGAGGCAGGGATGGCACCAGATGCCAAAGACTAGGCCAAGGCTCTGTGCCTGTCAGGAAACACCTCTCTTGCTCCTAGCCTGTGAATTCCCTGAGCAGGCTTGTCACCAACACCCCGCTCCCCAGCTCTGTAAGATAGGGCCAGCCGGTCCCAAAGACTGGCAGTGTCACACACCCCAACATGTGAGGATAGGAACAGCCTGCAAAGAGGGTGGGCAGGGCCCGAGGGACTGGGGCATGAGCATGGCCAGTGACAAGGGATCGGGAGTCTCCAGGGTGCCTGCGACTGCTGGCGACAGGGAATGGAGGCCTACTTTCCAGAAGTTTCTCAGGGAAGAAGCAGTGGGGAGGGAACATGAGAGTTAGTGGGAGATGCAAGTTCTTGGGTCTAGAGACCCAAAGAGGAAGAACGGTGTGGCGTGAGGAAAGAGAGGCATGGGAGTGGGTTCCCGGTGGGGAACAGGCAGGGAGAAGCCAAACCGGAGTCACGGTGCTGAGGGAGGAGACTGGGAAGTCTTCAAGCCTTTTCTGGGCTGCATGGCCTCGCAGGGGTCAGGGAGACACTGCCCACCCTGGGCTGCTCATCAGCTGCTCTCTGCAGGGCGCAGACAAGGCGACTGAGGCTGGAGGTGGAGAGGGCCCTGTAACCATGAGTCAGAGCTCTGGCCTGTGGCCCAGGTCAGGACAGAACCTACGCTGCCCGACAGGACCCGGCGAGCACAGGGCCCTCAGGACCCAGCCGCCTTGGTTCTAATGTAGCTCCAGCGCCAACTTTGAGCCCTCAGCCAGGGCTCACAGCTCGTCTACATGGCGACTTGAATGACACCCAGAGCCATTCAGAAGCCCCAAATGGACTTTGCCTTCACAATCAGAGCCACTTGTCCCTATCCAATTCTGTCACTTGTCATCCTCGAGGATGCTCACTTCTCAGTCTTCCTTGGCCTGAAGGTACTGGAAATTTACATGTGTGACTGGCATCCAGGCCTGGACACCCACTCAGCCACTTTCTACCAGGGTAGGCATGTGGCATGACACCATCCTCTGGCCTCACCCTTGGCCCCAGGATTCTCAGCCCCCGCTGATGCGGAGGAGCCCTCCCGGGGGCTCACCCGGCGCCGGGTGCTGTGGCGGCCATGACCAGACCCACACTGACACCTAGTGGACAGAAAGCAGCTTGCAGCTCCCAGCCCTGGGTAGCTGGGCTTACGCCTGCCATCTGCTGCAGGGACCGGATGACCAGAGAGCCCAGCCCCAGCCCATGGGGCACTCACAGTGTGTCTGGGAAGGCACACAAGACTCCCCAGATGACTGGAGAACAGGCACATGCTAACCTTGGGGCTTCTGAGGAGGGATTGGGGTAGGGGTAGCCCTGGCCGCAGTGGAACAGAAGCTGTCGCCTGCAAAGCCACAGCTCATTCGCCCCAGCTGGGTGATGGCCACATGGCATCCTCCCCACCCAGAAGAGCCGCAGCTGTCCCTGCCTCTCTCCCCGTGGATCAGGTTTCTTCAGGAGCCAAAGGCCTCTTGCTGAGGCCTGAGCCTGCCCCAATCGGGAGCCTGGAGGTAACTCACGACCTCATTTCCTGGGTGGTGGGGAGGGGGCTGGGGACCAGGGACCCAACTGAGGGGTGTGCACCTCGCTCCGGACTGGGACTATCTCCTGGAATTACAGAAGCTAAGCCAGGTGGAGACAGTACTAGGGAGTACAAGACTCCCCAAGTGACTTGAGAGCAAGCACATACTAATCGCGGGGCTTCTGGGGTGGGAGAGGGACAGAGGAGGCTCCCCAAACACCTGGGGTCTCCACTGCCCTTAGCCTGGAGCCTCCATGCAAGTCTACCTCCTGCCTGCCTCACCTCACATGCCCAATTTGTCCCTGAGAGCAGACGGGACCCCTGGCCCATTCCCCAGGAACTCCCTCACCCTAATCAGCCTCTCCCTTGGCCTTGATCTGCCCTTGCAGCTGCAGCCTTGCTCGTTTCTCCTTGGCCTACACAGGCAGCTGCCCTTGGCCTGGCCCTGTGGCCTTAGCCTTCCTGTGGGCTCGGGGTCCTGATGGCTGCCCCACCACAGCACCCATTGACAAGGAAGAGGAACACATGCTTCCCCAGCAGGCCCGAGGGCAGTCCAGGTCCAGGGCATGGGGGCAGGGCTGGCCAGTTGGCATGGACACAGATGGGCTGCCTGACTGGAGCAGAGGCCAGATGCCATCGGAATTGGATTAGGAGCATATCGTGTCGGCTCCCAGCTAATCCGCCCCTCCTTTCCAGTACTGCCTGTGGAGCCCAGAGGGGGACCGGGTGGGGCCAGGTTCCCGGGCGAACCCAACTCTGAGTTCAGCCTGAGACCCAGGTTTCCTGACAACAGCAGCGCGGTTTCCAGGATGGGTTCTGGAATCCTCTTGGAGTGCTCCCAAGGCAGGGAGGGCAGTGGATTGACGAGTGTGCCACCAGAAGATAAAATTCCCTTCCCGCAAGGCACCATGCGCCATAAAACACCTGCCCCACGGGGGAGTGCCTGCCTCCTGGGCAGCCCCAAGTCTGCCCACCTTGTCAGGATATTGGCATGGGGCTTGGGGCACAATGAAGCCAGCTGCCCCCGTGGCTCAGGCCCTTGTGTCTGAGGAGGACTGAGGGGCGGGCGGGTCTGAGCACCAGGTCTGGGTGCACGGCTGGGCTAGGGGATGCGGGGAGAGAGTCACCCGCTCCTGGCACTGACAGCTCAAGCCCGAGGACCTTGAGGGTTGAAGAGGGGAGGGGCCGGTCCTCTGCTGCTCGTTCTGTGGGCAGCAGATCCAGGCCTGGCCAGCTCCCTGCACTGTGGCCTTGGGGACCCAGGTGCTTGGAAGCCCGTCAGAGGCCAAACCACCCACCTGTGTGCCTGCCCTTCTCCGTGCCCTGCCTCCACAGGCACGCAAGAACTCCTGAGCTCCATGGCAGAATCGGGCAGGTTCCCAGGAGCCTTGACATTTTAAATATTTAACAAGGCCTGGCAGACAGGGGGAAGAGCAGACAGCTGAGGCCCATCTGCTTCCTTTGATCTGGGAGAGGCCAGAGCCCTTGTGGATAAATGGCCCTCCACCCAGCCTCCTCGGGGGCTGGGCAAGGAGGAGGGAAGGCAAGAGATGCTCGGGAGTGGAGCCAAAGACATCGGCCCCAGCAGCAGCTGCACTGCGAGGGTGTGTGCGGCGGCGAGGCAGGATGTCACAGGCGCATCAGCTCCAGGGAACAAAGCTAGGGAGACCCAGGTAGACCCCAGAGTTCCTGACCTGGCCCGCAGCCCCCGTCCTCCATCTCCACTCCTCCCTGCAGCCTGAGTGCCACCTGCAGACAGATGGGGCCGAGGCCGGAGCCACAGGAGAACAGTCTCTGGGTTGAGGATGAGGGCAGAGTGGGAGGCTGGAGGTGCCAAGGAGCCTCGTGGCTGGGAGCAGAGGAGATGGTTGGGCCCAGGCGTTGCCCAGACGGGTGGCAGATCAAATCAGCCCGCACTGGCTGGGGCACAGGCCTGGCACTAGGCTGGGATAGCCCCAGCAGCCCTGCCAGGCATGCAGGGCCAGAGAACGCTGTGGCTCCTAGAATCTGGGGCTGGGCCTGGCTCCTGGGGGTCCCCGCTTCATGGCAGACCCCAGCAACCAGGGCTGGGCAGGCCTCACAAGGCCGGGTGGAGCATTGCCTCCCACGGGGACAGTCAGGCCTCCACCCCAGATCTTTCTAGACAGTGCTCACTGGGCTTTCTAGAGCCTCCCTCAGCAGTGAGACTGACACTGCCCTGGGCTGGTGCCTCTTTGGGACAGCCTGTGGCCAGTCAGTGCCACCTCTGATCAGCACTCTGGGCCTCCCGTGCCCCAGCTTCAGCCACCCCTTCCCGCCAGAGCCAAATGGCTCTGTGCCATCCCCAGGCCATCCTCTCTCTTCCCAGGAGTGGCCCTGATCACCCGCAACTCCGAAGGCTTGCACCCTGCACCCCTTCCTTCTGTTATGATCCCCCTTAACTGAACACAGGGTTGAGCACACCGGAAATCTCCAAATATAGAGATGGGGCTGTCTTCCTCCTCCCCACCCTGCCCTGTTCCTTGGAAGGATTTCTGTTTGGGGCCCATTCCGCCTGTGTGTGCATCCCATGAGGTACCCATCTCCTCCTCCCCAACCTCACTCTATAGAGCAGAGAACTCCTGATTATGGAGGCGTGGGGACGAGGGGGTCAGGTCACACCCCCTTGAGGACCCAGGTTACCCAGGGCATCTCCTCCTCAAGGGAAATGGCTGAGAGGAGGGGCACAGGTGGCCCTTGACCCTGGCCAGCCCTGGGGGTAATGACACCTTCAGGATGCTCCTCTGAAGGCTGGGAGCAGGACTGGGTGGCACGCAGCCTGAGAGGGACTTACCCTCTGTGGGTGAGGTCTTCAGCCTCCGGCAGAGCCCGCTGACATCCCCGTAGGCCTCCTCGATCTTCTGCAGTGCCTCGGCCCCTCGCAGCTCCATGAGGGCACGCAGCTCTGCCAGCGTGCACCCAAAGCCTCCAGCGTGGGGGGCATCCCGCTGCTGCTGGGGCTTGGGGTGGAACTCGATGGAACTATTGGCCATGTCGCCCATGCTGCCTGTCAGGCCTTCTCACAAGTGCAATCTTGGCTCAGCCACAGCTGGGGACAGGCGGCCACCTACGGTCCCAGTGCCCAGGCAAGGTTTGGCAGTGGTGAGAAAGCTGCTAAGCGTGGACACCTGGGGAGACGGAGGCGAGAAGAAGCCAGGGGAGTGGTTGAGACACAACTGAGATCCCATCTTCCAGAATATTCTCTGCAAATCTTCACTCAGTCTGTGCCATGACCCTCGAAGTGCAAAAATCACCTCCCAGGCTGGGCCAGTGGCCCTCATGCTCTGCCAGGCCCCACAAGCCAGATCACTCCGGGGTCTTGCCCACCATGGGTATCCAGAAACTGGAGGGCTTGCCCAGGTGGGGAAGGGGAAGTGTCGATGCCTCCTGCCGGGGCCCTGCAGTGGCTAATACTAGCTATAGCTGGAGGCAGAGGCTCTCACTGCCCCCCAAATTCATTTGGGAACCCACGCTGAAGTGAGGGCAGTGTGCTGGGACTGATCAGTGGCTGGTCTTGCCCGTGCCCCACCACCAGTCCTGGGCTTGTCCACTCCGGTTCACTCCCTGCTCTTGCCTAGTTAAGATGCGCCCTGTGCAGCGGGCATGCTGTGAGTCCCTGGTGGTCTTCTGGTGTGGCCTTAGTGGCTCACGGTTTCTGTGGCCCTGAGATTACCTGGGGGGCCAGGGGTGAGAAAAGGAAGAGGGCTGGAGGAAGGGTGGGAGACAGGGGAGGGGAGAGAGGGACAAGAGGGAAGGGCAAAGAGAGGGAGGGAAAGGGGGATGGAGGGAGGGAGAAGAGGGAGGGGATAAAGGGAGTGGCTGAGGAGGAGAGGAGGAGCGGGCACACCGGAGAAAGCCAAAGCAGCCACAGGTCGCTGGCGAGTCTGCCAATGTCCCGGCCCACAGCATGGTGCCACCCACTCCCCTCCACGTCATTCTTCCCTCCAGGTGACAAAGTAAGGGGCTAAGGTCTCCCCACACTGAAAGCATCAAGGCCACGGCCCTGGCCACACTGCCTTCCCCCTCTGCCAAGCATTGCAAAGTTGTCATCCCTCTCCTTGGCCCCGGGGCAAGGATCCAAGGATCCGCTGGTGCCCAGGCTGCCCCTCCTGCAGCCATTACAGTGTTTGGCGGGGCCCACTGCAGCTCCTCTCTCTCTGCTTCTTCCCAGCCCGAGCTAAGCCTGCCACATCCTCATGGAACTGAAGTGGCCTCAGTGTACATGGCCTGGCCTTGACTTCAGCCAAGAGCCCTCCTGGCGGCTCAGCAGGGCCCTGACCCCTCGTCTCTGGGGAAGCTCCTGGCTCAGAAGCATCTGTTGGAAACTAGTGGCCCAGAGCCCTGAAGAAAGGGGAGAAAGCCCTCAGGCAGCCAAAGCAGACATGGCCAAGTCCATGGCCTTATTTTCAGGAGAGGCCCTGGTGGATACTTCATGAAACGTCCATCCACAGTGACCCACGTTTAAAAAGCATGCACACCTGCGTGTTTACTCTCACGACACTTTGCACATGAAGCAGCCTTCACTTCTGGAGATGTGGGGATAAAATGATGGCCATGTGCCTGTGCCATCCTCTCTCCCCACCTCTCCCTGCCCTGTCTTGCAGTTGGTCACCTGACACATATTTACCGAGCAGCTACTACATGCCTGGCAATGGCTTGATGTGCTGGGACAGGTGCTCAACAAGTCTCAACTAACTCTGTCCCTCTCTAGCTGGGACAGGGAACACGGCAGGCCCAAGGGCCAAGAGCTGCAGAGTTGCAGCTGGGGCAAAGGTGAGGCAAGGCGCCTGGGGACAGGCCTGGGGGAAAAAGACTGGAAGGAGTGAGAGCCGAGGAGAGGGGCCAGGACAGCAAGTGAAGCTGTCCCAGGTGGGGCGGGCTCCTTCTGGAGGTGCCGTGTGGATGAATTGCCCTTGCTTTTGTGACGTGGGAAACTGAGGCTGGCTTGGGGAAGTGGCAGAGCCAGAGGACAGCTGGGTGTCCCGCTTCTGACCCCTCAAGGCAGCAATGGCAGCTTTCGGCTGTCACCTGGACTCCTCATCTTCTCGAGACAGCCTCCCCTCCCCACCCCAGGACCTTTGCTTGGGACGATGCACCTGCCAGGGCGCCTTCTCCCTGACTCCCTGAGCTCCAGTCACCTCGTGCCTTAACAATCCCACCATGTAGCAACTTGGTGCCACTGTCAGGTTCAGGCTCTGCGCCCCCAGCGGGTGACAGAGTGAATGGCTTGTGTGGTAGGCTCTTGGGTGGCACACATCCATGACGGAAATGCTTGTTCCTTAGAGCAGGGGTTCCCCGTGGCACGGTCACTGAGGACTGGTGGCCCTCCCCTGGCACGTGCTCATCCTTCCTCCTCTGACCAGGGCATACCCAAGGCCAGCTCTGTCTTCCCCAACCCGGTCCCTGCCCCTGATGCCACAGCAGTGGCCCAGACAGAACCATAGCAGGTCCTACAGCTGCTCCTGACTGGTGCAGCCATGGCTGTGTCTGAGTGGACCCGCAGTGACTCATAGGGAGGGCAGTGGGCAAGGAGGCAGTCCTCCCCTCTGCCATGGTCCTGGGGCCAAGTTCCTTCTCCTTGGCTGGCCCTGCTGGCCCTCCCCACTGCAGGATCCCCATCCCTCAACAAGCAAGCTCCATGTCCTGTGGACCACCTCATAGGTCTCCCTCCAGTCCAGCAACTCGTGACGACCCTGCTGTGAGTCACCCCTTTTCCTGGTTCAGGCACCATCGCTCCAGTGGGCCCCTGTTTCAGTCTCCCATCCTCATCAAGCAAAAGGCCAGATTCCTTCTGAGCACCTCCCAGCCCCACTCCCGCCCCAGCCGCACAGCCCTGCCAGCTCTGAGCCCTGACCGCACGCCCTCTGTTCCCGCTCCACCTGCTGACCTCCGATGAATCCTCTTAGTCACAATTCAAGTGGAACATTCTCCAGGAGTCTCTGCCAGTTCCCCAGCCAAAACTGATTGCGCCTGAGTCTATAATCCCACGACCCGTTCCTATTTCACTCTGCTTGGCATTGCAATGATCTGTGAGCATGTCTCCCACGAGCTAGGTCCTAAGCTCTTTGAGACACGTGGTATGGAGTCGGCAGGAAGTCTACCGCGTGGTCAGTCCCGCATGTGGCCGGGGGCCTGGAGGAATGAGTGAATGGGGGCCTGGCCCACAGAGGAGGAGCTTGGAGTCCTGGGAGGCGGAGTCTCCATCCTGGAGGACAGGGTGGGGTCAGGGTACTCTGCTAACCCTCATCATCTTCATGAATGCAATAGGCTATAGGGCAGACAGGATCCATCAGTTAAAGTAAGTCCCGTTTAGAGTGACTGTTGGCTGCTGTAGAGACCAAATGGCATATACTCTGCTTTCCTGGGTTCTATATAAGCCTGGGTGATGGCCTCCCTGAGTCCCAATAAAGACAGCAGTCATCGCCGAAATGGCCAAGAACTGAAGTGACTAGGCCTATCAGTTCTGCAGGCCTGACAGAGTTTCCTGCCTGGGCTGGCTGCCGAGAACGGTCTGTAGGCACCAAAAGGGCAGGGAACATACCATTTCTGTGCTCTTTCATCTTTCTGACCTTAACTGGCTTAATTGAAATGAGAACCTCCACAGAGGGGGCCTCGCACCTTCTGGCATTTGCACCATCCCCGCACAGACTGGCTGGCCTCGTGGTGGGAGACAGCCAGGGGGGTCCCTGGCTGCTTCCTCCAGGGGCTGCTGGAGGGGATGGCCCAAGTCCAGGCCCATTATTCAGCCACCTTCTGGACTCTTCCCTCCAGCAGGGCCCAGGCACCCTTGCCTCCCCACTAGGCTCAAACAGAGTGCCTGCTCCCCACCCAGTGACTCAAACCCACCCGACCAGAGACCCAGGGGTCCTCTTTCCCCTGTGTTGTCCCTCCCTGGCTTTGGGGGCTCTCCCAGCACCTCCAGCTTAATCCCCCATGGACTTCCTCCAGACCCCGGACAGCCCAGCATCCTCCAGAAGGCTCGGCACTTTCTAAGTAGGGGGCACCCCCGCTCCCATGGGGCCCCTCTCAGAACCCCATGGCACACACTGAGTTTTGAGCCCACATCTGCATGCCAGCTCTTGACAGACATGTTTCTTTCATTGCACCCTTGGAAACACCCTACAAAGACCAGGAGAACTCTCCCCGCCTTACAGAGGGGGAAACTGAGGCTCAGGAAGGCTCCTGCTCTTGCCCTGGTTCTCCCAGTCCTGCCTTCCATGTGACTTGAGGTGGGTCACGGCCGCCCTTGCTGGGGCACTCTGATGGCACCTCTCAAAGCCTCCCCAGCAGGCTCAGGCTGCACTCCACTTGGCCACCTGCTCCGCCTTTATGGAGGAGAGGACAGATGGAGGGCGAGATCCCACCACCGTCCTCCAGATCTCAGGTGCTGCACACATTGGGATTCACCCTGTTCTCTTTCCTGAAAACAGCCCCACTGCACCCAAGCCGAGCACCCCTTCAGTTTCTGGGGTCTGTGTGGACATATATCCCCACAGCGATGGTGGGGCATGTACTGCTAGGAAGTCCCAGCTCCCGAGTCACTCCGTAGTCACCGGACCCTCAGTGATGAGAACATGTGGCCCCTGGGGGTTCAGACCATCTGGATGCCAGAGCCAGGCCCAGGATGCTGTGGCCCCGAAGCAAGAAGGAAGCGGAACTCAGGGGCAAAGGGCAGGAGATGGAGGCCTGGGGGCCTACCTGGGCACATGCCAGGCCCAGGCCCAGCAGAACCCAGAGAGGAAGAGCAAGCCAAGGCAACAGCGAGAGGCGCGGCCCAGGCCTCACTGATCGGGCCCAGGGTGGGCTCCTGGACCAGCTGGGGAGCAGGTGGGGAGAGGGCACGGAAGGAGGGCGTCCAGTCTGGCAGCCACCCTGCCCTCTCCTGGGCCTGGCATGATCCTAGGCAGGTCGAGATGCTGGTGGCTGGTGTGTACCTGGGAGGCCCTTTTATCCCTGATTCCTCACATCTTCCTGCCCTTGCTCCAGGCCCTCTCCTTCCTGCACGCCCCTGCCCCTCCCTTCTGCTTGACGCACCTTGGCGACCACCTGGGAGGGGAAAGGAGGGTTCCAAGGACGAGACCTGCATGCAGCCAGGGAGGGGGGAGGAAAGGAGCTGAGGCAGGGAACAGCCTCATTAATATTTCAGAGGCACCTTCGCTGCAGCTCCTGGGCCCTCACGGTTCCACTTGTGCTGGTGGAGGGAGGAGGATGGGAAAAGAGAAGGAAATAAAACCCGAGAAAACAGATTTAAAGGGACAGGCTCCCCCCCACCCCCTACTGGCCCCCAGTGCTCCGTTCCTTCCTCCCCCTGTTCCTGGTACAATCTGTGCACATGCCAAGTGGTTCTCATGCCTGGAACAGCTTTGGGCAAAAACAATAACTGTCACCATGGTGCCCCCTCCCCACTCCTGCATGCACCCACCTGCCTGAAGCTCTGCCCTGCAGGGCAGCCCTGGAGGGGCCACCTTGGGGACCCACTGGCAGTTGTGTGCAAAGCCAAAGCAACCGCCTGTCCGGCGCTGGGTGCCACAGAAAGACACAGGCATTGGAAGTCCTTGTTAACAAGGGCCCAGCCAAGGAGGATTCTGGAACCCAGAGAAACACCCTGGAGGTGGCAGGAGCCCAGGAGGTGGCCCGATTCAGCCTGCGCCTTTGGGTGGATGCACTTCTGCAGCACTCTTGGCCCCTAGGTGGCCCAACGCTCTAGTCTAATCTACAGCAGCCCATGCCAGACCTGGGTGGGCACCGCTCACCACTCAGGGAACTTCACAAATACAGAGTCTTGGGTCCAGAGCTTCCCATTCAGAAGCGGGAGGACCAGAACGATATAAAGCACCCCAACCCCTGGGGGATCTGGGTGTCTAGCCAAGCTTGAGACCACACATTTGCCTGCCTTCAGAGGCTCCAGGGCTGGCCCAGAATTCTCTCATTCAAACAAGTACCACCAGAGAATGGAAGATTTGGTGCAGCCACTGTGGAAAGCAGTAGAATTCCCATAGGGCCCACCCACCCCACTGCTGGGGTGGGCCCCAAAGAATTGAAAGCAGGGACACAGACATATTTGTCCACTCAAGTTCATAGCAACATTACTCACAATAGCCAAAAGGTGGATGCAACGCAATGTCCGTGGACAGGCAGCTGGATAAACACAATGTGGCCATCCAGGTTGTAGAATAGGACTCAGCCTTAAAAAGTAAGGCCATTCTGAGACGGGCTTCAAAATGGCTGACCCTTGAGGACGTTGGACTCAGTAGAAGGAGCCAGTCACAGAGAGGCCAACACTATATGATTCCACTCCTGTGGGCGCCTCATAGGAGAGCTGTGAAATCCAAGGGGATGGACAGTGGAAGGGTGGGTGCCAGGGGCTGGGGGGTGGGGAGCTGGGGTTGAACGGGGCCAGAGCTTCAGTTTAGGAAGATGAACAAGTTCCACGGCTGGATGGTGGTGATGGCTGCACAGCACCGTGAATGTGCTTCTGCCCCTGTTCTGCACACTTAAAAATGGTGAACGTGGTACATTTTATGTGATGTCTATATCACCACAATAGAACACGCAAGCAGCCCCCACCAGCCACTTCGCCCTGTGTCCAGGGTGGTGGACACTGGGCCTGAATGGCCTCCCGTGCTGCCCAAGCCACACACTGTGATTGCAGGAGTTTCACTGCCTTGACCAGCCCAATCAGCCAGCAGTTCGCTTGTATGGATTTTAACTTCCAGGAAACCCCCCTACTGGATATGGAAACCCAAGCAGACCCTTCCCCACACATCCTACCCCACCCTACAGCCTCTGTGACTTCTAACACCACCCATGTCCTGCCCAGCCAGGTGGGTGCCCTATTTGGTGGCACAGGACCAGATCAGTGGAGAGAGGCCATTGCCACTGCTCCTGCCCTCTTGCTCACAAATGGTCCCCTCTTTTTGCTACAATTCTTCAGAGGTACATCCCCAGAAGGGCTGGTCAGGGGAAAGGTCAGCCTGGGGAAAGCCTGGCCTCAAGATGGGTACCTTCCATTTCTCAAATGTGTCTTGAGGAGGTGTTAATTAATCTCCAGAGGTGTGTGGCAGAAACTTGCTAGCTACTCTTCCCCTTCCTAGGTCATGTTTTAATTTTCAGCTAAGTGTCTCGTCATTCAGCTAATGATTACATTCCCCCAACTCCCTTGCAGCTAACCATGACCATCTGACTGTGTCCCGGCCAATTGGGTATGAGCAAAAGTGACAGGGATGACTTCAAGGGCCATGTCCTTAAAGAGAAGGAACGTGCTCTCCTCTGTCCTTCCCCTCCTTCCTGCCGGCTGGAATGCTGGTACTGCCGCAGCTATCTATCTGTTGCCATCTTGCACATGGAATCCATGTATGACACAATCAAAGGAGCTCAGATTCCTGAGGGCTAAGTAGGTGTCACGCTGAAGCCACTGTTAGGCTGGGTCTCTGTTACATAGGCCAAGCCCATAGCCTGAGTAAATCTTCACTCCTAACCCAAATCCAGCCTGGTTCTGGGAGAGCCAGGAGGCCTCCCTGAGGTCTCCAAGACCTACCAAGTCCCCACTTTCCCCTGAACTCGCTGGGGGGTGATATTGTCCTAAAAGTTCTAGCTAAGGCAGAAGGGAGAGGATAGAGCCACGGACGAGGGGCAGAATGACTATCACTCTGCCAGAAGCCTCTATAGCATGGGGTGGCCATCCCCACCAAAAGGCATATGCGGCTCAGGCACAGAGTGGTTAGAGAGCTTACTCAAGGTCACACGGCAAGCCAGGAGCAGAGGCCAACATGACCTCAAGTGGTCTAGCTCCAGAGGATTCTACATTGCTCCTCTGCCAAGTTACTGCCCTGAAAACCCAAGAACAGCAACGAGCAAGTGATTAGAACCAATTAAAAGAGTTCAACAAAGTGACTGGGCAGGAAATCTGTCCCCGTAAACCTCAGGGTTCCAGACTGCAGGTGCTGGCTTTGGTCACTCAAGCTCTCTGGGCCTTCACTTTTTAATCTGCGAAATGGTCCTCGTTCCTTTTCGCTGGGTTGGTGAGAAGGCAGGGCTCCACCTACCCACACACCCTAAGGCTGGTTTCCAGTGTACTGGGCCCATTTTCCCCGGAGGTTCCTTCAAGCCCATGAGGTCACCAGGAAGCCCAGCAGGGCAATGCTCTTTCCTGAGTCAGCCCCTCCCGCCACACGTGCCCCTCCCAAGGCTTGTCCTGAAGTCCTCAGCTGGACTCCAGCTGGACCCCACAGTTCACAGGTCAGGACCAAGCTCGACCGGTGAAGCCAGAACATTCCGTTCGGCCGGGGGCTGAACCCATGTGCCTCTCTGGATGCTTCCCCAAGCTTGCCTGGACTCCCGCAGTGCTCCTGTCTCCCACACAGGCAGCCCTCACAATGCTGGGTGTCCCTGGATCCCGCAGGGAGGTTGGAAACCCCTTTGTGATTGAGGCCAGAAGTCTACACTGAGGGTTGGGGGACAGTCATTTGTTTCCTGCCAGAGAAGGCAAGAGCTGCAGAAGGAGAGAGTGAGGGAGCAGGAAGCATAATGACACTAATTATCCAATTACAGCGGGTGTGCGAGCTGCATTGCAGCGTGAGCCTGGCCAGCCACTACCCTGCCCCCACGCGCTCCCCACGCCCCTTCTGCCAAGCCGGGCCTGCCCAGCAGCCCCGAAGGCACAGACGGCATGGGCACCTAGAAATGCTGTGGCTGTGGCCAGTGTGGAAGACTCTAGCCTGCAAAGGGACGGAGACCTCGTGTTTGGGGTTCAGTAGGAAGCTGGGACCCTGTCCTCCCAGCCCTTCATAGCCAGAGAACATGTGGATGGGAGGGGAGGTGCCCCAAGTCGCCCTAGCTCTGCTGTGGTACCTCGGTGCCCGTCCCATCCCGCTTCCAATCTCGGAGCCAGCTCTGAGGACCGGAAGCCATCAAGGCCTAAATAGGTAATTAAGGAAATTACAGGCAGCTGGAGGCCATGGGGCTGTGGGCCCTGGGCTAAGTCCTTCCAGCTCGGACAGGCAGTGACTAAATAAGGAGCTACCAGGACACATACACGTGTCCTCCCAGGGAACGAGTCCCATGGGGCCCCATTAGGAATTCTGGCAGGGGCAGTAGAGGGGGCGCCCTGGTTTCTGGAAGCAGGCCAAAGTCCTTGGGAGGACAGGCTGGGGGATGCATTGGTGTCAAGGTCAGAGGCCAATAAAAGGATCTGGAAGGCAGACTTCCAAACGGGGGCTCCAACTGAAGATGGGCGTCAAGCCTGCCCTTCTGTGACACAAACCCAAGGAACAAGCACACCAAAGTATCCGTGCCACTCTCCCCGGCTGAGGGCTCAGGATGCTGCTGCCAAATGTGGTGATGGAGGAAGAGCCAGTGGCGAGGGCGCCCAGAGAGAGGGTACCTCAGAAGCTGCGGCCAAGGCTGTGACAGCAGGACCTGAAGGTCATCAAGGGCTTGGCTGCTGTCTGAATCGCATGAACTGAGCATTGCTGGTTCATTTTTGAATTGCCTAAGACACTATTTCTGACCGAGGAACTCGGCAAATGAGCCCAAAGCTTTTCCAACAAAGCCCAGAGGAAGCACCACAAAGCTCCTGCAGCGCTCCAGGAGCGCCTGAAGGGAGTGCGGAGGCAGAGGGCCCCGCTCAGGCCGGGACCCAACACCAATGCAGGGCTCCGAGTCTCTCTCAGCGCGCCTCACAGCCCATCAGGTCCCCCCACTCTCCTACCACCAGCTGCTCCTCCAGTTCCTGGCCCTCTTATCGTCATCTGTCATCAGCACCATTCCTCCCGCCCCCTCTGTGCTCATGGACAGATGCCTGCTCTCCCCACTGGGAAGGCACCGGGAGAGCACAGCTGGGCTGGGGATAGGACCTGGAGGGGTGGATTTCTGCTCTGCGTGCTCACCCCCTTCCCCTCCTCCCTAGGTTGGGAGACCCCAACCCTGCCCATCTCCATCTCAGGCCCCCCCTCCCACAATTGTGCTATAGCCCAGCTTCCTCCTTTGGGGAAGGGTGGATGGGGCGCAGAGGGCCAGGCAGTGGGCTGGGAGCCCTGATCCACCCCATCCCACCTACAGACACAGCCACGAGTGCCTCCCTAAGGGCTACCAGGGCAGGGGTCTGGAGCAGTGGCCCCCAGGCCACCCCTTTCTTACCCTCTGGCCCCATGGATGGGTCACAAGGGGGAACTCTTGCTCCACTCCCCAGGACAGAGATTTCCAAGCCTAGCTGCTGGTCACAGTGTTGTGGGCAGATGAACCACAGACCAGGAGGGAGAGACGAGACTAGGTGGGAGACATGCCCTGCCTGTCCATAGCCCTCCCTCTTCTCCTGCACCAGGCATGGGATCATTAGCTGGCAGCCGCCCTCTGACTACAGGAGAGCACCCGGAGACCCCAGGAGCCAGAGGAGCCAGGACCAGCTACTCCTGAGCCCATCTCTCCTGGGCCTGTGGCTCCAAGCCAAGATGTGGCAGTGTCTGGTCCTGGATGCTTCCAGGAGAAATGGAGCTGAGGAACATGGAGGGGAGTGGAATGAACCCTTGTGCCTGCTGAGCCATTGCTCTGCCCGGGAATTGGGGCTGGACACACTCTTCTGCCCCTGCTGCTCTCTGAGGGAGCCAAGCAGTTAGCACAGGGCTGGTCCAATCTAGAGAAAGGGCCCCTCCCAACTTGGTCATGCCCTGTGCCACCATCACACCCCTGGCCCGCAATCTGTGGGAATGTAGGTTCAGTTTCGAACCGGCCACTCCATGTGCCTTAACTCAGTTCAGGGTTTGATTTGAAATGCTGGAGTGCAGGAAATTCTGAGTGTAAGGACAGTGATTTCCAAAAGATCAGCAGAAAGGCCAAAGTCCTGTCATCTGAGGTCATCTTCTGCCAGCCCACAGTGGCTTCCCAATCTCCCGCGCTCTCTTGTGCTGCCAGCTTTCTTTTCGTGTTTCTCAGTCAGGAGGCTCTGGCATTCCCAGGGCTGTCTGGCTGTCCTCAGCTGGGGGCCTTCACTCAGGATGGCGCTCTCCTGCCCACACCCGCCTGCTGTCTGCAGAGAGTCAAACCCGCAGCATCCGCACAGAGCTAGCCGCCACCCTACCCCATGGGGACCGGACTCATCTGCGGCTTCAGAACTCTGAGGATGTCCAGAGAATGTATCATCCAGTGCTTTATCTTGGCGGGGAGGGAGGAAGGGGGACTTGACAAAGTGGTTCTAAAGTCCACCGGACGGAGAAGCAAGCTTTAGGATTGCTGAGGAGGGGCTGGCAGGGCAGGTATTAAACAATACCAGGTACAAGAGGCAAAAGCACATCACCGGCACAGCAGTACACAGATGGGCTAATGGGTCAGGACAGGCAGCCAGCACCAGGTCTGACTGCAGACCAGTGTCAGTGCATCCAAATGAGCCAGGGAACAACCGATTTGCTACCAGAGGTGGGGACAACTGGTTAGCAATCTGCAAAGGATGCACCTTAGAACCTCACCTCAAACTATTACCTAAGACACATCTCCTTTGGATTCAACAGGTTTGGCAAATTACAGCTTAAGCGCCAAATCTGGCAGCCCAGTGTTCTTGTGAATAAAGTTTTATTGGGACACAGCCTCGCCCACTCATTTTGCATTGTCTGTGGCTACTTGCAGGCTACCATGCAGACTTGAGTAGTCGGGACAGAGACTATGTGGCCTGCAAACTGGAAACCTATTTACCATGTGGCCTTTTGCAGAAAAAGCTTTGCCAATCCCTCAATTAAAGAGCTAAATATCTTAAAAATGCAGCTACACCACCCCAATACACACACACACACACACACACACACACACACACACACGAAGACACATGGAAAACTCAGAAATGAATAGCTCTCAAATTTCCTAAAAGGATTTTCTAAGCCTAGAAGCAATGGAAAAAATCACAAATAATTGTGAGCAGCAAAATGTTTACCTTTCGCATGAAAAAAAAAAGGCAAAGAACAAAGGTGTTAAAGAGTATTGGCAACAAATCTGTTAAATTGTCACTGTTTTTTCATGCATACAGTTTATTCAAGCCCACAGAAGAAACACTAAGACTTCAATAAGTGCCTTTCATTCCAGCACTTTGGGAGGCCGAGGTTGGCGGATCACCTGAGGTGAGGAGTTTGAGACCAGCTTGGCCAACATGATAAAACCCTGTGTCTATTAAAAATACAAAAATTAGCCAGGTGTGGTGGTGGGCACCTGTAATCCCAGCTACTCAGGAGGCTGAGACGGGAGAATGACTCGAACTCTGCAGGTGGAGGTTGCAGTGAGCCGAGATCACCCCACTGCGCTCCAGCCTGGGTGACAGAGTGAGACTGTCTCAGGAAAAAAAAAAAAAAATGAAGGGAGGAACAGATAATTCACAAGGAAAAGACAACTTATAAATATGAGGAAAAATGTTCCCCCTCACCAGCAATTCAAGACATATAAACTAAAGTACATAGTTTTGACCTAGATACTTATGACAACTCGTTTGATTAAAATATCTAACGCTGGCAAGGTTGCAGTGAGCGAGAGCATCCAGTGCGATGAAAAAGCCCTTTTGGAGAACAATTTGGCAGAAGATACCTCTGTCTGGGTCCTCTCCTCGGGACAGAGACTCCTCAGCAGAGCTCACGTATAAGAGCAAAATGAATCTGACTGCCTGGGTTTCCAAAAATAGCCAAATAATTAAGCGAATTACAATCTCTTGGGAGAATATTATTCAGCCATTAAAAATTGTAATTACTGAAGGCCGCCTGATACATCCTGGGTGCTTGGTAAATAACTGTTGAATGATCAAATTTCTTCTTTGCACGGTTCAAGATCATTCTTTATTTTTGCAATAAGCATTTACTGCTTTTATAATCTTTAAAAAATTAAACTATAACCATTCTGAAAAAACCATTCATTTAGGAAGGGATTATATTAATAAAGAAAATGCTTATGTGAAGTAAAAAACAGATTACACAATTGAGCCCATGGTATAATGACAGCAATGTGAAATGAATCAAATGGAGATGTTGGATTTGCATTTGCGTGATAGGATGGCTTTACTACATCTTTGACTTCTCTATGTTTTATACGTTTCCTATAGAGAGCATGTTACGAGTATTGTTTTTAAATAGGAAGAAATCAATTTAAATAAAAACAAGCCACGACTCCTCCCTGCTGTTTCCTGAACACATGCGGCACGCTGGGCATATGGCGGGGCCCAATAAGGACCAGGTGGTGGCCGGATCTGGTTTCTGCCCCATGCTGGGTGTGCTAGGGCCACTGGAGTCAGCATGAGGCGAGGTCTGGGCATCCCCCATGGCACGGTGAGCTGCTGGGACAGAGGCCTTTTCCCTCCTCCCTGGTCTGCGTTTGTCCAGGTATCTGTGCAGCCCCTGGAGAGTACATGCTTGGCCACTCCCTTCCAAGGAGCCATGGGGCAGTGGGCTTGGCTGGGGGTGTCTAGGTCTGTGTGAGGACTTGGGTCTCTATTTGCTGTAAAGCAGCTCTGTGTGACAGAACCTCCCAGAGTCTCTGCACTGGCCCATATGGTAGCCACCAGCCACGTGTGGCTGCTGAGGAGGCGGAGTCAGGGCAGGATGGGCAGGGACTCAGGTTGTAGACCCGAGCCCTAGGAGATACTGGCTGGCCTCGTGGCCTCAGTCCATTCTCCTGGTCCCAGCCAGGTTTGCACTTGCTTTGGGGAACACATAGCAAAGCGCAAAGGCTCCAGGAGGGCAGGAAGGGCATTGCGTTTGCTTTTTGCTTTCTGTCGTCACCCCTGAAGCAAACACAGAGCCTGGCACACAATGAACCAGGGCAGTGTCCCTCATGCCCATCACATCAATAAGATGTGGCCCTTGGCATAGCTGGCGCCATTCTGACAATGGTATGCACTCAACCATTCTGAGGAACGACCTGCTCAAGCCCAGCCTGGCACTTTCTGTCCCTACCTGTCAAGCTCTCAGGCTGGAACCTGGCCCATCACAGAACACCTCTCCAAATATCTGTGAGCAGTCAGTCCTCTCTGGGGCTTCTCTTCAGGATGGTTCTCTGGGGGAGCGAAGCTGCTGCATTAGTGGCCTTGTGCCACCAGGGAGTGGGTGTGAGAGGTGGCTTCAGGGTCCGTGTGAGGACTCCGGTTTCCACTTCCTGTAAATCAACTCTGTGTGACAGAACATTCGGGGGTGATGGAACTGTTCTCTCTCTGCACTGTCTGTGACAGTAGCCACCAGCCTTAGGTGGCTCCTGAGCCCTTGAAGTGTGGCTGGTGCACCTGAGGAAGTGCATTCTAATAAAACTGCTGCTTGAACAGTGCAGCTGGAGAAAGTGCTAGAGCCTGTGGCCTCAGGGCAGAACTTCTCATTGGAATAAAATGGTTGCTCACTTACTGAGAGACCCACCTACAGAACATGAGAGGGTGGCTCAGGACCCCTTTAAATAAGGTGTTCTCCAAGGACATGGACATACCCGCTTTGCACAACTTTGATTTGGAACCAAGACTCCGAAAACCAAGATTCCCCAACCATTGGCATTTCCACCCTTGCCCTGTTGCTCTGATTCAAGTTCTGCCACCTACTCAGCTATGTGACCTTGGACTTGTCCTCTTCCCAACCTTGGGCAGTCCAGGATGCCCGAATTCCCCTGCATTTCAGAGCCTGCTTCCCTCTGCCCCGGTGATGCGTGGCTCGGATCCTTCTCCACAGGCTTCCAGGCCCACTGCCAGCACCACCCACCCAACAGAAGGAGCGCAGGCAGGGGAGGGCTTTCCAGCTACGCGCTGCTTGGCCTGGCTTCTGCCAGCTTAGCCAGGGCGGGGAAGGGAGGAGCCCTGTGCATGCTCCAGGTCTCTGCCTGGCATACCCAGCCCGGGGCGTTGCTGGGGAGCCTGCTGCAAAGTCACAGCGAGAGCCCAGTGCCTCGGCCTATCTCAGACATGGCACTGGTGAGGCCCGCACTTGCTTAGATGGAAGCGTTTGCCTTCAGTGCCATGGCACAGGTCCCCATCTATCAGCTGCCATTTATGTGCACTACCAGTGCTTCGGGGTGCCCTGAAGGGGCCATGAATGCAAAGCACACGGGTCTCTGAGTTGCTGGAGATTGATATAAATCCACCTGCTGTTCATTTCTCTCAGTGGGTACATGGGGCAGAGGTGCAGGTGGCTCAGCTTCTGAGCTGCAAGGTCTTCCCAAGAATCCTTGACTTCAGCCCACAGGGCTGGGAGTACCCGAGACAGTGAGTTCACACAAACCACACTCTATTCTGCTGACTTCTGCACACACTTCTGGAGATATAGGAACTAATGACTGCAAGCACAGACCAGACTCCGGAGCCTGATGGACTGCATTTGAGCCCTGGATTTGCTACCTACCGGCTGTGTGACCTTGGGCAAGTTACCTAGCCTCTCTGGGCCTCAGCTTCAATGCAAAATGGGGATAACAGCACTTGCAATAATTTGTTGTTTCAATTAAGTGGGCAAGGAAATGTCTGTACAGCACTCAGTGTCTGACATAAAGTGACTGCCATTATAACTATTATCATTGTTGACATTACTTGATGTGCTACTGACCACTGATGGAGACAGTGGCCATTGGTGAAATACACAAGCCATCAATTTAAAATCAGAAGGGAGTTCATATGTGCTGATGACTTGCTCTGTGAGGTGGGGGAGGAGGTGCAAAGGCCAGAGGAAGCTCTGCCTGGCTTTGCTGGCTGCAAGAGGCCCAGAGGGTACTCAGCTCTCAGAAGCCCCTGGGGCTCTGGGGCACCCTTGTCCTGTCTGCTGGGCAGGCAAGGTGCCCCTTTCCACAAGACATTCTCAGAGGGTCCTCCACAGCTGACCCCGGCACTCCGTGGCTGCATCCCTGGGCTGGGAGCAGACGTTCTGGGATGGAGAGCACTCACTGACTCACAGGCTTGGCTTCTCCCGCTAGTGAATGATTCAACCTCTGAAGCTCCAGCTCGCCCAGGCCCACCCCCACCCTCCCTGGATCTGGAATGGAGAAGGGACTTGGCCAAGGTCACAAAGACCATCAGGTATGGGGCTGCTGTCGCTGAAGACCTAGGCGCCCACATGAGCCTCCTCTGGCCCCTTCCTTGCCCCTCGGGGGCCGATTGGGGCATCTCCATCACCTGGCATTGTGGCTGTCCCCTGGCATGCTCTTAGCCTTAGGGGTTTCCTTCCTCAAGGGACTGGCTCTCCTTCTGGCTCTGTGCAAGCCCCCTCCCACGCCCGCCCCACATCCATCTGTCTGTTGCCCCCTGCTGTGTGAGAGCCTGCCCCTGCACTCAAACCACCTGGCCGTGCTGGGCATGGCCCAGGTGGAGTTGATGGAGACTGGCTATGTCCTTGGCCCCCCCCTGCCTTGGGGCCTGCAGCAGAGACAATCAATGGCCCGGGACCACCAGTTCCCAGCCCCTTCCAATGGCGCAGACTTGAGGGCTGACCTCACCCTGGGACCCTCTGCTGGGTCTCAGCTGTGTCCCATAGGGGCCCAGGCATCCCCAGCCCTCTCCTCGGCATCCCAGCTCCCCTTTCATGAGCCACATGGCTTTGGTTTCTTCATCTGTGAAAAGAGGCGGCAGGGGGTGGGGGTTGGGGATGAAAACAGCCATTCACTCGTGTGGTTGATGAGAGACTCAGATGGAGCTCAGGAAGTGGGGCTGGCCTTTGATTATTATGATAACCTCTCCCTGCCTCCCTGCTCCACCAGGTCCATAGGAATGTCCCCAGCCATCTGCTCATGAAGGAAGTGGCCTCAATTCAGGGCTGAGTCCCTTCTCCTCTTGGGGGCCTCAATGAGCCCATCTGAAAAATGGGGACAAAAGTCCAGGCCTTTCCTCTCCTGTTCAGTGAGTTTGCAGATTCAGTGAGGTCAAGGTCATGAATATGCCATGCAGAAACCAGGTGCCCACTCTGTGCCAGGCCTGTGCAAATGAAGAGCCAGTCCCTGCCTTAAGATGGTCACTGACTGGTAAGGGGTGATGGCAGGGGCGAGGGCACAGAGCCTAGTGGGCAAAGGAGGGGAGGAAGTGCAGGGGGTGCCTGCCAGACTGGCGCCCAAGTCAGCCAGGGGAAGTCGCTGACTTTTAGGGTGCCAGCGGAATTCACGATGGGGGCCAGCTGGGGACAGGCTGGACTCGATCCTTCAGCAGGTAGGGACTCTCTTGGGGTCGGAAGCCTCGGGGCTTCATCTTTGAAAGTTATATGGCCTCGCCAGAAAATGGCAAGCATCTAGTTGAAGAATTCTGGTCCCTTCCCTGCCCCTTGAGTGAGCCAAGGAGCATTTCCACAGTTTCTCCTAAACCCTCATGGAGCCGTCAGCCCGGGGGCTCTCCAAGACTCCCTCCAGCTCTGACCTGCCCGTGCGCCATGCCCCTGCCCTGCCTCCCACCTCTCCTCAGCCGGCTGGCTGAGCCACCAACCCCCAGAAGGGCCAGCAGAAGGAAGGACACCAGGTCATAGAGAGAGAGGCCCATCGTCTCAAGCTCTGAGAGATGCGGCACCTGCTATTCCAAATTCCAGAATCTTAAAGCCAGAGCTTTCACCCGTGAGAAAACGGAGGCGGCCACAGGAAAAGCTGGCCAAGGTCACAGAGGCGAGGAGGGGGAGACAGCCGTTCCTGGAGGGATGGAGAAGTTACCTAAGTGCGGCCCCGGGGACGGCTCCTCATGGGCACTGCCCATGACCACGGTGGGGTCTGCTGGGCAGCCGCGTGGGCGTGCGGGGAACGGTGTGGGAACGGAAGAGGGGAAGGATGATACAGTGTGAGGGCGCGGGGGGGAGGGGGTGCCCGAGACTCTGGGAAGGTGCGTGCGCACCGGCGGGCTCCCG
>NW_012107375.1:234888-256967 GCF_000951045.1 Mandrillus leucophaeus | reverse complement strand
CAGGGGCCTCGGGGCTCTGGTGCTACGCACCCGGTGCATGCCCTTCTGTTCCCAGGACGCGCGGGGGTGCCCGCCCTTCCAGGCCTGGCATTGCCCCCAAAGGGCACTGGCCGAGTGGGGGTGGGTGGGGATGGAAACTGGGGGACCATGGCACCTGTGAGTGCAGAGAGAGCACCCTGAGCTTGCGGCTGGGGCACCAGGCTGCCACTGCCTCTGCAGACCCCTGCCCTCTAGGTGCTTCTCCCCAACAGTAAAATGGGGCACAGAACCAGGTGGCTGATGTGTAGCGTGGGGTCCTTGGGTCTTGCCTCGGTGGGTTCCAAGGCATTGGTGATCTCCTGCAAACTCACACTACCTGTTGAGAGTACAGATGTCCAAA
The DNA here is from genome assembly GCF_000951045.1 of Mandrillus leucophaeus. Classification (NCBI taxonomy): domain Eukaryota; kingdom Metazoa; phylum Chordata; class Mammalia; order Primates; family Cercopithecidae; genus Mandrillus; species Mandrillus leucophaeus. The sequence goes on along the minus strand of NW_012107375.1, from coordinate 256,588 downwards.
TGCGTCTACCCAGAAGAAGCCGCGCTTACCAGAGACACTCACCGTTGCTTATCACGGGAACCCGGTTAGGCAGAACACTGAGACTGCACACAGGTGGGCACCAGAGACAGACACGCAGGGGCACATACATCCCCGGTGTGAGTGGAGACAGACTCACAGACAAACCCCAGTGCAGACACCTGTTCAAGCCCACAAGCATGCGTTCCCACCTACCTGGACAGAGACCCCCACGCCTGCCGGTGGATCCCCAGGCTTCCCAGCTCCAAGGGCAGTGGAGGCCTCTGACCCCAGGGCCAGCCTTTGCCAGCATTGTGAGCAGCGAGCAGAGAATGCTCGCTGGGGCACAGGTAGAGGCTCTGGGCGGGAGCCTGAGGCAGGTGCAAGAGGCCTGGATGCAGCCTTGAATTCTTTCTTGCCTTGGACAAAGAGGGCCCTGGACATGCTGTGTGCCAGACCAGAGCTGAACACCGGGGACACAGCAGGGACCACAAAGCAGGGAGTGGCCGGCAGATGGCAAATGTGCTCATGCCGCTGAGGTCAGGGTTATGGAACCCCATTGATGGGGAGCCATGAAAGAGGCTGCTGGCGGCTCAGGGAAGGCCTCTTTGAGGAGGCACCACTGTGCTAGGGACCAAAAGGACAGGAAGGTTCTGCTGCCCCTGCCACCAGGGAACTGTCACAAACCCCACAGACTGCTCCTCCCTTCCACAGGAAGCAGCTGGTTCTGTGGAAAGCCAGCGAGATTTGGCATCCCAGAGCCAGGGCCAAGCCCCTGGCACCTCTCAGTGTGGGCTGAGGTTCGCGCACACACACACTCAGACACCTGCTCACATGTGCGCTCACACATGCTTACTCACACCCACTCACATGCATGCACACATACTCACACCTGCTCATATGCACGAACTCATGCTCGCTCACCTACCTACACAAACACACACACACTCATGCACACACAATCTCACGCACACACATCCTCACAGTCATATGTGCTCACTCACACACCCTCACCCACACCAGCTCGGTGGCCCACACAGTTACACAATGATTCATGCATAGTTACATGCTCTCACACCTACACAACTCACACACTCATCCAGTGAGCACACGGGCACATACATGCACACACACACAGTTACTCACAGTCACACTCACACACACACTCCCCACTCGGTTTGCACCCACACTCACACTCTCACACATATTCATTTCCACACTCATGCAGTCCCCTTCCACGCCAACTCTGAGGCAGCTTTTCCTGAGCCTGGGGCATGTGCTCCTCAGGGCCCAGAGCTGCCATAGGGACATCTCCCTGTCACACACACACAGTCTGTGACTTCCCATTGCCCCAAATGGGAAAAATCAAGACTAAAGCAAGCCCCAATCATGCTGGAAATTTATCGTGAGCTAAGTTCTGGCCATTTCTCGAGAGCCCTGCCATCTTGGAGTCGCTCCTCTTACTACCCCACATTCCAGATGGGGAAGTGGAGGCCCAGAGGACACTGGATCCCACCCCGAGCAGGTTGTAAACTGGATTTTGGCCCCCGGCCGGGAGGCCAGCTGCCCCCCATGTCCCCAGGCACCACAGGAGGGCAGAGGAGCTGTGGGCACAGGAGTGCCTCCTGAGGGCCTGTGGCCTCCCTTCCCCAGCACATTCAGGCCGTGTTCCTTCTTGGCCTCCCACACTGTGGCAGGCTCCCTGGGGTCATGTCCTTCCATCCCAGGCCCCAGGGCCCTGCTCTGGAGTGAGCAAAGGCAGAGGCAGTCTGCTGAGCCGGCCTCCTTTGGCGGCCCCCAGCAGGAGCATCCCTTGGGCAAGGAGTGGGTCCTGGCTGAAGACAAACACCTCTTAGCAGACATGTGTGGGCAGGGGAAGAAGCAAGTCTGGGGGAGAAAATCTGAGGCAGGGGTTACCTGCCCCACCACTTTGCCTCTGTCCCTGGGCCCCCAGGGCACTGCTCATGGCTAATCCAGTCAAGAGTTGGCCATGGTGCATACCTTTGTGATGAGCCCACTGGGGCCAAGGTCAGATGGCCAAGGAACAAAGTTTCATGGAAGTCCCCAGTCCTCAGCAAACTGTGGCCCCTACACAGCTAATGGCCAGGTAAGGTGATGGTCCTTCCTCTGTGGTTTGTGTCTGTGGGTTCCCAGCCCAGAGCCCTGAGGGCCCAGGCCTGGGAATGAGGACCCCTGAGTGCCAGGCAAATGCTGCCAGTGTCACTGGGGATCCTTGCTCACTGGCCAGCCCCTCTTGGGTCCTCCATCAGTAAAGAGGTGGGAGCTTTACTAGAAAGTTCTCCCACACAGCAAGTCCTGTCCTCTGCACTGGGAGTACTTAGGGAGCCAAACCCAGGGAGGCCCAGACCACTCTGCTTTCCAGCTCCCTCCCAGGTCCCAAGCCAGCCTGCCCCACCATGCCCTGGACCTGCCTCCTTAGGGTGCACCAGGCCTCTGTCCCCACCACACTCTTCCACATTGCTGACGATTGCCTGGGAAACAAAAGCCACAGAGAACACCCCGCTCTCAGCAGCTGCCCCCACCGCCCCTCCTGGCTGCCTCATCCCCACTCTCACCCCTCCCTCTCTCCATCTGCCTCCAGCCCCTTCAGTCCCTGCTCCCCTCCCACAACTGCTTTCTCTCTTGGCTCCTTGGCCCCTACCTGGTCACCAGGCCCCTTCTCTCCCGGGCCTCTAGGCCATGCCGCCTCCTTGAGCAGGTCCCTCCTGCCACTGTTGGGACAGCAACGCCTTGGCCAGTTCTGAAGTGAGGGCCCCTTTGGCTGGGCCCGGGCCCCCCATCCCGTCTTCTCATGCCCACTGTCTCCCTGGCTGAGGTCCCAGCCCCTTCCCCAAGTCCTCAGGGACCAAGTCCACATCCACTTGCAGCCCAGGGGCAGGCTAAAAATGCCCCCACGGAGGTGTCCTTGTCCCAACCCCTGGAACCGGAATGCAACCTTATTCGCAAATAGGGTCTTTGCTGATGTGATCAAGTGAAGAATCTTGAGATGTGGGGTTATCCTGGGTTATCCAGGCAAGCCCTGCATGCAGTGACAAGTGTCCTTATAAGGGGGAGATTACACACACACACTCTCACACACGCACACACATGCTCCCACCCACACCCATGCACAGAGACACACATACACAAACAGAAACACACACACACACATGCACACATATGCACCCACACCCCCCCAAAATACACATATACACACAGTCACACACAGACACACACATATGCACACACTCATACACATGCATACACAAGACACACGTACAGACACAGAAACACATACACACACATTGCACACATAAACACACATGCAGACACCCCACACATACACACAGTCACACACACATACACACAAACATGCTCACACGCACGCACACACATATGCACACTCATGCACACACACTCACATGCACCCCCCCACAAGAAGCCATGTGATTGCAGTGGCAAAGTGGAGTGAGGTGGCCACAAGCCCAGGACACTTGGAGCCTTCCGGAGCTGGGAGAGGCAGGAAGAAGCCTTCCCTAGAGCTTCTCGGGGGAGTGTGGCCCTGAGACACCTGGATTTCGGACTTCTGGCCTCCAGGACTGGGAGAGGGTCTATGTCCTCTGTGGTGAGCCACCCGGTTTGTGGTTATTCATGACAGTGGCCTCGGGCCACTCATCCAAGTCCCAGCTGGGCCACCGAGGAGCTCCAGCTTGGCAGAGCCCTGCCCACAGCACAACACAGGCTTCTTGGGCTGCTTGGCTTGAGTACATCCACGCCTGGTGGTTCTGGAAAGCTCTGACTGGCAATGCAGTGTGTGTGTGTGTGTTAGTGTGTGTGAGAGTGTGAGAGTGTGAGTGTGTGTGACTGTGTGTGTGCAAGTGTGTGTGAGTGTGAGTTTGTGAGTGTGTGATTGACAGTGTGTGAGAGTGTGTGTGGGTGTGAGTGCGTGAGTGTGTGTGTTTGTGAGTGTCAGTGTGATTGCGTGAGAGTGTGTGAGTGTGCGTGAGTGAGTGTGTGTGTGTGTGAGTCTGTGAGTGTGAGTTTGTGAGTGTGTGATTGACAGTGTGTGAGAGTGTGTGTGGGTGTGAGTGCATGAGTGTGTGTGTGAGTTTGTGAGTGTCAGTGTGATTGTGTGAGAGTGTGTGAGTGTGCGTGAGTGTGTGTGTGTGAGTCTGTGAGTGTGAGTTTGTGTGTGTGTCCCTTGTGTGTGTGAGTGTGACCGTGTGAGTGTGTCAGTGTGTGTGTAAGAAAGACAGATGGTTCTTTGGGCATGACTCCTGCCAGTGCAGCTCCAGCATAGTCCCCTGGGACCTCTTGCCTGGGCCCTGGCTGCCCCTGTGCAGCAGGCATCAGGGCCTTTCAGCACCCAGGCTGCCCAGGGTTCTCCAGGGCACCAAAGAGGCTGTGCCCTCCCAGAAGCTGAGGGAGACAAAGTCTCTCTGCTGGCGATGTTGCCCTGCCCTGGCTGTCCAGAGTGGCAGGCAGGGGCTTGGCCTCTTCCTGTGGTCCCTGCCTCCTGAGACTAGAGCTGGAGTCTGTGGGAGCAGAGCCTGGAGACCAGGCCACTGCCAGCTCCTCAGGGCAGCCCCTCTGACTTGGCTCCCAGGCCTGCCACCTGCCCCTGCAGCCCTCCAAGGAGGGGTCGTGTCCCTCAGGGGTCCTGCCTGCATTGTGGGCCCAGCCTGCCAAGGTCTGGCTCGCCGTCCCTTTGGCAAGCCCAGACTCGTCTAAACCCTAGCAGTGGATTCGGCTTAGGCTCCCGCTGGGCCCTGCTGTGCCCAGAAGGCACCTGACCTGCAGCAAATGCTGGGAAACGGCCCCAAGGAAGCGGCTTTGTGACCTTCATGGCTGTGCGTGTTTGTATGCACATGTGTTTGTGTGGCATGTTTGTGTTTCTGTGTGCTTGTGTTTGTGTGTTCAAGTGTGCATGTGTGCGTGCGTGTTTGTGTATGCATTTGTGTGCGTGTGCACGTGTGTTTGTGCGTGTGCGTGCATACGTGTGTAAGCCCACGCCTGCTGCCTTCCAACAGCTCCGGGATGCTTCTGGCCCTCAGTCGGGGGTCCTCAGGGCCCTCTTCCCCTCTCCAGGCCAGGGAGCATCACAGCCAACCCCGTTCTCACATTACACCCAATCTGTCCCTAAGTTCAGGGGATCTTACTCAAGCAAAGATGGGCTGGAACCTGCAGCCCACCTGTTGTCCACCCTGGGCCTTCCTGTGCCACGGCTGGGGCCCTGAGCACAGTTCTACTTTCCAAGCCACTTGCAAATAAATGTGGGGGATTGGCAGCTTGCAGGGAGAACCTTCCCAGCACAAGTGATCCTCCCACCTCAGTCCCCTGAGTAGCTGGGACCACCGGCGTGTGCCCCAATGCCTAGCTAATTTTTTAGTTTTTTGTTTCTTAGAGACGGGGTCTCACTATGTTGCCCAGGCTGGTCTTGGACTCCTGGCCTCAAGCAGTCTTCCTACCTTGGCCTCCCAAAGTGCTGAGATGACAGCCGTGAGCCACCACGCCCAGCCATTTTCTTTTTAAGCCCAAATCAGTCTCACCTTGGCTAGTATTATTTAACAGTTTTTACCACACTTGGCGGTGGAGTGAGGCTACGCGATTCATCTTCACACTGTGGTCAGGACCAACTGCTTTGAGGATGGAGCTCACCTTCCACCATGACCCAGAAGCCCTTGCAGGCTGTGACCCTGTCCAGCTCTGGGCTCCTGCCTGGGGGACTTGGCACCCCGTCCGGGCAGAGTGTGTACTGCCTGCAGGGCACCCCCTGCTGTGTGGACTAAGCACGCAGCCCGCAGGATGCCTTCCTCTGCACTGACCACCTATATCACACTCGTCCTGCTAGCTTGTCCTCCACCCACACTGCATCCCCGAGCTGGGCCATGCAGAGGACGGGTGTGATAAAGATGTATGAAATGAGAGGGAGACAGAGAGGAAAGGAGGCACAGGAGGGATGGGAGGGAGGCACAAAGAGTGGACAGAGATTCACGGGGGCTGTGTTGGACCCACTGAACACGGAGCCAGTGCCCCAAGACTCACTCACAGATGAATGGGCGGAAGCCCCATCTTTCCATCTCTGCCAGGCCGCGGCGCTGGCTGCCCCTCCTCCCAGCCAGTGAGGGGACTTGCCCGAAGCCTTGACTCCTGGCCTCTGGCCAGTTCCCTTGCACCACGCCTGCCCAACTCAGCAGACATTGCCAGGCCGTGGAGCACATGGCCCAGAATAGTGCTATGATGCTGATGGTGACATTCTATCACTGGGCCACCACACTGCGTGGCACCTCCTATCCCAGGAAGGAGAAACCTGGGAACGCCAGTGCCCCAGTGCCAGTCCAGGCTTAAAGACACAGTTATGTGCGAGGAGCCAACACACAGTGCCAGGCTGTGACTCACGCGGGCCCTGCCCACTCTATTGCTGTTGGGAGCCTGGAGCTGCCCAGGGAAGCCCCAGGTTCCGCCACCTGCTCTGAGGCTCTTCGTGCAGGGCCGAAGGAAGGTCACAGGTGGTAGTGTTGCTCTGGAGACTGTCCCCCTCCAAGCTGTCCTTTCCGGGACGACCTGTGTCCCCAGCATGCAGCTGACCTGGATCCTCTCTGGAGCCGGTGCCAATGCCTTGCAGCCCGAGCTCGGCTCTCCTGGCACACAGTGTGACTTGCTAGGGGGCTGGCTGGGGAGCCAAGGCCAGGCCAATGCAAGTGGGTGCACACAGCACCCTGCCCTGGCTCCATGGGGCCCCGTCCCTCCTGTGTCCCCTTGGGTGTTGGTGGTGCCTCGTTGTGAACCCTAGACTCCATGGAGCTGGGCAGGCCAGGTCCCGCTTAGATTTCCAGGCTCTAGCCCGGTGCCTGCAGTCGGTGTGCTCTTGGCAAACGCTCCACGCTGAGAGGGCAGGTGCCATTCAGGCCTGTTTGGATTCTGGAGCCCCGTCTCAGGACAGCTGGGACCATGAGTGTCTAGGAGGGAGGGGAAAGGGGCTAGCCCAGATCTGAGGATGACGGGGCCCCTCTTCTGAGGGCGAGGAGCCCAAGGGCCAGGACGGGCATGGAGAGGCCAGGCCGCCACAGGAGCAGCGCACGGAGCCGTGTTGCACAGTGTTTCTTTAATGGAAAGACAGCCACCGACCTCAGAAGCAGCCCCTCCTTGCGCTGAACCAGAAGGAAAGGGGAGACCTAGCCGCCAGTGGCGGTGAGGGGGTTCCATGAAAACCGGTGTCTGGGACTCTGGCGGAATGTGGGGCCTCTCCTCTCTTTGGGGCAGAAGGGCCAGGGCCTGACAGGCCTAAGGCTCCCCTCCTTGATGGTGTCATCTGGGCAGGATGCTGGGCCTCCAACTTCCAGCCTCCTCTGGGACTGTACAGGTTTGGGGGCAAGGCCTGAGCAGGGCAGGCTGAGGAGGCCGCTGTCCCTGGGGTTTCGTGGGCAGGGGCTGGGTGCAGCCCGGACAGACAGAAAGCAGACCCAGCTCAAGGCAGAAGGCCAGAGGGTGTGGAGAGAAAGGGACAGGCAAAGCCAGGTTTGGAGAGATGGAGGGGACAGGCCACCAAGCTCAGAAGCGAGAAAGGTCTGAGGAAGCACAAGACACACATACACACACACACACACACAGAGAGAGAGAGAGAGAGAGAGAGGAGAAGGAAGGGGAAAGAACAGAAGGGAGGACTGGTCGAAGGGCCAGTGGAGCAGGGGGGCTGGGAAGGACAGGCCATGAACTTGCAAGGGGGCTGAGGGGAGCTGCGGCAGTGGGGAGAGTTGAAAGGCTGGAAATGCATGAGGAGGAGGAACAGAACATGCGTGTCTGGACAGGTGCAGCAGCCCTGGCAGAGTTCACTGTCCCCATTCTTATGGAGCACCTCCTGGCTGCTGACCCAGGAACTACTCTCCTAGGACTGGAGCCTTGGACACTTGAGTTTGGGAGTGAATGAGAAAAAAGCTTCATGGGGTGCCTCTGGGTGGCTGTGGTGGGAGAGCAGGGGCAGCTCTGAGGCGGAGGGAGCATGTGATAGGGGCCAGACCTTGCGCCCACCTGCACCCTTGGGAGCCAGGGAGAGGCTGTGATGGGGCGGCGAGCTGGGGTCGGGGACCTGAGGTGGGGGGCTGGGTTGGACGCAGCTGGGTCCTGGCTTAGCTTCCTGGCTCTGCCTCCCCATCAGGATGTCTGGCTGTGTTCCCCAGAGACCCCCACCGAGGCCCCGCGGTGGCTGCAGCTGCCTCTACTTTTTGTAGTTGCCAAACTGGATGGCCAGGCGGTCAGTGACGCAGCGGAAAGTGGCCGGCTGCACCTCCCAGTAGGGCACGGGGTTGTTGAAGAGGCTGATGCCGTTGTAGTAGGCCCGCTTCACCCCGAAGCCCACGGGACAGAAGTCGTTGACACCCACTTTGGTGATGTTGTTGGAGTGCAGATAGACCACCTGAAGGTAGACGGGCTGCGTCACTGCAGGCCTCCCTCCCTCCATGCCAAGCCCACTGCCCCCAGGAGGCATTTTGCTGTTACCTCTGCACCCTACTTCAAGGGCCACACCAGAGGCTCCCTGTTGTTGGGAGGAGCAAACCAAGGCATGGGCGTGTTCTTTGTGTGGGTGTCAGCCAGGATTAAGGCACTGGATGTGACCAGGGACCAGGATGAGGGTCTCAGGTGGGGCAGGTTGAGGACATGTAGGGGTGGGGCTGGGGTAGAGGTGTGTTTGGTGGTGTGAGGTGAAGGAAAGGCGGCCTGACCCTCGGGGTAGCACCCTCACACTCCATGGGGCATGAGAGGAGAAAGAGCCCTTGGGGTGCCCCCCTCTTTCTTCCAGTCATCAGAGGAGCTCGCCCTCTAGCAGCCCCTCCAACTCTCTGGAGCCACTGTCTTGCTGTCTTGGAGAGGAGCAGAGGAGGGCAGGCAAGGCGCCTGCTGGGTTGGGCTGGGAGCCCAGTGCTAGTGAACATGACAATGGCCACTAGAGGGCGCTCTCAGCCCATCATGGGCATGGCCTGCGTGGTGCTGGCTCACAGCTGGTGCGGATGGGGGTGCTCCAAACACGTGTGGATGGAGCAGGGCTGGGCAAGACCAAGATCACCACCCATTTGGTTGGGGGCCAGGCCAGTGATGGAAGCTCCCGACAGAATCCCAGGCAAGACCGTGCTCCCCCTCTTCAGCCTACTTCCTGTCCTGGGCTGTCGCTGTCTTGGCACGGATCAGTACACTCCCACACCCACAGTTTCTTGACTCCCTGGACTCTGCCACATCTTTCTGGTGTCCGACCCACCTGGAGACCCTCAGGTCCAAGATCTACCGGGCTGCCTTGCTCTGTATCTACCATGGCGCCCCTGCTCCCTGCCTCCTCAGCACCAGCTGGGAGCATCAAGACCGCTCCCTTGCAGATGCCCAGAGTTGGCCGGGAAGGAAGGCCAAGGGGCTGAGGGACTGCTTGGGGACATGCACGCTTCCCCCAGCCCAGCCTTAGGGAACCTGGCTATACACGCCCAGCTCTCACCTGGAGGAGCTTGAGGTCTGGGAGCCCCGAGGGCACCCTGGCCAGCTTGTTGTTGTCCAAGTGGAGCTCCCGGAGGGTTGGCAGGAAGCTCAGGCTCCCGTTCTCGATCATCCGGATCTGGTTGTGGCCCAGGCCCAGCCTGTGAGTGGGAGAATGACAGGGACTCAAAGGCTGGAGAGAAGGATGGTGGGCTGGGCGCGAGGGGCCACACAGCACTGAGGGACTCTGGCATCACCCTCGGGCAGTGCCGGGCTGGCCTCACCTGTACAGCTTGGAGTAGCGGAGCAGGTCCTCCAGTTCGATAGCCTGGATTTTGTTGTGGTCCAAGTGGAGTTCATTCAGGGTCTCAGGGAGGTCTGCCAGGAGAAGAGGGCACAGGGGAGAATGCAGGTGCTGAGGGCAGGGGCCCTAGCTCTGCCCCAGGTGGCGGGAGGGGACTGTTGAGCCTTTCCCTGAATCGACCGGGCCCATCCAGAGCCCCCACCCTGGCCATCTGTGCCGTTGGGGGTGAGGTAGGCAGGCGCGCAGGAAGAGTGGGCTTCCTACCTTTGGGGATGCCAGTCAACTTGGCCTCTGAGATGCGCAGGTAGTTGAGCTTCAGGCCATCGAAGGCTCCAGGTTCAAAGCCACTGTTCTCCAGTGGGTTCCCGCCCATCTCTAGGTGAGAGACCTCATTAGTCCAGGAGCCTGGTGGTCCCTGCACAGCCCTGGGTCCTGTCATTTCCGGGCTAGTGTGGTGAGCCCTGCTAACTGCCGGCTGCTCCCATCTCCTGAAAGCAGTTCTGCTAATTTACCCGGCTAATTGTAAACTCCTAGCTGTTCAGGACTGCTAGTCCCAGGACTGCTAGCTCCCCAGGGGCAGCAAGAGGAAAGGGAGGAGTGCCGGAGATGCAGACAGGGCTCCCAGAAGCCACCCGGCCCCTGTGGCCCAGTCTTCTCTTTAGCCATGGTGATCGCCTGCATAGAGGATTTGCCAAGAAATTCATGGATTATCTTTTGACTGTTCTCACCATACTCTTTCTTGAACCGAGCCTCTAAAGGTGTCCCTTGGTCTCCCTTCCCCATGCCCCGAGACAAGGCTCTGGAATGTTCTGGGAGGCTTTCAGCTCACCGATGCAGTTCATGTTCCGGAGCCCACTGAACACGCCCTTGGGCACCTTGCGGATGCGGTTGTCGTGGATGCGGAGCTCCACCAGGGAGCTGGGCAGGTTGGGCGGGATCTCCACCAGGTGGTTCTTGGAGATGTAGAGCTTCTGCAGCTTCCGTAGGGGGCTGAAGGCCTTCTCGTGGATCTTGGAGATCTTGTTGTTCACCAGGACGAGGGCCTGAAGCAGGGAGGAAGGAGGAGCTGAAGGCGCGGACTCCCTGCCCCACCCGCCCCTCCCTCCTGCCTTCCTGTGCCTCCCCAGTCCACTGGGCCTCGAGGAGGTCAGTCCGTGCTTGTGAGCAGAGTGCGGGGCAGGAGGCAGCACCCAGGCCCAGCCCTGAGCCTCAGCAGTGCCACCACTGCCTTGCCGCTCCAAGCCTCAGTTTCCTCACACACACACTGGCTACAATGAAATCCGTTCTCCTCTGTTGCTGGGAGGAATGGATGTGATGAAACGTTTTCAGTCACGAAGGGAGCCGAGCTGAGTGATCCAGTCCTGCAGCTGCGGTTGCTCAAACCCACATGGGTGAGCTGCAAGCCCGGGAGCTCCCATCACGGCTGGCTCCAGGCTTCACCCTGAAGCCCACGGGTCCCCGAGCTCCTCTCATACCCACATGTCCATGCACATGCACCCACCCGGACCCCTGCCCCCTGCTGTAGGCCTGCTGGTTCCTCCCAGCTCCTTACATATAGGTGCTGGAGACCCTTGAAATCATCCTTGCGGAGCTCAGAGATGTCGTTGTTCTGCAGGTCCAGCAGTGTGGTATCAGGCGAGATCTCTTTGGGCACAGACTTCAGACCTAGGGGCCCCACGACCACCAGCAACATGAACTTGGAGCCATCCAGCCGACTAGCCCCACCGCAGGGAGGCCCAGGGACACACGCACGCGACACCAACGGGCACACGGGGATGCCACCACAAGTGGGTGCAAACTGCACAGCTCACAGCCAGATGGCTGGACCCCTCCTACACTCACATCATGCTCGCCACCAGCCCACAGGACTGGCATGTGCCTCCCTCAGAAGGGGCTCTCAAGCTGCACCTGTGCCTCCTTGCATGCCCCACTCCCCATCACTCAGGGACAAACCCAGATCGGAGCACTGAACCACCCGCAGGTGGCAGTGGCAGCCAAAAGGACACATGGCGCTGTAGGTGGGTGTGACAGAGTCCGGGTCCAGGACGCCCGAGGTGTCGGCGCCCGAAGCTTCCTCATCATTCATCATGAACGGCCCATCGTCCAGGGTGAAGTCCCAGAAGCCCCTCTGCTCAAAGGGCAGGGCCTGGCTCAGGGCCAGCAGAGACGCGAGGAGCCACAGGGGCCACATGGCGGATGGGCCTGGGGGAAGAGGCAGGGGGATCCTCAGCACCAGTACCCGCCCATCTACCCCATGCCAGGGGCTAGTGTTCCGTGAGTGCAGTGGCACTGCGTTCCCATCCCTCACCAGGGACGGCCAGACCCTGGGGCGGGAGGCGGAGAGGGCGGAGTGTGGGCAGAGGGCTCCAGGCAGGAAGGGAGTGGATGCTGCTGGCAAGGAGGGAGCCCCTTCCACTCCACTCCCCTCACCCCTTCCACTACCCCCCTCCCCATCCCGGACAGGACTTGGCTTAATCAGGCGATGAAATGTCTCCTCATTAGCAAGTCTGCAGGCCCCCACGCCTCTGAGTCTGCCAGAAGCCTGCTTTAGGGCAGGGGCATCCGTGAGGCTGCGTGGAGGAGGTGGAGGAGGAATCTTAACCATTGGCCCTCAAGGGCTTTGAAGAATTCACTTTTTGGGACGCCACTATGGCCTCCTACCCGGGCCAATCCTTCCTTTGAGTTCTGGGCTCAGGGCAGCGTGGATGAAGTTAGTTGAGTTTGGCAACTCTGAGTTGCTTCCTACCTCCTGAGCCCCCCTTCCACCCTGCCCACGTTTCTCAGAGACCCTCTAAGGCCAAGGCAGGGAGGCAGGGTGGAGAAAGAGGGGGTGTCCTTTGAGGCCATGAGCAAAGTTGGCTGAGGCAGCACTGAGTGGAGACCCCAGAGGTGGAGGCCATGACGCCCCCAACACTGCCCCTGGGCCTTGGCTTCCTCCTCTGGACCACTCGCCCCAGCCCCCCTGCCCCACACACACACTGCCTTGGCTCAAACAGCCCTGGAGCTCCTAGATGTGCTCCTACCCTTCCTCCCTGCCCACAGCCTCGGCAGCTCAGAGAGGCCCCCCAGGGGAGCAGGCTGCTGCCAGGGTGGCAGGGCAGGGTCAGGCTTGCCTGAGGCCCCCCAAGCCGAGGCGGCGGGTGGGAGTGGAGGGGAAGCAGCCCTGCCCGAGCCTGCCACCAGCACCCACCTCTGCTTGCCTCCTTCCTCCTCATCAGACACGGTCTCCCGTCCAGAGGCAGCTGGGAATGTGCCCTACAAGAAGAGGCTGGAGCCCTGCCTCTCCTACCACTCCATCCACCCTGACTGCCTGGCAAAGGTCCAGGTCTCACCCCAGCCTCACCTTCCCCATCTGTTAAGTGGGAATAAACATGCCTGCCCTGCTCGCCACCCAGCCTGGGGTGGCCCTCGGTGCATCTGGAGACAGGGAGCCCAGCTGGGCAGCAAGGGCCTCTGGTAGACCTGAAGCAGTCGCACGCCCAGGAGACCCTCACTTAGGGCCAGTACTAGCTGGGAAGGGGCAGTCTGGGGCTCCAGCAGGGCCAGGTGAGCCCCCTAAGCCCAGCTGCTGGTTGCAGCGGTCTAAGGAGGCCGTGGGGAGGTGGGGGCTCTGCCCCCTAGGCCAGCACTCTCTGAGCAGCCCCGCCCTGCCCGATGCTTCCCCAGTTGACCTGGGGGCTGGGTTGGCTGCTGGGGGCTGCCGCTTTGGGGTCCTTGCTGCCAGCGGACCGGGGGCCTGAGGCCACTTCGGGGCCAGGTCGGGTCTGAGCACAAGCACTCCAGTCCCATCAGTCCCAGGAGAGGGTTGGGATGGAGGCCTGTCCTGTCGCCCCCTTGCAGCTCCTCGGGCGCTCCAGGGAGCATCTGCTGGCATGCGTCCCCTCTGCACTGGCATCCCCTCTAGAAGCCGCCCATGCCCCCTCCCACACCCGTGGACAGAGGGGCCTGTGGTGAGGCTGTGGCTATAGCAGCTGCCAGGCCAGTGGTGTGGCCTTTCCGCAACTGGCCCCAGAGCCCTCTTGAGCCCATAGGCCCCAGGCCATACTGCAAAGTAGGAGTCAGAGCCCAAGGCTTAGCTCAGCTTCCCCCTCATGTGGAGCTGGACTTTATGCTGACCCCTGGGGTCACCAGGAGGCCCCTGCTGGGGCAGCACCCAGTCTCCCTCATTCTTTTGAGCCTTGAGACCCCACAATTGCAACCCAGGGCCTGCCAGCCCCAGGCCGGCCTGGCAGGACCTAGGGGAACCCCCCGGAGGGTCTTGGCCCCCAAGTAGGGAGAAGGCTCAACACTCACCTACCTGGATGGCGTTTCCCTTCCTCCGGGACAGGGCAGGGCAGGGCCTCTGATGCCTGCTGCCACTGCGTGACCCTCTCCCAGTGCCACTGGACACCCGGGGGCAGGAGGTGGAGGAGGAGGAGGAGCAGCAGCAGCAGCAGCAGTGGGAGAGAACAGGAAGGGCAGGATGGAAGCAGGAGAGCAAGATGGAGTGGGGGAGGGAGGAGACTGCCCTGCCCCTCCCTACCGATGCCCCTGCCAAAGCCGCTACCTCCCAGGGAGAGTGAGTCAGGGCTGGAACGCCCCACCAGAGCCCTGGAAAGCTCCAGGGTGGGCAGTCCACCTGGACAGGTGGGGTTGGGGTGATCTGGCTGGGCCTAGGGGAGGCTGTGGGGAGGGGCTGGGGAAGGCTGAGGGGACAGAGGACCATCTGACCATGGCCAGCTTGGAGCCCCCAGGACCCACGCATTGGCCTGGAGGAGGACTCTACAGGGACTCCTGCCCTGGGGCCAGGGGTCTCCCCAGCAGCTGGGACTTCCCTGCAGGCACTCCTGTTAGGTAATCGGGCCCTCCACCAGGGGAAGGGGCACAGGCGCAGGGCAGTCAGTCATGGCAAGACTGGTCATCGGGGTCTCAGGTGGGTTCCCGGGACCAGCCGTGGGGCAACAAGGACTCTGAAGGCAGGCTGCCTGATATAGTAGGATGTCTGGGGGGTCTCCAAGAGACTGAAAAAGGGGCAAGGGGAAGAGGTTCCCTCGGAGCGGGGAGGGAGGTTGAGGGCTGGGAGGCCCATACACTCGGGCCCCGTGACAGAGGCAGAAGGACAAGGTTTGGCTGGTTTTCTATGGCTCATGGCTGTGCCCAAGCAGTGGGCAGGCTGGAGGAGTGGGGGCCGGGCAGGCTTCCCGGCACATCCCTCATTTCCCCTCAAAGAACTGGCACAAAACTGAGACCTCTCCCAAGGAAGGGACAGCCTCTGTGTCTGAGCCCACAGGAGGCGGCGAGGGGCCCATAAAGCCAGAGGGAGCCAGGGGAGCCTGGGGGGAAGGATCCCTGGAGCTGGCACGATGAATATTCCCATTTTATGGACACAAAAGCTAAGGCCGAGAGAGAGGCTCTCACTTCCCCCAAATCACTCAGCCTGACTTGGAACTCAGCTTTGGCGCTTCTAGGCCCTGAGCTCTCAGCTGTGCTCCTCAGCCACAGGGGCTCCAGCCATGTCTCTGGGCCTGTGAGAGCCTGAATGCCCGAGACTGGGGGTGGCAGTTTGGAGGTTCTGGAGATGGATGGGCTCAGCTGTTCTCCCAAAGCCTGGCCCCTGCCTTCTCCACACCACCTCACACCGAGCCCCTCCCTCCTGCCAGAATATGCACACACACGTACACACACATACACACACATACACACAGATGCACACATACACATACACACTCGTATACACACACATGTGCACACACACATGCACACACCTACACAAAACACACATGTACACACATCCACACACATCCACATACAGGCACACATCCACACACATACATGCACAGACACATGCACACTCCTATACACACATGTACACACACATATACACGCACAAACCTAGACACACACATGCATACCCATGTACACACATTCACATACACATATGTATACACATATAAACACACATACACAGATGCACACATACACATACACTCATGCACACACCTATACACATACATGCACATGTACACACACATGCACACATACACATATGCACACATACACACTTATACACACGTACACACATGCATACATGCACACGCACACACATGCACACATACACCCATATACACATACACATATGTAAACACATACATGCACACATCTATACACACATGCATACACATTCACATATACATATGTATGCATACACACATACATACACATATATCCACACAGAGGTAAGGCAGGTGAGGCCCCCAGCCCAGGAAGCAGGAATACCCCATAGTCAGATCCTGAGAGACCCACAGCAAGTCCCTCCAGTCCTCAACTCTCCACCACCACAACTGAGGCCTCTGGGCCTCAGTTTCCCTTCATTGGCCTCCCTGGATGTGTCCTCAGGGACTTCACGGAGGGTTTCAAGCCCCATCAAAGTGTGCCCTGAGCTCCCTGGATGCCACCTCTTTAGAGCAAAGGGCAGGAGCGGCAATGGCATGAGCCCCAGGTTGGGCGACCGCAGGTGTGAGGGAGGGAGGAGGCTGGGCTTCCTGGAGCCTCCGCCACCACCCCAATAGGGCCCTCCTTGTCTGCCCCTCTGAAAGCCAGCGCAGTCCTCTGCACTGGATTGCTCGAGGTCACAGCCAAACAAGATGCGTTGGCAGCCTCTGAGAGCATGGAGGGTCCGTGCCAGGCATTCAGGCCAGGCCAAGGGCGGCGGGAGCAGGGCTTGAGGTCTGGCGGGCCCTGGGAGCTCGCCTGCAGACGGTGTGGCTCACAGCTGCCAAGTGGCAGACGCCGGACGCTGTCTCCGCAGCCTCAGCTCTGGGCGTCTGCCCCCCCTGAGCAACCCGACCTGAACTCTGACACACGTGCCATCTTGCACGCAGCCCTGCAGGGTCCCCGGGACTGTGCCCTTCCTCCCTCCCCTCTGGCCGCCAAAGCCTTTTGGGCCCAGTTTCAATCAGCAGCCAGTTGCTTGTGCCCCGACTGACACCTGGCCTGCCCCCGCCACTCTCCCAGGCCCCAGTCCACCAGTCCCTCCCCACTGATGGCTCCAGCCTGCACTTGGGCATCAACCAGAGAGGGGATGTGTAACCTCCATGGCCTTGCCAAAGCCTGCTGTGTGCGTTCATCTGTGGGAATGGCTGCCTGAGGGGCTGGGGGCTGGAGTGGGGAGGGGTGGACCTTGTGCACCCCAGCCACATTCCAAGCCCCTGCCATTGCCCCAGCATGCCCTTCAGGCAGCCACGCTTGGGTGTCTGCTCGCCTCGCAGCCACGTGTGGAGGGGCTGGGAAACCCCGGCTCATCTGCTGCTCAAATCCTTTCCAGAGGTTTTCTGGCAGGGTGGGGACAAGGGTGGAGTTCTCCCTTGACGCGCCCAGCCACTTCCCACATCTCTGTGCCAGCCCTTTGCAACCTGTGGTGCCCATGTCGAGGTCCAGCCTGTCCCCACAGTCGGCGGAGTACAGGACTCAGCCCTTCCTGTTGTGTGCTCCTGGTCCTCTGCATGCGGACTACTGCTGCCCGCCCCCTCCCCCCACTCCCTGAAGAGATTCTGGGCCTCCTGCTAGAGTCTCCAAGGGAAAGGGAGGATGCTGTCATCTCTCAGAGGCAGAGCAGGGGACTCATGTGATTTCTTTACTTAGCCCCCTGCCGTCCCCCGTTGACTATAAGAAGGAAGCGATACTCTTAAGACTTGATGAAGGGGTAAACTGAGCCTCAGGGAGTTGGCCCCAAACTCTTGCTCAAGGCCACACAGTGAGGAAACAGCAGAGCTGGTACTGCACACACTGTCTGTCCGTCCATCTGTGTCCTTGCCCACTGCAGACAATGCCACAGGCCCCAAAGCTGGCAGGCCTCACACTTTTGGGGCTGTGCAGGGAGCTCCCCTGGAAGCATGGCCCTTCTCTCTGGATGCCACCATCAGTAGCTCCCCAAGGCCCACAGATCCAGAAGGCCCTCCTCAGCCCCAACACAGCCAGCAGGGCAGCCCCTACCCAGCCTCTCACCTCTGCCTCTGTCTGCAGGGGCGTCTCCTGGAAAAGCCATCTTCTCCCCAGGTGAGCACTTCAGGGCCCCAGGGAAGATGCTCCCGGCCTGCTCCCCAGACCCTGGGGCCCTGCCTCCCTCCCTCCCTGGTACAGGCCCACCAAGGCCAGGAGGGGAGACGAGGGTTTCCTGCAGCCCCTCCCTGCCGCAACCCGCTTTCTGCCAGGGGCTCAGGTTGGGCTGGGATTAACCTCCTTCAGCCAGCCAGTGCGGCCCACAGGCTGCTTAGCCTCAGGCTCCTAGGGCTGCTGGGCTCCTATGGGTGTGTGTATCCTTGCATGAGGGCAGCCTCCAAGACCCATGGGATGGCAGTCAAGGCCAAGCAGGGACTCAGACTTCCAGACTCAGACACTGGCTTCCCAGACTTCCCCTGTCTCCATGGACAGGGCTGCCTTCTAATCTTGTGGCCACCCACGTCTGCCCACTATGCTCCCCTTGGCCCATTTGAACACCTCTGGGACCAAACAGGACTGGGATGCCCAGCAGAGGCAAGTTCAAGAGGCCCACGGAGTCTGTTGGGTCCCTGGTCTTCCAGCTCATCTCAGGCCAGTGTTTAAGTGGAGCTCAGGCTTAAGATGCAGTGGACCGGGAGAGTTCCATGCGAGAAGGCTGGCTAGAGCCCCAGGCCCCTAAGCCTCAGAAGTGAGCCCCATGGGAATGGGCAGCAGCTTCACCAGGCCTGCCAGGGAGCCGGGACCTGCCTCGGGCTGGCTGGGATCGGAGCTGCGCAGGTGGGAAGCTGGGAGGGGGAGGGTTCTGCAGTCCTTGGAAGAGCCAAGGCTGGCGGCCCCTCCACAGCCACCCCAGAGTCCCAGAGGCTGTTCTGACCCAGAGCCATGATGGGGCGGGAGAAGAAGGCAAACGGCAGAGGAGGCAGCTGGAGTGGTTTCCAGGAGTCTAGAGTCCCAGAAGGGACTTCTGGCTGTGGGCTCCAGGTCGGGGAGGGGACCTTCCGGCCTGGAAGGGGACCTGGGGAAGGAGGAATGAAGCACAGCTCCCACCCCTCCAGAAGAGGTGGCCCCAGGCCTTCCCCAGGGAACCCTGGGAAGCTGGTTCTTTCTGGAAGGCCATGGGTCCTGGAGGCCACTTAGGCCAGGCTGGCCTCAGGCCAGGAGGACCGAGCCACGCGCCCTCCCCACAGCGCAGTCCCTCTGCACGCCCCCCTGAACTGGTCCCTCTAAGACTTGCAGAAAGGGCTCTGAGTGGCCGAGCTGTGGCCCCTGCTCTCCCAGCCCAGCATCTGAGCAGAAGAGGACAGGTGCTGGGGCACTGACCGCCCCAGGCCCCGGCCGGCAGGATCCCAGGTTGGGCTGCCTTCTGAGGGGGCCGGTGCCCATCCAGCAGCCTGCAGCCCAAGGCAGGGTGCCCTGGGAAAGCCACCATCACCCCCAGCCCCTCGGTGTGAGCAAGACCCCCTGCTGGTGTGTCCCCACCCACCAGTGCGGTTCCCATGCCTGTCGGGGGCTTGGTGGTGGGCCTGGACGCTAGGGGAGCAACGTGGGGCAGGGACCAAGCTCTCCCACCCACAGATGAGTGGGAGGAGGTCGTGGTGGGCATGGGAAGACCTTTCCAACAATCGGGGTGTTGGGGGTTGAGCAAGGCAGGGGAGGGGCCCTGGCAGGTGGGGCGCCAGGGACCCCAGGGCTGGGGCTAGGCCTGCGGGGGGGGCGTGTGCTGGGGATTCTGTGGGCCGAAGATGGTGGGGGGTGGGCCCGGGAAGCACGGGAGACGACAGAGCGGGAGGTCCCCATCCCACCTCTACACAGGGTGGCAACGACTCAGAAGCCCTTGCTGAAGGCTCTGAGTGCTAACTGTCAAGTGTGAACTCATTACAAACCCCTCCTCTGGGGACTTGGCGCTGTCACTGGAAGGGACACGCTATAGCTTTGTTTGAGTGACTCTGGAATGTTGCTAAAGACAGGAAACTCATTCTTGCCTTGGAAACACTCCCCTTCCTTTCCCAGGCTCCCCATCTATGCGGTGGTAGGGTTAATGCCCACTGCCACCTGGGTCCTTGGGGCTTGAAGGTGGGCCAGGGAGGCCAGGGCTGCCACCCACAGCTGGCCAGCTTGCCATGGGAGCCCTCTGCGCTCCCTGGCTCACAACCTGCTCCCACCACCCAGCCCTGGTGGCTTGGAGGCTGCCCCGCATCTTCCTTTCAATACACCCACATGGGCTTGCCCTCAAAGGCTCACTATGCTGGCCCACAGTGGCCATACATGGACATGTTCCGCACCAAGACACCCCTGCTCATATACCAGCTCTCCTGGGGTGCGGCTGGCACAGGCAGCTGGGTGTCACCAGGAGGTGCTCACCTGCACCCCTGGGCGCTGGTCCCCGGGAGCCTTTCTGGCACGGGGGCGGGGGTGCTGAGCATCTCCAGCTTGTCTCAGTTCCAATTAGTTGCTATAGGGCAGAGAGCTGGCAGGGCAGGGAGGGGCGAGAGCACAGAAACAGGAGCCCCTGAGGATGGGACCTGAGCAGTCTGGCGGCCAGGACAGCAGAAGAGAGACCTGCCTACCAAGACAGACCACTGGAGACTGATGTGTCCTGTGCCCTGCAGGTCCCTCGGTCCCCTGCTCTGCTCAGCAGGCGCTCAGGCACCCAGCCCCGCCCACGGGGCAGTGAGGGGGCGCTCCCCTCCCTGGACCTTCCAGAGCACTCGCTCTCCTGGGTCCCTTGGCAGGCCCCTCTGGGACCCCAAGCCAGGTCCGCCCTGGGGAATATGGCACAGTTGCCTGATTTTCTCTCCTTCCCTTCCCCATCCATTCTGAGTCCCAGTCCAAGGGGGTCCTGGAAAACAGACTGGGCTGAGCCACCCAGGCAGCCCCAGTCAGGGCCCTTGCAGCCAGGGCTCCCAGGACCCATACTTCTCACAGAGGAAGTACAGGCAGGGCATTAACCTGGGGGTGAGTAAGGAATATCTGGGCAGGGTGCCTGGGGCAGGCCTGGGAAACCAAGTCTCTCAGCCCATGCTAAGGACTGGCCTCAGGCAGTGCAGCGGAGGACTGCTCCTGGGTGCTGAGCTCGGTGGGTGCTGGGCAGTCCTCCCTGACCCGACCCAACCCGGGCCAGGTGCCAAGCCCTGGAGCAAGGAGGCGCCTGGGCAGAGCAAGGCTGAGGGAGTGGAGCATGCGCCTGGGACCTGCAATGATGAAACATGGCCGTTGGCAAAGCTGGGGTGCCAGTCACCCAGCCACGCTCTAGGGTGGCAGCCAAGAAGGCGGACCCCAAGTGGGAGGCAGAGAGACAAGAGCTGGATGAAGCAGAGCAAGGTCAGAAGGGAGAGGGAGAGGAAGGGGTGAGGGAAAGGTGCCTGGAAGGTGGTGAGACGAGGCAGAAGCCTGACAGGGACCAAGGGGACCGCAGGGTGGCGATGAAGGGGCATGGATCAGCAGCCTACAGAGAGCACTGGGGAAATCTGTGGACACCCTCGGGGCACTGGGGACAGCAGGACCAGGGCTTGGGATGGCGGAGGCAGCACAGCCAGACGCATCTCTGGGTTGCTGAGGGGGCAGCTTGAGGCCAGCAAGGGGACAGTGCGGACAGCGCAGGGCGGGAGTGGGCCTGGCTCCGGAGCCCTACCTGGAGAGGGGAGGCACCAGGCTCAGGCTGGCTAGTTGGCGGGCTGGGGTGGTGGGCCGTCCGCACGTCTGTCTGTCTGGTCTGTCCGGTGGACCGAAAGCAGCTACTCACTCCTGGGCAGTTTGTGGAGAGAGGGAGACAGAGGCGGCGGGAGGGAGGCTAAAGGCTGGGCAGGCGGGCCGACGGGGAGGGGACAGCGGAGAGAGGGCGGGGAGGGAGGAAAAAAGGGAGGGGGCTGGTGGGGCGGAGAGGGCGGGCGGGCAGGAGGGGGCAGGCTTCCCGGCCCCCCTGGCAGCTTCAAAGGGAGCAATTTTCTTGTAGACGGCTGGACTAGC
>NW_012107375.1:211441-234838 GCF_000951045.1 Mandrillus leucophaeus | reverse complement strand
CCCCTCGCCCCCACCACCTCCCTATCCTCCTTCCCCCGCCTGGGGCAGACAGCAAAGGAACGGACACACTCACACTCACTCAAACAAGGACCCAGAGAGTCAAACTTTCCACTGCCCAGATGGGGACACTGAGGTGCTGGCTGGCATCTCGCCAGGTAGAGGAAAGCGAGATGGAAGAAAGACGAGGGGGAGGCGGCCTTGGGCTGCTAGGCCCGTGAGTGGCCCCTGGAATTTGGTCCTGAGCCTGCTGGGAACCTGCTTGGGCCTAAGCAAGGAGGTGGTTTCTCCAGGATCAGAGAGGTAGCTGTTGTGGAGTTCTGGAAGGACCTCATGTAGGCTCCTGGCCCCTGTACCCTCCCTTCCACCCCAGGCTTTCTTCCCTTAAAAACAGGGCCCAATCCGTCTGGTGGTGGCAGGATGGGGCAAGGGGCTCCCTAGCTTGCCTGCCGTGAGCTGATTCAGAGACGAAGGATCCAGCGAGTCAGTCTTCTTGCTTAATCTCTGCAGGTCCCCACAGAGAACCACTCTGTGGGTGGCCACTTCCTCTGGGCTCAACCCTGTGCCGGTCACTTATGGGGGTAACCAGGTTACCCCACCAAGTCTCGGCCACTTCCTGAGGGCCCAAATGAGTCCAGCTCCTCCAGTGTCTAGAGCCCAGGTCCTTAGTATGACACTGCTCCCTTGTCCCATAGTGTCCCCTTCTTCCCTCAGCAAGAGCAACTCCTGAGACCGAAGGGTAAGGGTTTAGATGGAGCGAGAAACTAAGATCTCCAATAGAACTAGGGGCCAGGAGTGCAGAAGACCCAAAGAGAAAATTGCATATTGAGAGAAAAAGCTCAAAGGGGTCGAGAGGGAGAGAGGGGTGGCTAGAGAGAGGCAGCATCCAATGAAAAGAGGACAATGTCGAGGGCTGAGGGTCTTCACCCCCCTGGCAGTGCCATTACTCAGCTGGGGGTTGGGGTCTGGGAGGTCCCAGGCCAGGGAGGATGCTTTCTACCGACATATTTCTCCATGAATGAGTTGGCAGTGGGGGAGGGAAAGAGGGCGGGACAAAGATGAGACCAGGCCACTGTGAGTGAGTTGGACGCTGAGGCTGGGCAAAAGGTAAAACACACAAACCTGCCGGAAACCAAGCCAGCCCCTTTGTCTGGAAAGGGCGTACGTTGTCTCCAATCTCCTCATTCCAACCACGAAATCAAGAGGCAACCAGGGTTACCAGCCCGGCCCCTGGTTTTCCACGTCTCTCTTCTCCCTGGCCCAGTCTAGAAGCTTCTTGCAGGCAGGTACCACAGTTTGGTCAAGGTGCCATGTGTCCCAGGTCCTGGCCAGGCCCTGAGCTGCCGCTGGTGAACAGGAAGAGGTTCTGGGCCCTGCCATGCCCCCAGGTAGAGCTCTCCTGGGGCTCTACCTCCAGGTATTCAGAGCTGTTTCACCCCCAATGGGTCTCCTAGAGGCTGAGGCCCTGAGTGACAGCTCCTGGGTTCTCAGTCCTCAAGCAGTGCAGGAAGGGACTGGGTACCAGCACCTTGGGCAGCAGGCATGCCTTGAGTGGATTTCTCCTTTGTTCTGAAACGGATTGACTGAGAGTGACTGTGCTTACCACACGATTTGCTCATTAAGCATGTACAAGGCAAGGGTTTTTATTTGGTCTGTTCACAGAACTGTGCAACCATCACTCAGTGGATTGTAGAACATTTTCATTACCTCAAAAAGAAAACCCATACCTTTAGCTATCATCCCCTAGCACCCACTGCCCACAAATCCGCTTTTTGTCCCCACAGATGAGCCTTTTGTGGACATTTCAAATGAATGGAGGGGGCTTGGAAGTGGCGATGAGGCGACACCCTGCTTGGGGGAGACACATAATGCATGCATCTTGCAGCTCTTACCTGAAGTTGGGGGCTGCTTCTGGGGGCAATACTCATATAAATACGGTCCTTGTGCCTGGAAGGTTTTGTGTCTGCGGTTTGCAGTCTGCAATAAGCCATAACTGCATGCCCGGCCCAGGGCCCACTGAGTCACTCGGCCTGGGCCTCTAATTTGGGGGCCACTCCCAGACCAGCCAGGCAGTACCTTAGTCTTAGGGCCTCCCCCTTCTGCTCCCCCTCCCACTCCCCCCTCCTCAGGCCTGGGCTCTCTCTGCAGCGCAGAAGCAACTTTGATCCCAGCTGAAGTGCTCTAGGAACAGTGCTTCCTTGCTGGCGAGCAGAGTGGGCAGTCGGGCAGCCTTCTGCCCTTCTGGCCTCTCAGGGCTGGGAGGAGGCAGGGGGAGGCAGGGGGAAGCAGGGGGAGGGCAGGCACCGGGGGCACAAGGCAGGAAGGAAGAGCAGGCATTTCCTGAGGCCCCCAGGGCTCCTGGGGAGGAGGCGGACACACAGCTGTCTTAGCTCCCCAGGAACCAGCGGCAGACAGGGCACAGGAGGTGGGGGAAGTAGAACCTGGCCCCTTCCAGCATGGCCTGTATGTGACCCTGGGATGCCACTGCACAGGCCCCCTAGGCCCTAGCTGGGATGCTTCCCCCAAAAGGCTGTAGAGGGCCGGAAGGTCCTGCTGGCACCAGCTTTGCCTTGCATCTCAGCCCGGGAGACCCCTTCTCCTGCTGGATGGAGCTGAGAGCTCAGTTCTCTCCACCTGACAAGGAGCCCGGCCCCCTCAGCTGCGTGGGGAGGGCAGCCCTGGGCAGCCTGCTCAGGCTTCCAGGGAAAGCTGTCTTGCTCTGGCAGTTGCCCCTGCACGGGGCCCCAGGCCATACTGTGGTCTCCCTGCTCTGAGCCTAACTCTCGTCTAGCCCTCATCAGGCAGCTGCCACCCCAGCCTGCCCAGGGCAGAGCCCAGGACAGGTGCTGGAAGGTAGCAGGTGGGGCGGCAGCCACGGGATGGAAGGATGGGACAAGGGCATGTCTGAGGGAGGGAGAGGGCCATGGAGGAAGGGGGCTGGGAGGAGGGGAGGCAGGGCGCAGGGATCTGAGCCAACTGCCATCTCCTTGGCCAGTGTGAGAAGAGGACCTGCAGTCAGCTGCAGCCTGTCCCCCACAGCTGGCTCGCAGCTGTTTGTGTCCTGTCTTCAAAGCTACAACAGGGAGGCCCAGGAGAGAAGCGGGGTGGGAGTGCCCAGAGGGCAGGCTGTGAGCCCTCTGGTCCCATTTGGGCATGAAATGCTGGCGGACGGTGTGAGTCCTAGAGGGCAGAGCCTAGGAGCCTGGGAGGCGGTCTCTTATGCAGGGCCCCCTACAGAGGTGGGCTGCTTGTTTCGTGATTCTCCAGGGTCTGCCCTGCTCCCCAAGTGTGTCCAGCGGGCCCTCTTCTCTGTGGGTGGCTGCTTCTCGAATCCTTCTGCCTGGACATGAACTCCCTCGCCCTTCCAACCTGATGGTGTGAACAGAAGGGCCCATGCCTGTCTTGGGAATGGGACAGAGAGACAGAAGGAGAGCCGAGAGAGCTGGGATAGAGAGCTGCAGTGGGCGAGGCAGACGGGCAGCACTCCCATCCCCTGGACCATTAGCAAGACCCTCAAGAAGCAAGGAGGTGAGGAGGTGACAAGTGCTATGCACCCATACAAGACTGGTGGGCAGAGAGAGCTTCAAGAGGAGGAGACAGTGCCCTGAGGCCGCCTTTCAGTCACTAGGGAGTAGCTCTTGCAGAGCCTCAGCCTCCAGGACAAATTCCCATCCAGAGACCTGTCACTCACACATCGAGGTTACCTCTTGAGCAAGTGACCCTGCCCAGAGCGGCCCCAAGTTTATGGCCTTGAGTGGGCCTCACTCCCAGCCTGCGGGCTTCGTCCGTTCCCAGTGTTGGCACCCTCGGGGGCAGACACCGGTGGGCAGCCCCACCACCACTCAAGGGTCTCTGGATGACCTGCAGCCTCGAAGTGACATGAAGCGGACGCTCAGCGGGGCCCTCTGGGTTCAGAGGGCGGGGCAGTCATGGAGGAGGCTTGTGTCAACATGCCCCGGATCAGCCGAGCTGGTGCTGAGTGAGCGGAGCCTCCACTGTATGGAAGCTTCCCAGTGCTGGATGGCGGAGGTGTGGCTGGTGAAAGCTGGCACTCTCCATGCCAGGAGCTTTTTTTGACCTTCCCCTGAGGACATAATCACACAGCATCTCTCCCCTCTGGGCCACCAGGGCTGTAATTTCAGGGCCTGCATGGGGGCTCCGGGGAGGCCCAGCCTGGGTCTAGCTATCTTTAGAGAGGCATAGTCTGGGGCGTGGCCAGAGGATGGAAGATGGGTTGCCTTGGAAGCCGAAGCCTGGGAGCCAGAGGCCAGGGGCACTCTAGGACCCCTGTGGTCTTCCCTCAGGGAGGCCAAAGCCCAGGAGCAGCACCGGGAGGCTCTGGCGGGAGTGGGGAGGGGCTGGGCCGGGTCCTGAACCCTGACTTCAGCTTGGAGCAATCTTTGGCCCAGATGCTCAGAAGATGGGGTGGGATAGCACTTGGCCTGAGGGCCAGACAGCTTAGCATCTCCCCGTGTGGCCAAGGTGGCAGCTATTATGGGGGTAGGGGGGGGACGGTGGCACAGTAGGTGAGATGCTTGTGTTAGACCGGAGGGAAGGCTCAGAACAGAATGTGGAGAAGGAGAGATGCGGGTCCGTGGGGGGCCAGTGAGGGGCAGTTGGAGAAGAATTTGGAGGCTGATGGGCAGTTTTCTGGGACTGCAGCTGGCAGAGGCGGTGCAGAGGTGCAAGGTCCCACCCAGGTCTCAGGCCGGAGACACAGGCCCAGCCCCAGGCAGGGCATGGCTCCCCGCTCCCATTCTCCACCCCTCTGAATTGTGAGCTGTCCCCACTGTCCTTACCCTCAGTCCCACCCCATTACCTCAGCATCCCCATCGCCATCTGAGGACTGATGAGCGCCTCCCTTCTGACCCCAGTCACACCTACCCTGTTGCCATCACTGCTGCAGTTGTCACTGCAATGTCCCCTCAGATGCCCAGCACTTTGGGGTCACCGATTGGGCTGCGCCCACTGCTGTACCCTCAGATGGAGCCAGCAGCTACCCCGAAGGGGAGCACAGTAACCACAGCGAAGGTGGGAGTGAGTGGTTGTTGGAGGGTGGCCCGTGCTGAAGGAGGGGCAGGTGTAGGGCCACGGCTGGGCTGCCCTTGCTCTTGGGTTGGGGCTCTGTCTAGAAATTCCCTTCCGGTGGCAACTAGATTCTGACCAGCCTTCCCACAGCCCCAGGGAGTGAAGCCCCCAGCCCTGAGCTCCTGGCCCTCTGGGGGATCCCCTGGGCTGAAAACAGCGCCCTTGTCCCAGTCATGAGGGGGAAATAAAGGCCCAGTCCCTTTGCCCCATCTCGGAGTGCAGGTTGGCTGAGGCCTGGCTGGGCCTGTAGGGTCGGCTGCAGCCCAGCTTCTCCCTTGGCCAGGTGATGACCCCAAGAGCCTGCAGGTACATTTCCCGAATGCGAGTCCCCTGCCTCACCGGTCGGGAAGGTCATAGGAGGATTAGCTCCCACCCAGGCTCTGAGAAGTGGAATTAACCACCTGTCGGTGGCCCGTCCGGCCCCTGCCTTCTTGCAGCTGAGGGGCCCCTCCCCTTCTCCTCCCCACTTGCCTCATCTGTTGGGCAATGGTGGGAAGCGGGCAGGAGATGTTGGGGGGCTCACCCAGCCTGCACTTCCTGTGCCTCTCAGGCCTGACCTCCGGGACTGTGAGAAGGTGGGGGCTGCAGGGTGACCTGAGCAAGAGGCGCAGGGACTGGGGTGGCCAGGCGGGGAGGAAGGGTCATGAGAGCTGGGAGAGTGGGGCCAGCGCCTCGAGGTCTGCTGACCTCTGACCCAGCCCAAACAGGAAGTGCCATATCTGCGGGGCCAGCTGGAGGAGAAGGAATGCCGGGATGAGTCCAAAGCAAACAGCCCGCAGCTTCCCAGGCCTCTCCCGCCCCCGCCACAGTCTGGCGCTTTCTCCACTGAGAACTCAGGGGTGGGGGCAGGGGTAGGGGGAATCAGCCACGGAATGGGAGCAAGGCGAGAGTCAGTTCCCAGGCCCTGGTCCTAGGCAGATCTGATGGCGGGGCAAGGTCCTTGCAGCGGACACCCTGTGCCCTTCCTCCTCTGCTCCACCCACATCCAGCAGCCCGGAGGCAGAGGAGAAGGAGAGGGGCGGCCCCGCCAGGGTGGAGGAAGGCCGGGGAATAGGAAGGTCGTGCCCAGATCGAGATGGGGGTGCTGAGGTGATGGGGTGGGATAGCGAGGGCCGGAGAGGCATACCGGAGGCTCACAAGTTAGAGGGACAGAGGACAGGGACACAGCCATGCGCTCCTTGCAGCTGGGCTATGTCTCTGCTGGGCCCTCTCCTGCAGCATCCTCCATGCCTGTCGCCTGGCTGTCTCTGTGAACCCCACCCCAGGGCAGTGGCTGTCGTGCTCCCTGCTGGTTGTGACCCCTTGTCCCTATCCCTTCCTGACACAGGGCTTGGTGGCCTAGATAGCTGTGGAGGCTGTCCCAGGAATCCCATCCGGTTCCCAGGGACCCCCTCACTCAGGCAGGCCAATGGGGCAATGGCCTCAGTGGCCTTCGAGGGCTCCACAGACCCAGTGTCTCCACCGGCATATCTGGCCAGTCTGTCTTCAGGGTTCGGCAGGGCTGTTGTCACTTCCCAGGGACTCCTGGCACATGGGGAGGTCAGCATGGAGGGCTGGCCTTGCTCAGGCAGACAGTCGGAAACTGGCCAGGGGTGGTCCCTGCCCAGTGCTCAGGGCGGGGCTTGGCTTTGCACAGACCACGTGTTCACTCCCCACCCTTCCCTGGCACCAGGTCAGATGGGGCACAGCCTGGTCTCACAGCGAGCCAGACATACGTCCCTGGGCAAGTTACTCATCTGTGAGCTGGGGGTGGGTCCCTGGGGACCTATCTTGCAGGTGGGTGTGCATGTTGGGGGCAGGGATGAGGGTTCTGGGACCAGGAATTGGGGGGAGGTGTCAAGGGAGAGGCAAAGCTGCTTCCCGAGAGGTGCCACTGTGCAGTGCTCACCAGCCCCTGCCTCAGGCCTCAGTGCAGGTGTGGGTGGCTCTAGGACCAATAACAGGTGCCCTGAACCTCCACACCCTCCTGCTCTGCCAGTCAAGCCCACCTCTTTGGGTCCAGGCCCAGGACAGGGATACTTCTTGGATGAGAGGGATCGGGGGCAGATGCTGCCCCAAGCAAGGTGGGGAGACTGGCCCCTTGATGGCCTGAGGCCAAGCAAGGACTTCAGGACCCTGGTGAGGCAGGGTGGGGGTGGGGAGGCTCCCAGAGAAGCCATGGGACCCAAGCCCTCTGAATCCCTTTGCTGACAGTCTTAGGTGCGGTCCAGGAACTGCATGGACATGGGAGAGCCAGGATATGCAGTGTAGCTCCTGGAGGGAGGGAGGCTGGCTGGTGAGCCTGCCCAAGCTGCATTTATTATGTTCAAGTACAAACCAGTGCCACCTTTCGCCCCTGGGCCACTTGCTAAGTGAAGGGGCCTCACCAGTCAATGTGGAGTGGGTGCACTGGAAGCAGTTGGGTCTTCTAGACCTTTCTCTCAGGGGTGCAATGGCTAAGCACAGCTCGGCCTGCCCCTCCACCCCCTCGAGAATCAGAGTGTGTGCTGGAGGAAGGCAGCAGGCAGGACTAGGAGCCCTCCTCCTCCCCCCGCTGGGGCTGGAGGACCACGCTGTGATAGGCTCGGATGCAGGAGAAGGCAGTGGGTGGGATGCGGCGCTGGTCAGTGAGGTTGTTCTCCAGGTGTATGGAGATGAGGTTGGAGTTCTGGGCCACGTGCATGTCACAGATGGAATTCAAGGGCACTTGTCTGCAAGGGAGGGGTAGGGCACAGCAGGGGAGAGAAGACCCCGGAAAGAAGGGGTAGGCATCATTCAAGAAAAGACAGAGACCCCTGCTCTAAGAGAAGCAGTAAGACCAAACCACAGAATCAGAACTGTGGAGGAGTGATGGCGGGCTTCAGAGACCACTGTGGCCTCCTGGCCCCCTCCCAACTCGAGGCTCAGTGCCAGGTCCCCAGCCCCAGCCCTTGTCACTCCGGGCTGGAGCCCTGCCAGCATCTGGCTGCCAGCTGCCCTTGGCTTTCCAGGCCTGCCAGCCACTGGGCACAGGCTCTATCATGGCAACCAAGACGGGTGGATGGCTGGATTGGGGGAGGGTGGATGAGCCCCGACTCCTGCCTTTGGCCTCTGTGGCCTGCGGGTAAGGAGCCCAAAGGCCAGCCTGTCCTAGCCCAGCCGGAAGGCAGGGCCTCCTGGCCTCAGGGTACCTCTTCCTCTGTGTGCTGGCAGGAGTGCGGGGGTGGGGACGGCTGCAGGTGTGGGGACGGGGAGGGGGGCCCTACCTGATCCTGTTGTGACTCAGGCCCAGCACCTGCAGTCCCTTGAGGCCCAGGAGGCCGTGTGGAATGGTCTGCAGCTGGTTATGATCCAGGAGCAGCTCTGCCAGTGAGGCGTGCAGGCCCAGGAAGGACACACTGGATACCGTCAGCCTGCAGCCTATTGTGGGGCAGGTGCAGGAACTCTAGGCCTGGCTTCATGTGTGCGAACACTTAGCCAGGGATGCGCTCGATGTGGTTGTGGTGCAGCATCAGGCGCCTCAGGCCCCGTGGCAGGAAGGAGGGCATGTGCACCAGACGGTTGTAGGACAGGTCTCCAGCTTCCTGTGGGGCGGGGCACACAGGGGCAGAGGGAGCTGACAGCTGGCAACTCCCAGAGGGGAGCTCCAGGGGCTGCAGCCCCAAACTCCCGAGACGAGCGTGGGATTCACTCTGAGATGGCAGCCGCAACCTGCACTCTCAACAGCTGGGACTCTCGCAACTCCTGTGTGAGTCAGGCCAGGCCCTGTGTGGGTTTATGTCCTCCTCTGTCCCCCAAGACCTAGGGATTAGAGGATCTGGGTGGGGGCCTTCCTTGCTCCCTGCAGGGCTAGAGATGCCTGCCGTCATTGTGGAAACCGAGGGACCGTCCTCTCCCTCACTTCCTTCCCTTCAGGTGTTATCTCAGGGTCTCCTGTCTCCTAATCCTGACACCTGACAGAGCTCAGAGGGTGACGCCTAAAATCTAGGGGAAAAATGGGGCGGGGGAACTCTCTGCCCCTGCCGGTCCTCAGCCTTGAAACCCTCTCCTCTGTCCCTCCCACTCTCTTGCCCTCATCCTGCCTCTCCCAGTCTTATCCTCAGATGTGTAGAAGCTAGATGAGTAGGGAGAAAAAAATCAGGCTCCACAAGGGTTAGGGCTGGGGGACCCTGGGAGGTCACACAGTCCTCGCTGTCCTATAGTGGAGTTCAGGTTGCCACCTTCAGCTGGGAGCCCCCGGTCGTTCCATGGTGGACACCTGACTCCTTGAGGCCCTGACCCCATCAGCAGGAAGCCCTGGTCCCTGTGGCCATGCAGGTGTGCAAGGGCAGAGGGTGGTGAGGCTTCTGGAATGGGTAAGAATATGGAGAGAGGGAACAGGGAAGGCTTCTCTTGGCAACACCCTCAGCCCCTGTGGCTGGGGTCAGCCTTTTGGGCTGCTCCTGTGCCTCTCAGTTCCCTCCCTTTCCACCAGCCAGAGAAGAGACGGGCGGCTCCACAGTCCAGGAGAGGCCGGGGCTGAGGCAGCTGGGGCTTGACTGGCCGCCAGCCCCCTGCCCAGGCCCCGCGGCGGGAGTGGAATAGTGGCCGGGCAGCCCCTCCCAGGCTGCTGTCTGCTTTCCTTTGCCCCCTTGGCAAGCGGGGGAGAGGAAAAAGGAATAATTAAACCCAAACGTCCTGGTAACTTTTTCCTGGAACGCGAGGATGCAGGGCGGGAGGCTCTGGTCCCTGGAATGGCGGGTCAGACTGTCTGTCGACCCCCGCCTCCCTCCCCACTGCGGCCCCACCCTGCTTTGGGGGTCATCCGGCCCTCCTGAGCCTCTCGCCTGTCACCCGGTCTCCCCCAGCCCACCCCGCTGTTCCCAGGACTGTGTCCTGACTCCCTAGCCTGACTTCCACAGCCTTGCAACATCTGGTCGCCGTGAGTGGCCTGTGTGCCAGCATCCCCACCTAGCTGTCCCAACCAGATCCAGGGAATTGCCCTTGACTTTTCTTGGAATGAGGTGAAGAGTGGCCCCCAGAACCTATGTCCGCCAGAATTTGTGAATGTGGCCTTATCTTCAGATGTAAGGATTGCAGGGGAGGATGTCGAGTTGAGCTCATCTGGGTTCCCTGGGTGGGCCCCGCTCCCATGACAGGAGTGCTTTTGAGAGACAGAAGAGAGAAGACGAGACAAAGGGAGACACGCAGGGGAGATGGCCACGTCCAGCCACAAGCCCAGGAACACCTGGAGCCCTCTGACGCTGGGAGAGGCACGAAGGATGCAATCCTAGGCCTCCGGAGGGAACATGGTCCCTTAACATCTAAATTGCAGACTTCTGGCCTCCGCAACTGACAGAGTTTATTTCTGTTGTTTGAAGTCATGCAGTTTGTGGCGCTCAGTGATGGCAGCCCCAGGACATGCACGCACTTCTCTTCCCCACATTCCTGTGCCCCCAGCCCTTCCGTGCTGCTTCCTGCCCCTGTCGCCTCCTAACTGCACCCATTGTCGGGCCAGCTCTCCCTACCACTGCTGCCCTCCATCCAGGCCCGTGGCACCTCTCAGGTGAGCTTCCTAGGGGCCAGCAGGGCAGGCCTAGGCACGGGAGGGCAAGGGGGATTCTGCTGGGTGGGAGGGACACAAGGAAGGCCTTGCAAGCTTGCAAGCAACATCTTGGAAGAGTCTGTGGTGACTGAGGGCCCAGGCTAACCTAAGCAGGGAGGGAGGTGACCCCAGTGACTCACCGAAGACCAGGCCCAAGGAACAAGTCCTCCCCTGGAGCCCCTGCCTCCTGGCCCTCTCTGGAGCTCCGCGTCTCAGCATTGCCCTCTCTGCCTTCCCCACCTGCTTCTCGGGGCTGCTCTGGGCCATCCTTGCTCTCGGCCTCTAAATGCCCATTGGGGCGAAGCTCTGGGGCTGCCACTCACGGGAGATGGATCCAGGCTCGGGGCGCGAGCTGGTGCTCCTGAAGCCGGTTGTGGCTAAGCACTAGCACGCTGAGGCTGTGGATGTGACTCAGTGCACCCTCTGTCACCTCCTGGATAAGGTTTGTGCTCAGGTGTAGCTCCTAGGGTCAGGGGTCAGGAGTCGGGGTGAGGGGCCCATCTGCCAGTTGTTGGCCACCTGGTCAGGCTCCAACTCTGGCTGTCCCCATTCTCTGCCAGCAATGCCCCCTTCCACCCAGCCATGTCCGTGCAACTCAGGTGCCAGTCTCTGCCACTCTTAGGCCCATGGCAGGGGGTGGATTTTCAGGGGACTGTATGGTCCAGAAAGAGGGTATGGGCCTTACTCAGAGACCCCAGAGGATGCAGAGTCATCCAGGAGGTCTCACTGTGGACTTCTGGAAGGTTAGGTCAAGTTGAGGAGAGGCCTGAAGCCTCGTGACTTTTAGCGCACAGATGCCCCATTGGCTGCTCCAAGCCCCCTCAGCAGAAGCCGAGGCAGGGTTGTTTGACTGTTAATAATGTTGCCTCCCCATCCTGGGAGCGCCAGCTCACCTGCAGGGAGGCCAGCAGGCCGCGTGGGATGGTCCGCAGCCGGTTCCAGTCCAGTCTCAGATAGAGCAGGCTGCAGAGGGGCTGGAAGGCCAGGGGGGAGATGTCCCTGTCACGCAGCTGGTTCCCTTCCACCTCCAGTGTCAGCACCTGGCTGAGCCCTGCAGGTGGGCAGAAGGGTGCGGTGAGCCATCGCAGAGCTCCTCCCGGTAGCTCCAGAACCCCTGCCTGCCCCTAGAGGCCAGGGCTCCTTACCCAGGCTGGCAGTCTCCTCTGTGTTCCAGCCAGGCTGCCCTGGGCACTCTCCCGAGTGTACCTCCCAGAGGGCAGACCCACCCCTTGCCAGCCCCTGTCCTGGGGGGCAGGTACCTGCCCAGGCCTGGCTCCCTGGGTCCCTGCCCCTGGAACTTGCCCGCACCACGGAAGCTGCTGCGTTGCAGGCCCTGCAGGAGGTTGTCGTTGTTTGAGCTCCTGCAGGGAGGCAGGTAGGGCTGGGACTGTGGTCAGCGAGTTCCCATCCAGGTTCAGCCGCTTCAGCCGCATCAGATTCTGGGGGGGCCATGGGGAACAGGTGGGCTGGGGTTGGGGGCCTGCTGGTCGGGGTACAGGCCTTCCTGGGCATGGCTTTGGGCCCATCCTGACCAAGGGCACTCTGTTGGTGGCATCATGGCTTCCTAGTTCCCACTGAATCCAGGCCTGTCTGGGAGGGTTTCTGTTTGCTCCTCTACAGGGCCTGCGGGCCTGTGCTGCTCCCCCTACTCCCAGCGATGGAACATGTCACACCAAATTGCGGAAGCCCACCATGCTGGGTGCTGTCTGCCATGCCTCCTCCAGGCCTTACCCCCAAGCGGCTCCACCCTGCAGGGAATGGATGCCTTGGGTCGTCTGGGACCTGCCAGCCCCAACCCCAGCCCAGGCCCCCCAGGAGCAGGTGAATGGGCCGCAACATAGCTTGAAGGCATGGGGGTGCAGGCCTCGGGGGTCCAGCTTGTTCTTGCTGAGATCCAGCCACTCCAGGTTGGGCAGCCCCAGGAACGTGTGGGCTGGGATCTTGGCAATTTCATTCTCTGTGTGCACATGGGGCAGCCATATTCTCTGCCCCCTGCCCGCTGCCACTCTGTACCTCCCCCACCAGACGGGGCTGCTCGGGAGAGCCAGGGTGGGAGCCCAGGTGTCGGCCTTCTTACCCCTGCCGTAGGGGTGGGTGCGGGGGGAGGAGGCCACCCACCTGCCAGGTAGAGTGTGGTCAGACCAGGGTCGGTCAGGGTAGGGACATGCTTCATCTTGACGTTGCCACAGGCGATGACTGCCTGGGCCAGGAGGCACGAGGCCGGCAGAGAGGGCATGGCCTGCTGGGTGGTGCCCAGGTTTGCGTGCCTGTGCCTGTGCCCGTGTGTGCTTCCTGGTCTTTTCCACCCACGGCCCAGGGTCTTGGAGGTGCTGCCGCTGCCATCCCAGCCTCAGCTGTGGTCCTTCTGTGGGCGCCGGATCCTTGGCCCAGGTTGATGGGAGGTCCCTGGAGGAAGAGAGACAGCCCCTGTTGGGTCACAAGCAACAGGGGCCTACTGAGGAACAGGGGTTTGCCCAGGGCTCCCAGGGCCTGCCAGTTACTCAGCCAGCCTGGGCTGGAGCGACAGGCTGCTGGGACCCCTCCCCTCAGCACCAAGGGCAAAGGCCCAAATGGGGCTCTGAGCCTGGGGTGGGGGACGTGACTTTGGAGGGCTTCCCTCCCACCCCGCACTCGAGGGCACTTGGCTTGGAAACACTGGGAATGGGGCAGTGTCTGGGTGGCCAAACTCATGCGTGGTCTTGTCAGTCCCAGTAGGCCCCAGGCACCACCTGAGGGCCCCTTGTCCTTGCCAGTTCTCACCTTTGGGGGGCCTCCTGGGTTTCAAGCCCCTTCCCTTGTCTTCCCGGCCTCCTGCCTTCTGGCCTGGGTCCTCCTCGGTGACCACTGCTCCCTCTTGAGCTTGAGGGTCCCTGCCGGCCTGCCAGGGCCTGAGCTTCAAGGGCCCGGGCTTCCCTGCCCCAGCCCTCCCGGCAGCTGTGGCCTGGGGCTGAGCCCACTCAGTCACCAGGCCCTTGTTCTGACCCTGCTCCTGCTCTGAGGTCACTGGGGGTGACTCCTTCCTCAGGGCCAGCCCTGGCCTAGGGGGCGCTTTCCAGCAAGTGGAGGGAGACTTGAGCTCCCTGCTTCGGGGTGGGCTGAGACCGCGGCTGGTCCAGCTGCCCAGCCTCAGGCTTGTCTGGGCGGCCAATGCCAGGGATGGGCTGCAGCTGACCTGCGGAAGGAGCCATTGTGGGCTGGGGGCCTTGTCTCCTTTCCCCAAGGGGCTGTCAGCTGCTAGCCAGCCCATCGCCCTTCCTCTTTAATCAGGCCTCACCCCGCCTTTCCCTTCCCTCCTGAGGAGCACTGGTGAGAGAACAGGGTGTCCCCACCATCAGCAGCAGGCCAGGAGACTTTGGGGCCAGTCACCCAGACTGCCTCTCAGAACTTATGCAGCTTCTCACTGCGGGGGCGCTAGAGGCCCATTAGGGCTAGGGGGTTGGGCCTGTAGGTTGGGCCCAGGGGTTGGACTGGTGGTTGGGCCCAGAGGAGCTTCAGCAGCCCTGAGTAGAAAGCCTTGGGCTGCTCAAGGGACCTTGGGTCCCACCTCCCCTCACTTCCCCAGTGTGTCCCAAGAATGGGGGGGTAGGGCATTGCCCCAGCATCCCCTTTGCCCCATACCCGTTGGTGAGCAGGGACCTCACATGTGCTTCCCGGGGACAGTTTCTGGGGAGATGAAGGGGTTCCTGCTACCTGGCACAGTTTGCTTTTAGAGGTGAAAGCCCCAGTGTCTGCCACAGGGGGTTTGTTGGGGATTAGGCAAGCCCAGGGGCCACCTGGCCCCTTTAGAGGAGCCACTTTAGAGAAGTGGTGATAACCCCAATGCCTTCCCTCCTCTACGGAGCAGCTCCTCCTCAACCAGGGCCGACCATGGGGGGCACTGCTCTGTCTGCAGAGGTGCGGGCCAGACCCACCCACCTGGCCCCTCCTGCCCTACCCTCAAGCCTGGGGTAGGGCCACCAAGTGTGGCTACAACCACTGGCCTATAAGACAAAGGCCACACTCATAGCCCATGTCCTTGGACCCCTCGAGTCCCTCTCTGCCAGTGACCCCACTTCACCCCCAAGCCCTATACTTCCAGCCTCCCGCGATTCTTCCTGTCTCAGGAGGCACTGGGGCAGCCAGAGCGACTGCTCCCGAGCACACCCCGACCCGCTTTCGGCCTCACTGTAGCGCCTGCTCCCAGGGAGGCCTCTTCCCTCCCTCACCCCTAGAGTCTGCACGCACCCCTCGCCCTCCAGCGGGGGCTCTCTCAGGGCCATGGGGCCCTGGGCCCTTTGCAGCCCCGCCTGAGTACCCAAAGTGGGCCTGAGGTGGGCAGCCTGCGGCAGTCTTCTTCCTGCTGGTGCCAGCGACTCACCGTTGGGGGCCCCTGGTGGGCTGAGCAGCAGCTGCAGGGTGGCCAAGCCCATGGGGGTTGGTGGGGTCCCTCCTGAGAAGCACCCCACTCACAGTGCCAGGATGGGGAGCAGCACACTCCTCTTGGCCGCCACGGAGGGAAGGAGAGCTGGGAGAGGCACGGTGGCGGCCACGGTAGGACGATGGTGGACAGCATAAGTTGGTCTTTCTCCCTGAGCTCCTGGCCCTGGCTGCAGCACTTGGAGCCTTCCCTACCCACCCCAGCCCTTCCCTGGGAAGGCCCCCCTTCTGTCGAACAAACACCTCCCCAGACCTTGCCCCCAACTCCCTACAACGTGCACTGCTCCCACCTGAAGAGAAAGACAGATAGCCCTTTCCTCAGACCGGGCGGTCCTGCCCTTTTGCTGTGAGGCCTGCATTGATTCTCCGCTGGCTCTGGCCCAGTGGCCTCCATGAATGGGGCTTCTGTCTCACACGTGGCAGGCCTGAGAGGCCCGCCACAGAGCCGGTCGGCCACCGCAGGCTGCTGGGCCCTGCATCCATGGCTGCCAAAGGAGAGGGGGTGGGTGCCAAGGCCATGGGCTTCTGCCGTGGGCAGCAGTGTGGAGGCCTCCGGGTTCCAGAGGAAATGGAATTTGCGGGCACAGCACAGGCGGCGAGGGTACACCTCCCGTGCCCGAGACCCCAGCGCTGCTTGGGCATGGGTGTGCCTCGGGCTGGGCTGGCTCCTGGTTCCTCTGCTTGCCCTCCACGTCTCTACTTTCTCCTCTGTAAAATGGGGTAGGGGGCAGACCGGATGTTCTGTGGCTGTCCTGACCCCATACATAGGAGCATGGGTGTTCTAGGCACTGCCTGGGTGAAGCCATGTCACAGGTCCCCCCTAGACTTCTTGGCCAACGGTCTGGGGTCTCTGATGTGCCTAAGCTGCACGCGTTCTCTTGGTCGGAGGGGCATCTGGGGGTCAGGATAGCATGAGGTGGAAAATGGGCGGGGCTCGATGAGGGGACTGCTGGGTGGGGCCAAAGGGGCGTGTGGTGGAGTAAGGGGCAAATAAGTGGATGTCTAGCCCCAGTTCCCAGAGCCCACCACCCTCAGAGGGCTGCCAGAAGTCCCTGCTCCAACCGGGGTGTCCCTGCAGCCGCATCCCCGGGTTCTGCTGTGGGAGCCAGGGTTGGGGGGAGCAGGCAGGCGGGGGCTGGCAGAGAGGGCTGATCTCACCGCCGGCTCAGCTCTTCAGGGCCAGGGTTGAGGAAGCTTTTCCTACAGCCCTGTCCAGAGTTGACTTAGGTTTGGAAGCGATCTTAAGAAATGAGTTAATTGTGGGCAAGGCTTGGGTGGAGGGGAGAAGGGAAGCAGTGGAGGAGGGGCAGGGGCCTGCAAAGGCCATCAGGCAGGAGTCTCCATCCTGGGGCAATGGGACAAAGTGTGAGACCCAGAGGGGTGCAGGGCCGGTCAAGGTGGGGAGGAGGCCTGGCAACTGGGTCTTCACTGGGCTCCTCGAGGAGCTGCCACAACAGCTAACAGTCCCGTAGGAGCCACACGGGGTCCTCTGCCATATCCAGGGCACCTCCGCCGTCCAGGGCTCTGGTTTCTGACCTGAATTTGGACCCTGCCACGTACAGACCAGAGACAGGGACCATCTGGGGAGTCAGCAAATGCCTCTGGAGTCAGGGATGAGGCCACCATCTCCTTGTGCATCCTGTGGGTGACATAGGATGGTCGTGGGCCAGTGTTCTGCCTGGGGGCAGCTGCCGAAGCTGGGACAGGGTAACACTGGGACACGGCAGACTTGACGTATGCCGCCGAGACTAAGTGAAGCTTGCCCCAGGATCCTGCAAGAGAGAGTACAATCGACCCCCCATTTTACAGAGAAGGAACAGAGAAGGAATGGGGCTCACCCAAGTCGACACCAGAGACCAGGCCTCCTGCCTCCTGGTCCAGGCATCGCCTGAGAAACAGGGTAGGTCCCTGCCCGAGGTGAGCCTAGCACCTGGGGTCTGGACACTGGACAGTGATGAGAACCCCGGCTCCTCTCCTCCCCCCGCCTGGGGATGGATTCTGGAATCCTGGCCCCCTACCCATTTCCCCTGTTTGCGCTGCTCCCCAGGCGCTGACTAAACATCCTGCCATCTGGTTCCCATTAGCTGGGCTGGGGGTGGGGGAAAGCCTGCTCCCAGGTTTCTCTGGCACAGCCAGCCCGGAGGAGGGAGGGACTCTGCTCCTACCCACCTAGGCAGGAAGGGGTGAGGCCTGGGGTCCTCTTGGTTCCCAGCTCCTGTGGAGGCCTAGCCTCCCTGCCCTTCTTCCTGGTTGGGAGCCTGGTGGCTGACCCGAGTGGGCCTCTGGGGAGTGGTACTCCTGCCACCCACTCAGTCCAGTCCCAGGGCACCCGGCCATTGTGCGGACCTTGAAGGAGCAGAGCCAGCCTCAGGGGCTCAGCAGAGCCAGAGGCTCCCAGCAAGTTTCTGCCTTGCCCTCCCCCCGCCCAAGAGCTCACTGATGGACTTGTGCTGAGACAGGCAGGCCCCAAGCCAACAGTAATCCTGAGCCCGGTGTCTGGAGCAGAGGGTGGGAGGGCTGTTGGGATTTTCCAGGAACCAGGGATGCAGCCCGAGGGTTGCTGGAAAGAGCTTTGGGCTCCCAGTTCTGCCATGGACGGACTGGCCATGTGACGTCAGGAACAAGCTTCCCTCCTCAGTGCCCCAGTCTACTCATCTCAGTATGGTGGAAACAGGCTCCTTAGACAGTTCTAGAATCTGAGAGCCAGAAGGGGCCTAGAGAAGCTGGATTACATGATCAAGGTCACTTCTAGTTGTACAATCCTAGGATTCTAAGGTCAAGGAAGGAAGTCCTGTCCCTTTTCCTCCTTCCCCTTCCCTTCCATGTAGCCCACTCTTCACACACATGCACACACTCATGCACACACATACCCTCTGCAAGGTGGGACTCAGACTGGTAGCCTGGAGGATGCCAAAGCAATGGTGTTTGTCCCTCAAGGCTGTCATCAACGAGGATTGGAGAGTGGATTCTTTGCTCACTGACAGGGAATCAGGTGAGGACTGTGAGAAAGTGACATTTGGGCGGAGGCGTGAGTGAAGAGGCCATGGCCATGCAAAAAGCTGCAGAAAGAGCCCTCTGAAAAAGAGGGATGGCCAGTGCAAAGGCCCCAGGTGGGAAAGCGTTGGGCCCAATTTGAGCATTGGCAATGACACCAATGTGGTGGTGCAGGCTGAATGAGCCGTGGGAGGGTGTCTGTCGGGGTGGCCCAGCTTGCCTTTGTCCTTGAAAGAATCAGGGAGCCACCTTGGACTGCTAAGCAGAGGAGTCACAGGACCCGGCCCCCTCAGGCTGTGGGGTGGAGCATGAACAGATGTACTGGGGACATAAGGGTAGGAGGTGGGAGCCAGCGTGCATCAGCTGAGCCCGCCAGGGGCCAGGTGATAGTGGCTGGCCCAGGGTGGAGGCTGGGTTTCAAGGAGGAGTGGGTGGGGTCAGGAGCATGTGGGCCTCAGGGTCATGGTCTGGGGGCTGTGCCTGCTCTCCTGCTCTCTACAGGAGCACCTACCACGTGCCTGTCCTTTTCCCAGGGCCCAGGGCAGCCAGAGACACAGCCTTGGGGTGACCCCCAGAGAAAGGGAACAGGCCCATTCTTGAGCTTTCCACATGTTGTCTGAATAAAAACAACAGCAGTGTGTGGCACATGGGTGGGGTTCTCTGGGGACATGCTCCTGCAGCTATCTTACATGTCAGTAACAATAGGGGGCCTTTCCCCCTTAAAGCTTGGAGAAGAAAAAAGTCCCACTTTCCATGCCCTCTTCCTGTTGCCCGCTACTCTTCCCTGGAGGAAACCCATCTTATTTTAATGCCACTGAAACCTCAGAGGATCTGGTCCCAATTAAATGACTTTTCTTGCAGATGCTTTGGTGAGCACTAAATGCTTGAGACCTGGCGATCCTGCGCTAGAGAGCCTGCTAGGGGTTGGGGGCGGAGGAAAAAAGCAGGGAAGGGGAACACAGGACCCCAAATGGGACAAGGTTGGCTGCGGATGGTGTAGAGGGTGCCAGTGGAGGGGGACTGCAGAGGGTGGCACGCAGCAGGGACCGGCCCATAGGGAGCAGGGTCGTGGTCGGGATGGGGGCAGAGTAGTTTCCCACCCTCCTAGCCCGTGTGAAATTCGAGTTCATTCCCGCCCATATCGTGGCTTCGCTGGACTCCCTGTGAAAGCGGCCCTGCCCCGCCCCCTCGGGTGGGCTTCGAGGATCTTGGCAGGGAACCGAGGTTGGGCAGAAGCTGGAGCTCAGGCCCGGTCGGGGAGCTCGGGCAAGACAAGAAGGCGAGGCGGGCGCCCCCTCCCCCGGCCGGCCCTCCGAGCGGGCATGTTCGTGTTCCTGTCCTGGCGCCCTCGCCTCCCGCTCCAGACGCATGTGACTCAGCCCCGCCGGCCTTGCCAAGCCGTCTAGACCCGAGCATCTCCCCGTGGAGGGGGCGATCCCGCCCGCCGCTGTTTCCTTTGCCGCCGCCTGGGCGGCTGCGCTCCGCGCACGTGCAGCTGCGCGCGCCCCCGCCCGCCACCTCCCGCGAGCTGCGTGCACGCGCAGCCGCTCGCCCACCCCCTCGCCCCCACCCCCGTCCCCGCCTGGCCCAGTGCATCCACTGCAAACAGGCAGTGCGAGGGCAGAAGCGGGAAACCCAAAGGTCCCCAGGGCCCCAGACCATCCCTCCCATTTTTGGGGCCCGGGGCAGGAGGACAAAGATGGACCGCTGGGTCACTGCCTCCCTGCCAGCCAGACTCTGTCCACACCCCCTACAACTGCCTCTGGCCTCAAAGCAAGAGTCGCCCTGGGTCGCAGGCCCTGCCCTCTTGCAGGAGCCTGTGGCCTGGGGGACAGGGCGGGGCAGGTGATGGTAGCACCTCTAGGCCCACAGGAGGCGATGGTGATGGCGATGGTGGTACCATGCCGACTGCGCTGGCTGCCGGATGTGCTCTTGGAGGAGCTAGTGGCCTGGGGGCAGGACGGGGCAGATGAGGCCCCTCAACTGCAGGATATGAAGGTGGGGCTCTAAAGCAGGAGGCCCAGCATAGGGACTAGAAGTGACAGGAAGAGGAAGCCAAGGTCCCAAGGTAGCCTCTCCATTCTCATATGCCAGTAGACTCCAAAGATGAACACAGAGGCCTAGGAGGAGAACGTTCTAGAGTCGAGTCTTCAGGCAGCTCCCAGGTTGACAGTGTGGTCCCTGCAGAGCTAGGGCCACAAGCCGCGGGACTCCCCCAAGCTTACAGCCACTTCCTTGTCTCATTTGCAAGACCCCCACCCCTGCTTTCATGTTCTCCACCTCTTCCCCCATCTTCGAGGATAGGGCTGGGTTTCGGGTGGGCTCCTGGTTGGCACAGATGGCGTGGGCTGCCTGCAAGGCCTGGGTACTGAGCCTGCATGCCAGGATGCGGGGTGGATGGGTGACCAACAGCTCAGCCTGGCAGCTTAGCAGCAGAGAGGTCCCAGGAAGAGAGGGAAGAGATGAGGAGAAGGAAGAAGGAGAGGAGAACAGGAGGGGAGGGAGAGGAGGGGAGGTAGAGGCAGCCCCCTGGCTTTGCCTTGCCTGCGGAGAGCCTCACACTCAGACCGTCCTGAGCCTGACCTCATTACTCTGTCACATTTCTCCCTCAAACCCAATGCCAGGGCTCGCCACTTACTTCTCCCATGGGTGTTATCAGTTTCTCATCTTAGACCCGAACTCTCCCCCAGAACATCTCACATGCACACACACACACACACACTTGCCTTGTCTTCAACAGCTTGCCTTTGGTACTCTCCACCCTTACTAAGGAACTTTAGTTCCTTAGGTGATGGAGGACACTTCAGTCCCTCAAAGGCTCCTCCCCAGGTTCCCTGGTTCAGGACCAGGAGTCGAAGTGGCCCCGTGGAGCAAGGCCTTCTAGGGCTTTAGCTCCGACAGCATTCCAGGACCTAGGCGCCTCCAGGTGGGGTGGCTCCCCCTCAGGTCTAACTCCGGCCCCTGCCAGAAGCAGACCTGCCTCTGCAGAGAGGGAAGTCCTTGGACTTTGGCTTCCTTTGATTCGTGGTGTCTTTGGGGGATGGGCTGGGGGGCCTGGTTGATTCCCGCTGCACCCTGGGGTCTGCCCTAAAGGTCACATGAAGAGCAGGGCCCAGATGCTCTGAGGACTTTTCAATACCCTCCACAGGTCAGGGAGGCTGCCCGCTTGGTGAGCTCAACTGCTTGGCCATACATCTCTGGGCCCACCACACAAACTGAGAGGCCTCAAATGCCACCAGCATCTGCCAGCCCATCTCTGGCACAGCGGGGCCAGTGCCTGTCAACCGGTCTCATTTTCCAACCTGTTTTCCAAGCACTGACACAGCTGAGGCCCTGCTGGGACGCATGGCCAACTTTCCTCCATGACCAGGACTCCCCAGCTTCCCTGCCACATCCACAGCTTTCCCCCAACATCCTTCCTCCAGGTCAATGGGTCCTTCAGCCACATTTTTGCCCCCTGACCCACCCAGGCCTCCCTCACAGAACCCGGGGTCTGTGGGCTGGAATGCCCCTTAGAGATGTGTCCCCTCCCTCCCCCATGGTAGGACTCAACCCTCCACATACCCACCCACCCACCTCCCTGGGCTTGGAGACCTCCTAGGACCGGGAGCTCCCTCCCTCTCCTGGCAGCCACCTGGTGTTCAGACAGTGCTTTCTGGGAGGAGTGCTTTCTTGCATTGAGCTTGAGTCTACATTTCTAGAAGCTTCTACCTCTGGGCCCCTTCTTTCCCCATTCCCGAGAGGCCCAGCAGCCTCTCTGTTCCCTCCCCAGCCTCCAGCTTTTCCAGAGGAAGATGCCTGGGAGGTGCTATGATTCCGGTGGCGGGTGGTGGGTGGCTGGTGGTGGGGTGGTGTGGGCAGGGAAGCTGCAGCCTGCTGCTGAGTCTTCAGTGACCATCTCCATGGACTGAGGGCTGGCCAACAGGCTCTCCATGCAGGGGGATGGTCTCCATAACCTCTCAAGATGGTCTTCGCCTCTCAAGGCCCTGCCAGTTCCTTGGGGTCCCGTAGACTGAACTGCTGAGGTTGGGGAGGCCTGTTTAGCACACTGGTTCCATGGAGCTGGGTGGAGGAGGGAGATTTTCTTCCAGAGTACACAGGAGCTGGTTTCTTCCCGGTCCTCAGGAGCAGAGGATATGGGGAGGGTTGGGGGAGGCTGCCACACTGCCGTGGTTTCTTTCTCCAAATTCCCCAGTCCTAGGAAAGATCCACAGAAAAACCCACAAGAATTTGAATGTCTGAGCTGGGGCTGTGATTGAAATGAAATTTTCTAAAAAGAAAGAAAGAAAAACAAAAACAAAAAAGAGGGGAAAAAAAAGTAAAAAAAAAAAATATCCCAAAGGCCCTGACAGCCCTCAGCTTCCAGAAGGGCCTGAGGCAGCAGCCACGTGGAAGGGCAGAGAGCGACCTTGAGGCACTTCGCTGGACCTGTGTCGGGGCCTCCCAGGCTGAGGTCCCTTCCTGTGACCTCCCGGACTTCTGCCTGCTCCCTCCTCCCAGGACAGAGCGAAGTCCCCTCCTGTCACTTGGATGACTGCAGTTGGCTCCCA
Organism: Mandrillus leucophaeus; assembly: GCF_000951045.1. Lineage (NCBI taxonomy): Eukaryota > Metazoa > Chordata > Mammalia > Primates > Cercopithecidae > Mandrillus > Mandrillus leucophaeus. Next base: position 212,251 of record NW_012107375.1, on the reverse strand, counting down.
GCAGGTCCCTGGGTCTCCCTGACTCTAGACTTGCCCCCTGATCCCACCCTCCAGGAGATGGCAGGGCAGGGCACGGAGGAGGGACAGATGGGCGGCAGCTGCTTGCTGCTGTCTCCTGGCTACTGGGCACAAGCCACCCTCCAACTCCTTCCTGCCTTGTCCAATCAGCAGGTCCCAGGGTAAGGGGCATTCAGTGAGCTGGGGGCTTTGCAGGTTTGGGGGAGGAGGGACTCACATATTTCATTGCAGACACATTGAGTCTGAGGGGCCTGAGGGATGCAGAAAAATTTGTTAAGTAGACAGGATAGGAAGGAGCCACAGATAACCCCAGGAGCCGTGAGGGGAGCGGGGCCCAGCATATATTGTAATAGTGCTTTGCATGCGCCGGGCACTTTCCCAGGGATTCCATAGGAATTATTACCGCCTGCCATCCTCATTAGCAACCCATTGGGGAAAGTGCTCTCATTAGCTCCATTAGGTGAGGGCAAAGAGGCACAGAGAGGTTAGGTAAGTGGTTCAAAGGCCCATAGCTGGTGAGTGACAAGAAATTTCCCTCTAACTATAGCGTGAGCATGGTGAAGAGAAGACAGAGCCCCGTGCTGGGAGAGGAACACTTCAGTCCCAGTTCCATTCTGCACCCAAGGCTCCCCTTGGTCCTCCTGGGAACCAGAGTCCCCCTTAGTGGTGGCCCAGGAGAACCCGATAAAGGCAGGAGCGCCCCCTCCTGGAAGAGCCTCGCTTCGACGCGTCATCACTCCCGGCCGGCAGCAGGGGCGACGCCAGCAAGGCCAGCGACCGAGAGCCAGCTTG
>NW_012107375.1:172291-210651 GCF_000951045.1 Mandrillus leucophaeus | reverse complement strand
GCCTTAGGGATCTTGCGGAGTCTCGGGGGACAGATGGGCAGAGCCTCGTGCCACCCTGGCAAGTCAGCGAGACTAGGGCTTGGTGTCAGATGCCGGGGGTGATAGCTTCCAGAAGCCCTCTACTGCCCCACAGGACAGAGCCCTCACTGCAACAGTGAGGAAAACTGGCCCACGAGGTCAGGGAGCTGTCCCAGGTCCCCTCGGCCCGCTCGCTCCTCCCCCCAGCCACTCCCCCATCCTGTCCACGACTGGCTCAGTGGCCCCTCTTCCTCTCCCCTCTCCCTCAGTCCCGAAACCTAGGACCCTCTCTTAACTTTTAGCCTCAGGCGTTGCTCCTAGGTCCTGCTGCCACAAGAGCCCAGAGTGGGAGTACTTGAAAGAGGTGGGGTCTGCATGCCGCGGGAGATGTGGGGTTAAGAATGGGGGAACTTGAACTCTTGGCAAAATGGCAGGACACGGGTAAAGGAAAGGGTCATGGGAGCTTGCAGATGTACACTGAGGGCTGGGCGCGGTGGCCCGCGCCTGTAATCCCGCCACTTTGGGAGGCTGAAGTGGGCAGATTGCCTGAGGTCAGGAGTTTGACACCAGCCTGGCCAACATGGTGAAACCCCGTCTCTATTAAAAATACAAAAATTGTCCAGGCATGGTGGCACGTGCTTGTAATCCCCCGGCTACTCTGGGGGCTGAGGCAGGAGAATCACTGGAACCCAGGAGGTGGAGGCTGCAGTGAGCCGAGATCATGCCACAGCACTCCATCCAGCCTGGGTGACAGAGTGAGACTCTGTCTCAAAAAAGTAAATAAATAAATAAAATAAAATGATGTACACTGGGACCTTCAGTGAATGTTGCTTTCCTTTTCCTTGCTTAGGACCTAAACTGCCCCTTCCTTGAGGGTCTGTATATCACAGAGCCAAAGACAATTCAGGAACTGCTGTGCAGCCCCTCAAAGTACCGCTTGGAGATCCTAGAGTGGATGTGTACCCGGTAATGCATCGGTTTCTTCCTCTTCCCACCTGGGGTGTGCGTGGGCGCCACCCAGCCCCACCTGGGGAAGATGGGGTTTGTGGTTACTGTGAGTAGCTGTCTTCCCAGAGGGCTCCACCTGCTAGCCTGGACCTCTGAGTGGCAGACGGCTTGTCTGGCAGCCACTGCTGGCCCTGCAGGGACCAGCCCCTGGCCTGGCAACCTGGGAGGCTGGGAGGTGAGGCAGGACTGGAGATGGCTGGGTGGAGTGTGAGGGTCTTGAGCGAGCTCCCAGGAGGAGGCTTTTGTGGGAGGGGGCGCAAATTTGCCTGACTCGGGTGGAAGCTGGGGGCACTCGGGGAACTGCGGTCACCTGCTGGCCAGAGAGGGACGGGTAGGAGGCCAAAGCCATGCCCCTCAGGTGCTTCTACAGGTTGAATGTCCCATATCCAAAATGTCTGGGGGTCGCAAGTGTTTCAGATTTCTATTTCTTCGGATTTTGGAATATTTGCATTATACTGGTTGAGCGTCCCTAATCTGAAAATCCGAAATCTCAAATGCTCCAATGAGCATCTCCTTTAGCATCATATCAGCGATCAAAAAGTTTAGGATTTTGAAGCATTTCAGATTTTCAGATTAGGGGTATTCAACCTGTAGTACTTCTGTAAGTACCAGAAACCGAATCCTTTGAAAAAGCCGCCAGGGAGCATACGATGACGTTATCTGATTTCGGGCTGACAAGAATTCCTTAGGTGTTTTGAGAGTCCTACAAGAGAAGCGGATGGATGGGAGTTTTCCTGTGAATTTCCCATTGCCTTTCTTTGTATGTGACTGTACCCTGTCAGTCCCATTTAGGGCCGCCTTTTCATATCCTTTCAGTAGAACCTGGAAGCTGCACCTAGTGTTGGTCCTTGGTGTGGGTTGGGGCAGAGCTCATGGAGCCCCCTGGATTGTGGAGGTCAAGGCCCTGTGGGTTTCCTTGGGGCTTCCAAGGCCTCCAGCACTTTCTGTTCCTGCTCTGCCCCCTGCCGTGATGGTGCGGTGACTTGAATGATAGCCTTTACTGAGTCTGGCTACTTGGGCTTCTGCAGTGTGGATTTTGAGTGTGTTCAAGGTTTACTGTGCCTGGCCTTGCACAGCGCTGGATGAGTGCCCTCTTCTTTGAGCCTTGTGCTCAGAGACGGTTCTGGCAATCCCGCTGTCAGAGCCCAGCCTGCTGGCCTCCACCTTCCTTCCCCAACCCCACTTGCACAGAACCCGCGGTTATCTTAATAAGTCACAGAGGCGAGTGGTGCTGTGGAGGCAGCCAAGCCCAGCTCGATCTCTGTTGCAGTCGTGGGGCAAGTGTGGCCTCTCCAGGGAACAGCCACCAGCCCTTTCCCACCACACAAGTCAGCAGGCTCCTAGAGTGATGGCAGTGGTGAGGTGTAGCCAGACTCCGGCAGCCTGGTGGAAAGCGCCTCCTTCGTTATGAAAGGCTGCTGTGGCGGCAGGAGCCTGGGGCTCCCTGGTAAGAGCCTGTGGCCCCAGTGGCCGGAGGGATGTTTCTGGGCCTCAGTGTCATACTGGGCTTGAGGCTTGGGGCTTGGGGCTGGGGTTGCAGTGCTTGGGCTGTGCTCCCCTGAAGGAGGAGACCCAGAGGAGGGCTGAACTGTGTGTCACCTGCGGCGCGTGTCTGGGTGTTCTGGGACTTCCTACCTTCCATGCACTGTGCGTGTGGATCTGGTTTTGCCCACCTGATGGCTTTTAAGGTGTCATGCTTCTGAGCGGCCCCTGTGTGCTGCAGTCAAAGCCAGGCCTTCACTGTGCCCAAGGTGATGAGCCTCGATTGTGACCACAGACTCGCAGCAGGAGCCCGCACATGGCTGAAAGCAGGCCTCACAAGCCTTTTCTGCAGAGGGCCAGGTGCTCCACCCTGGAGCAGTTGATGCTGACCCAAGTGAGGCTGGGGAGGGTGCCAGGAGCCCGGGGCCAGCCCTCAAAACCTACCCGCGCCGCCATTTCGAGAAAGAGCCCCGAGTGCTGGCGGCTTCCCTCTCTGCCTCTGCTGCAGCCATCTTTTTTTTTTTTTTTGGTCTTGAGAAGAATTTTCATTTCAGTATCCAGAATCACATTTCCGAGGTAAACTTCCTGGAATATTCTTTCCCTAGTAATTCATGGAAATGAAATCCATGTGACACAGAAGTAACCATTTTAAAGTGAGCTGTTCCGTGGCATTGAGCACATACACAGAAATTCACTTTCTCCAGCGCGTGCAGAAGGCCCAGGGGGATTTTCTGGCTGTCTCCGGCCTGACCAGCTCTGCTATTTCCCTGCAGGGTCTGGCCCTCACTGCAGGACAGGTTCAGCTCACTGAAAGGGGTCCCAACAGAGGTGAAGATCCAAGGTAGGTGGAATCTTGGTCTATTCTGAGCTTGTTCACAGCCTCCTTATTGAGTTATGGTGCGTGTTCCATTGGACCGACGTTTTCTTTTAGGTGGTGCACGTGGTGTGGATGTTGCTAGAGCCTTCTTGAACCCCACCCTTTCCTAGGCATGGCAAGTGGGAGAACTCCTCTCTCAGGGACCTAGAGCACATCAGTCCCTGCAGCGCTGGTGGCCAGAGACAGAGATTCTTGCCGATGCCAGCAGTGGTTCCGTCTTCCTGTGTCAGTGGTGTGTGACACGCTGTCTACAGGTGGCATTTCTAGGGGCGCCTGTTGCTCTCCAGCGGGGCTTGCCTTATAACCTCTTTTCCATCATTTCTTGGTAGAAACTGTACTTAACCTGGTAATGAACGTTAGATAAAGGCGAGCAAAATTGTAGTCCCCAAGTTGGTGGCTAACTTTTCACCTTCATGGTGATCTCTCTAGAAGTTGGTGGAATGTCAAAGATCAAATTTTTCATGGGCCTATGTCTATTCTGGCCACTCCAGGGTAGATAAACTGGACCCTGGAGTCCTGATCGCTGCCCCAGCTGGCATTGCCACATGAGTTATCTGGGGCCAGTTCTCCCTGTACTGAGGTGGGCCAGAAGAATGAGGTGTTTTAGAGCAGCCAGTGGGCAGACCTGGGCCACACAGAGGCATTGCCCTTCTCCCCGGAGCTGCCATGTCTGGTACAGTCCAGATTCTCTGACCCACACCAACACATGTGCGACCTAGCCCAGCCTTAGCCCTGACACCGCCACTCCCAGCCTGTTTTCTCTCCTGTCAAGTGGGGATGAAACCCAGTCTTGCCTACCTCACGGGAATACACTGAATGTCAGACTTGTCAGAGTGCAGGTGGGAGAGACCAGGACCAGTAGGGCGTGAGGATAGTTCAGGAATTCATCCGACAAATGGTTAAGGAGCACCCACCACATGCGAGGTACCATTTCTGGTCCTGGGGTACAGCAGTGAGTTCCACTGCCCTCGTGGCGCTTGCATGCTAGCAGGGAGAGACAGGTGTGAGAGGGCAGGAGAATTGTCCACGCATCCGCCAGCGAGAAGCACTGGGAACAGCCAGCTGAGGGCTGAGGGATCCTGCAGGGCTTGGGGGAAGGGTGGTGCTATTGACATAAGACGGCAGGAGGGGCGGAAGCCAGCTTGGCATGTGTAGAGAGGAAGAGCATGTGCACAGGGCCCCAGGTGGGCTGTGCCTGGCAGCTTGAAGGCACAACAAGGAGGCTGGTGTAGCTGGAGTGCAGGGGAGGGCAAGGAGTGAGGTTGGGAGGGGACGGGCCAAATCAGGCCAGGCCGTGGGGGTCAAGGAAGGCCGAGTTCTGCTGTTGGCAGTAACGAGACCCCTGGCCCACTGTGCTGGGAATAGGGCGCCCGGGGAAGAGGCAGGGAGAATGGCGCGGGGCTCTTGCAGCGAGTGGTCCAGGTGAAAGTTTGGAGGGGAATGCAGGAGGCAGCGCTGGCCAGATCCTGGATTTATAGGGTTGGCTGGACTCGCTGAGAGGAAGAGAGGGGTCAGGGAGGACTTGAGGATGTGGGGTTAAGGGCTGTGGTGGAACAGGCTTGCCTAGGTGTGCAGTTGGCATTTGTGTGGCGGTCCTGGGGTTACTGAGTGCTTCCCCACAGAGACTCTGCTTACTTCCTGCAACAGACCCTCCAGGGCTAGGTGGAGGGACAGGTCTGGCATCAGCCCCAGGCTTTATGGCTCCAAGTTACTCAGAAAATGCCCTGGGCATCCTGGCAGATGTGGCTGGACGATCTGCAGTGTGCACGGCACCAGATTCCCCATGCATGAAATGCAACAAGGCCTGCTACCCGCAGGGCTGCCGGCAGTGTGATAGCAGATGATGGCACGAAGGTCCTTTAGGACATGGCCCGATGGGAGCAGTGATTCCATTTGCTTTGGCCTTGTGAGGTCTTGGAGAGGGTGGCACACAGTGTACTATAGAGGTTCCCTGACCCCTGTCCACTCCTCAGGCAGCTGCTGGCTTCTGCTCAAAGCCAGAGTGAGTGACCCCATACCTGGGAGAGCATTGGGTACAACTCCTGATTTTCAGACAAGGAAGCTGATGCCCAGAGAGGGGTGGGGCCACTCAGCAAGAGGCAGCGCCAGCACCTGGGTGCCTTTCACCTGCCTCCTGGCCCACACTGGTCTCCTGTACTGAGTCTGGCCTGTAGGTACTGGGCTTCCCGGGTGTCTGCTGTTCGCTGCTGTCTGGGCAGGTGCCTGCCGTGATGGGCTCTTTGTGTTTCAACAGAAATGACGAAGCTGGGCCATGAGCTGATGCTGTGTGCGCCAGATGACCAGGAACTCCTCAAGGTAAGGGGGCCCCTGTCCTGCAGATGACACGCACACTTTCTGCCCTGGGCAGGGAACCTCGTGGTGCCGGCTGACGTGGGAGAATTTTCCTCCCTTAGTGCCTTTGAAGTTCCTCAGGCCCTGGGGCTGGCTGAGTGCTCGGGCAGGCTGCTTCTCTAGGCATCCCTGGGGCCAGAACTGCTGGAATTCTCTTGGGTAGACCCTGGTTGTCCTTGGGGCACAGGGTGGAGGGCAGCTGTGCAGGTAGGGGCAGATCTCTGGCTTCTGATGACCAGTGGGATGGAGACTGTCCTGTCCTTGGTTGATGACTTCATTCTTCATTCATCCCGGCGCCTGCCTCCCAAGCCCTTGTGGCCTGAGAGTTTCTCCCGAGGTCCCTCATCTACCCCGCGGTAGGTCAAAGAAACCCCAGCACCCACCTTACCGTTTCTAAATTTTGAAATAATTGTTTTCACTCGATGATTATGAGTAACGCTACTATGAACATTCTTGCATGTGTTTTTTGACTGAACAGGTTTTCTTTTTTTTAATGTCTGAAGAGATTTATTCACGTGACCAATGGCCTATGACATAGTCCCAGGAGGTCCTGAGAACACGTGCCCAAGGTGGTCACTTATGCAGTGGCACACTGCATAAGATGTCAATGAATACATGTGAGATGCACATTGGCTGTTTGAAGACGTGTTTTCAGTCCTCTTGGGTGTATAGCTAGGAGTGGAATTGCTGGGTCACAGGATCACTCTGTGCTTAACTTTTTGAGGAGCCACCAAACTGTTTTCCAGTGTGGCGGCACCATCTTCCTTTTCCAGCAGCAGTGCAGGAGAGCTCCAGTTTCTCCTCATCCTCACGGGCACTCGCTGGCATCCGTCTTGTTGATTCTAGCCACCCTGCTCGGTGTGGGGTGGTATCTCATTATGGTTTTGATTTGCATTTCCCCGTGACCGATGATATGGAGTGTCTTTTTGTGAGCTTGTTGGCCATTTCTGTATACACTTTGGAAACATTTCCATATTCATGTCCTTTGCCCACTTATTAATTGGATCACTTGTCGAGTGAAGTCTTTTTTTCTTTTTTTTTTTAATTAATAGACTTAATATTTTAGGGTAGTTTTAGGTTCACAGCAAAATTAAGCAGAAAGCACAGAGAGTCCCCACAGGCCCCCTGCCCCACACATACACAGCCTCTCCCGCCATGGACACCCTGCACACGGTGTCTCCTTTGTCACAGTCCATGAACCAGCATGGACACATTGTCACCCAAAGTCCATATCCAGTGAGTCTTCTCTCCTGTGGTTGAGAGTCTGTGGTTCTTCACGTGCCAAGTAGTTCTCTGGACATTTTACCTATTACTTTGGCTCTGGAAGAATGTATTCTCCACACAATTTATATTTGTATAAATATTTGTGCTTTAGCAGGCACTTGACCTGCTTAGGTTTAAGCAGCAAGTTCAGCTGCCTCCCGCCTCTTGCCTGCGGTTCCTTCCAGCATCAGCTCTGTTTCTGCAGCCTTTGCATGGCTCTTCGGGTCCCCCCTGTGTGTGCGCCACCCAGTGGTCAACCTGGGAGTCTTTGCTGGGCTCATCAAGATCAGAGCCACTCATGCACAGGTGGGCCTGAGGCCAGGCATTATAGATTTGTGGGGTCACTTTCTTGAGCTGTTTCCTCTCCACTGTCTCTTCAATACTTTCTAGTTCCCTGGGGCTCCCTTTTTCTGTTCTCCAGACATAAACCACCCACTTCCGTGACGGTGGTGGCACGGCCAGCCCCCTGCCAGTCTGCAGGAGAACTCAGAATCCTGGTGTTCCTCCCTGACCCACGTGCTGCCATTCGCTTCTCAGAGCGTGCCAGCACCTGCCCCGTGCTTTCTGCCCAGCCACGGGAGCGCTGTGCTTGCTTTATATTTCCACATTGGCATTGTGGCAAAATGCACTTTACATAAAATCTACCATGTCAGCCATGAAAAACAATTTCCTAACAGGCCCTGTGGGAGCTCGCTTCTTCTTTTTTTTTTTTTTTTTTAAATTTAAAAAATTATGGTAAAATACACATCACCTCAATTGTACCACGTTCACTATTTTTAAGTCTGCGGTCCAGGAGCATAAGCACATTCACGGTGCTGTGCAGCCATCACCATCATCCAGCCGCAGAACTTGTTCATCTTCCCAAACTGAAACTTCGTCCTCAATTTTTAAGCTGTGTTATAGCATACAATTTAGTGGTCTTTAGTACATTCGCAATGTTGTATGACCACCACCTGTATCCAGTTCCACATTTTCATCACCCCGAAAAGACCCTGAACCACTGAGTAGCCACTCCCCATTCCCCACAGGCCGTGGCAGCCACTGAGTTACCATCTGTCTGATCTGTCTGTATGTCATTGGAGTGGAGTGCTGGAATATGTGGCCTTGGGTGCCTGGCTTCCTCACTGAGCACAAGGTTTTCAAGGTTTGTCCATGTTGCAGCAGCACGTAGCAGGATTGCATTCCTTGTTATGGATAAACAAAGGAATTGGAGAATTCTGTTGGCATTATTGAGACCTGGGAGTTGAAGGAGGGAGAAAGGAGATACAGATTTAAGATCATTAGGTAGGGTCAACCCTTGTAGTCCTGAGTTTTAATTGGGAATATCTGCATGAGCCCCCGGGCTTCAAGCGATCCTCCCACTTCAGCCCTCTGAGTAGCTGGGGTCACAGGCATACACCACCACACTCCGCTAATTTTTAAAATTTTTGTAGAGACAGGGTCTTTTTGGGTCTTTTTGCCCAAGCTGGTCTCGAACTCCTGGACTCAGGCGATCCTCCCGCTTTAGCCTCCCAAAGTGCTGGGATGACAGGCGTGAGCCACTGTGCCCATCCTCTTAATATATTCTTACCTTAAGGAACATGTATGTATTTCTTTATCTTATGCCCTGAAAATGCCTAGAACGATGACATCCCGGCTGTAACACAGGCGGAAACACAGAGAGCAGCAGTCACCCAAGACTTGGGTCATGTCTGAGGAACTCAGGAGCCAACTAGCAATAGTCAGAGAGGGGCCAGTGGGAGCCTCCTAAGCATAGGGGTTGCAGTAGACAGGCACACTCCATATACGCCCAAATCCAGGTGTTCATAATGATGTTTTATGAAGTCATCAATTTGACACTAAAAACATAAGTGACAAAAGAAAAAGCAGATCAATTGGACTTAATTAAAATGAAACACTTTGGTCCACCAAAGGACACCATGAAGAAAGTGAAGAGACAGAAAAACCTACAGAATGGGGGAAAATAGTTGTAAATCACATGACTGATGAGGGACTTGTATCCCAAGTCTTTTAGCAACCCTTACAACTCAATAAGAAAGACAGAAAACCCAGTTCAAAACTGGACAAAGTGTCTGAATAGACATTTCTCCAAAGAAGATGAACAAATGGCCAAGAAGCAGATGCAAACATGGCCAGCATCACTGGCCATTAGAGCAACACAAAGCAAAACCATCATGAGATGCCACTACACACACACTAGGATGGCTAGAATCAAAAAAGGAAAGGAGGCCGGGCCTGGTGGCTCATGCCTGTAATCCCAGCACTTTGGGAGGCCAAGGCAGGAGGATCACTTGAGCTCAGGAGTTTAAGACCAGCCCGGACAACATCGTAAGACCCCGTCTCTACAGAAAGTAAAAAATTAGCTAGATGTGATGGCACACCCCTGTAGTCCCAGCTACTTGGGAAGCTGAGGCGGGAGGATCACGGAGAGCCTAGGAGTTCAAGGCTTCAGTGAGCTATGATGGTGCCATTGCACTCCAGCCTGAGCAACAGAGCAAGACCCTGTTGCTTAAGAAATAAAAGGAAAATCCCAGTGCTGACCAGGATGAGGAGAGATTGGAACCCTCCTGCATTGCTATAGGAATATAAAGTGGTGCAGCTGCTGTGGAAAAGTCTGTCAGTTCCTGAAAGATGGCAACACAGTTACCCCGTGGCCCAGCAGTTCCAGTCCCAGCTGTCCACCCAGGAGAAGTGAAAATACACATGCACACAAAATCCTATACCTGAGCGTCCATAGAAGTGTTATTCTTAATGGCCCGAAAGTGGAAAGAGCCCAGATGTCCATCAACTAGTGAATGTATAAACTAACTAGCAATAAAAAGGAAATCAACTGTTGATCTGCACTAGGACACACGTGATCCTCGCCAGCCTCATGCTTGGTTGTGTATGATTCCATTGCTGTGTAGCATCTAGATAGGCCAGGTCAGTGCTGTGGGGACCTGGCAGCCCGCTGCCCCCAGATCACCTTGGAGCACATGATTGTGGCCAGCACCACCATGCAGGCAGTGAGCCCTCCCAGTGCTATCACCCCTGTCCTGGGTGCCCTGAGCTTCTCGCACCTGTGCTCCTGAATCTGCCTCAGTTGGATGTCATGGTGATGCCCAGTCTCTATGCTATTGACAGTGTTGCCAATTTTACCTTATCATTGCCCCCGCCTGCCATACACTGTTCTGAGGAATGCACCAGAACGGACTGGCTCAGCCAGCCGCTCTGGCAGCTTCACCAAGCCCCCCAAGGAGCATTTGCATGACAAGTCGGCACTGAAGGCACAGGCCACAGTGAAAGGGCCGAGGCACTCCCGGTGGCATTTCATACCCCATGGAGTTGACCCTTTTGACGTGGTTAGGATGTTCAGAGCTCAGGAAGTGGGTCTGGATGGGGGCTTTCTGGAGCAGGCATAGCCTCTCAGGTCCTGGAAGTCCTCAGCGAACCTCTTCCCTTTTCTGGAAGGAGGAGAAAGCTGTGCTTCTGGAAGCCTTGAGCTCCTGGCTGGGTGGCTCCCATGGGCATCTCACTCACCTTTCCGGCGAGTGGGGCACTAAGTCAGCCCCTCAGGAGCTGCTGCTCCTGGAACCTGGGCCTTCCGGGCTGGAACGCCAGTCCCCTGGCTGGAAAGCAGGCCACCGCTCAGCCCCATCCTGTCAGCTTCATCTGTTCCCAGCGGGGACGGCAATCCTTGGAGGAGAACAGGCCTTGTCCTGGAGGTGTCCCTGTGGGCTGTGTTCTGTCACAGCAGACCCTGCTGTGTGCTGCCCGCCCACCCAGCAAGCCATGCTGTCAGCTGCACGACAGACACACGCTCTCATAGGTTTCCGCAGTGCTTGGCCCATTCCGGCATGTGGTCCCAGCATCATTACAGCCCAAGGCAGGGAGCACTCGCTAGTCCAAGACATTGCCGGGCAGGCACAGAGTCGTTGATGGGCCAGACCCCTCCTTTCCACTGGCTCCTGGCAGGGGTGGCATGTGGGGGCAGGGGCACTGGGGACAGCTGGTATTGGCCTGGCTTAGGGGGAGCCACTGAATGCCTGTGGCCTTCCTTGCCCAGGGATGTGCCTGCGCCCAGAAGCAGCTGCACTTCATGGACCAGTTGCTTGATGCCATCCGGAACCTGACCGTTGGGTGCTCCAGTTGCTCGAGGTAAAGGTGTGGATGGCCCAGGTGGGCAGTATTCATGGGCTTCTCTTGGTCCTAGTTCTAGAGCTTTTAGGGGCTGGGGTGTCACTCCCCCTCTGATGCTGGCTGAGGTGGGACACCCCCCTTGGGAATCTGGCTGGCCAGTCGGGCCAGGCAGCGTACGGGCAAGGGGCGTCTGTGTCCCAAGGGTGCTGGCTGCTGCCCAAGGCCCTGGGGGTGAGTGAAGGTGGGATGTGGGACTCAGAGCAGACGGGCCAGGCACAGAGGAGGGTGAGCACCTAGGGTGCCCCATGGGTGGGTGGGTAGGCGGACAAAAATGGAGGAGCCAGGGCAGACAGGTGGGGCAGGATTCCGCGCGGTGGGGCTGGTCCTGGCCTCTGTGCCTAGCCCCGATGTGCCTCTGGGGCCTTCCCTGTGGGGCTGAGGGCCTGCTGGGCCAGTGCTCTGGCCTGTGACGGTGTGGCCCTGGGGGCTGCCTTTGCAGCCTGATGGAGCACTTCGAGGACACCAGGGAGAAGAATGAGGCCTTGCTGGGGGAGCTCTTCTCCAGCCCCCACCTGCAGATGCTCCTGAATCCAGAGTGCGACCCATGGCCCCTGGACATGCAGTCCCTCCTCAACAAGCAGAGTGATGACTGGCAGTGGTATGTGCTCCTGGAGGCCTTGGCAGCAGCACCCTGGCCTGCTATCCCAGCCCCAGGCTGCTTGGTTCTGTTACTGCAGACAACCCTGGCAGCGGTGAGTTGCAGGTGTCCCCTTTCTCTTCCTGCAGGGCCAGTGCCTCTGCCAAGTCCGAGGAGGAGGAGAAGCTGGCGGAGCTGGCCAGGCAGCTGCAGGAGAGCGCTGCCAAGTTGCATGCGCTTAGAACGGAGGTAAGGGTGCTAGCTCCTGGGAGGGGGAGCTTGGAGGCAAGGCCCTGCTTTGTGACCTCCTTCAGCATGTGAGGCTTAAGTGAGGTTGCTTGTGCACTGGGCCTGACATGTTCTAGAATACTGTGGTGCTCAGTCCATGGGGAGGTGAGAGGTGGGTGCCGTGGCTGGGGGAAGGGATCAGCCTCAGGTATTGGGCGGTGCCCATGCCTGAGCACATTGCCATGTGCCTTGCCGCACGTGGTCCTCCTGGCAGCCCTTGACCTGGCCTCTGTTTGATTGTGGAGGAGACTGGGGCCCACGGGAGAGTGAGTGACGGGGCTGAGGCTGGGAGCCAGAAGGTCTTGCCCTGGCTTGAGTTGCTCGGTACAGCTTCCCTGTCTCCCTGTTTCTGGAAGCTTTCTTCCTCGCCCTGATTGTGCAGTGTCTGAGGTGAGGGCTGGTGGCAGCCTGGCTGGCAGGCAGGGCAGCCTCGAGGGACTCTGCCTCTGGCTTTGCAGTACTTTGCACAACACAAGCAAGGGGCCGCTGCGGGCGCAGCCGACGTGAGCACCCTAGACCAGAAGCTGCGTCTGGTCACCTCCGACTTCCACCAGCTAATCTTGGCTTTCCTCCAAGTCTATGACGATGAGCTGGGCGAGTGCTGCCAGCGCCCAGGCCCTGACCTTCACCCGTGCGGCCCCATCATCCAGGCCACGCACCAGAATCTGACTTCCTACAGCCAAGTAAGGGTCCCCTTCCCCTCCCCTCTAACTGCCCCCCTCCCCTGTTCACTCAGAGCTTATATCCTGCTTGGGCTCAGGGGCCTCAGTAGTCCCTGACAAGGGACCACAGGGCGGGACCAGGGGCTGGGAGGGGCTGAGCTGGGCTGGGCTCCCTGCGGGCCAGTGGCGTGGCAGGGCTCTGGGCCCCTCAGTGGGCTGGGGCAGGTGCTACTTCTGGTCTGTGGACCTGCCCATCTCAGCGCCTGCCTGTCTGCCCATGAGACTGCTCAGACAGGACGGGAGGAAGCAGGCTCATCAATGTTTGCTTGTTTTGTTGTTCCACATGTGAGATCCCCAGAGGCCAACCTAAAAGGCCGGCTTTAGTTATGATGACTACAGTTGTTATATGCGCAACTCTGCCCTTGGCTCAAGGATTCCGTGATGTTTATTTTGTTTTTTTAACCGAGAGGCTCCAAGCCTTCCAACCTCTAACTGGCTGGTCCTGTGAGACTCCTCGATCAGGGATGGTGAGGCCAAAGGCCTCTCCTGTCCATTTTTCTTGGGACATTTATTTTCCCACCTTGCCAGTTGCTGGGGCTGGGAGGACATGCAGTGCTGGCTGGCATGTCCCTAGGCATCGAGGGTTGCTAGAGTGACATGATAGTGTGGCATCCCCGCTGGGTCAGGAAGAGGGGACTCAGGTCTGAGAACTCTGATTGGTGACTTTCCCGCTGGGAGTTCTGTCCCTTACCCTTGACTGTCTTTTGGGTGAGTGCCACCTGATCGTTGTGAACGGGGGTGGGAAGCAGGAGATGCCATCGCTAGGTGAGACTAGTGGCATTTAGTGCCCGGTTGCTGGCTTGCTCCCTCCCTCCCCGCCAGCTGCTGCAAGTGGTCGTGGCAGTTGCTGACACCTCTGCGAAAACCGTGGAGACGGTGAAGAAGCAGCAAGGCGAGCAGATCTGCTGGGGCGGCAGCAGCTCCGTCATGAGTCTAGGTATGTGGCCACCCTCCTGGTCCTCTGCCTGGGGCTGCCCCATGCGCGGGCTCCCTTTTCTGTGCTCCACTAACCCTGGAGGAGCATTTGGGGACCAGCCCCTTCTTTTGTTTTTCATTTTCTAATGCATGTTTTCCTTCACTTGAAAAAATGCTTTCAGTGGATTATCAAATGAAAACACTCATCTTAGAAAATTGAGGTAACCCAGTAATAGAAAATGTGAAGCAAATGATAGCAAATGCCTGAATGGAATAGTATTTGGCAATTAAAAATGTTACTTGGGCCAGGCGTGGTGGCTCATGCCTGTAATCCCAGCACTTTGGGAAGCGGAGGAGGATGGACCACTTTGAGCCTAGGAGTTTGAGATCAGCCTGGGCAACATGGCAAAACTGCGTTTCTACTAAATTACAGAAACTAGCTGGGCATGGTGGCATGCACCTGCAGTCTCAGCTATGTGGGAGGCTGAGGTGGGAGGGTCACTTGAGCCCACGGGAGGGAAGTTGCAGTGAGCCGAGATCACGCCACTGTGCTCCAGGCTGGGTGACAAACCCTGTCTTTAAAAAAAAAAAAAAAAAAAAAAAAGTTAAGGAAAATGGGAAAATGCTTATAATGAGGGCCATCTTCCCAGAGTTGATTTTTGCATATGGAGTGAGGTGTGGGGGTCTAGTTTCCTTGTATCCTATATGGATACACATTTGTTGCAGCACCATTGACTGGAAATCACTCTTTCTCTCATTGATCTACAATACCATCACTCTTGTTAATTATTAAGTATCCATACGTTATGTGTGGGTTTCTGGGTTCTCCTCTGTTCTGTTCATTCCTTTTGTTTTTTGCTATCCCTGCACTAATACCACATTTCAGGGGGCTAGAAAATAAAATAAACAGCAAAATAAACTCAAAGAAAGAAGGTAAAGCCAGTTTTCTACCTCTTCTAATTTATTTTTTAAATAACAGATCTACTGAATTCAAATTCATATAACATAAAATCTGCCCTTTTAAAAGTGTACAATTTCATGGTCTTTAGGATATTCACAGAGTTGTGTAACCATCCTCTCATCACCATCTGAGTCCAGAACATTTTTATCACCCCCAGAAGAAACCCCACATGATTAGCAGCCAATCCCCATCCCTCCCTAGCCTCAACTCCTGGCAACCACTGTCATAGAAATGCTGTCTGTCTCTATGGGTTTGCCTGTGCTGGACATTTCCTATAAATGGAATAACAATGTGTGGCCTTTTGTGTCTGGTGTCTTTCACTGAGCATAAAGTTTTGTAAAGGTTATCCACATAGTTCATTCCTTTTCATGGTTGAATAATATTTGATTGTCTGGATATACTACATTTTGTTGTAGTTTGTAGACGTGGGTTTCTACTTTTTGGCTATGTACATTGTAAGTCTTTGTGTGAACATATTTTTCTTTTTCTTTTTCTTTCTTTTTTTTTGGAGATGGAGTCTCACTCTGTCACCCAGGCTGGAGTGCAGTGGTGCAATCTCAGCTCACTGCAACCTCCACCTCCTGGGTTGAAGTGATTCCGCCTCAGCCTCCCGAGTAGCTGGGATTACAGGCACCCACCACCACGCCTGACTAATTTTTGTATTTTTAAGTAGAGATGGGGTTTTGCCATGTTGGCCAGGCTGGTCTCAAACTGCTGACCTCAGGTGATCCATCTGTGTTGGCCTCCCAAAGTACTGGGATTATAGGCATGAGCCACCGCGCCCAGCCTCTTTAACTCTGTTTTTTAAAGTTATTTTTTAAGTGGTTGCCTTTAGAATTACAGTTAGCATCCTAACTGAAAACAGTCTAGTACCAAATTAATTTCAGTAGTATACAAAAACTTTTTCCTATTAAAGCAAAATATGTTAGTGTTAGGTATTTTTGGGTATACTATTTTAATTCCCTTGTTGTTTCTTTAACACTTTTTTTAAAAGTTATTTTTAAGCGGTTACCCTTAGAATTGCATTTAGCATCCTAACTGAAAACAGTATATTACCAAACTAATTTCAATTGTATACAAAAACTTTGCTCATTAGAATGAAGCTGTATTAAATGTGTGTACATTTGTGCACTTTTTCATATTTATCAATGTTGTTATCTTTATTGGAGTTCTTTATTTCCTCATGTGAATTTGTGTTACTGTCTAGTGTCCTTTCATGTCAGCCTGGAGGCCTACCTTTAGTATTTCCTGTAGGGAAGGCTCACTAGTGATGAACTCCCTCATTTTTTATCTGGGAATGTCTTCATTTCTCCTTCATCTTTGAAGGATAGTTTTGCTGAATATAGAATTCTTTTGTACTTTGAATGTGTCATTTCAGTGTCCTCTGGCTGCCAAAGCTTCTGATGTAAAGCCAGCTGGTATATGATGAGTCTCTTCACTTTCTTTTCAAAATTCTGTTGGTCCCTGGCTTTGGACACTTTGATTATAATGTGTCTTCGTGTGAATCACTGTGAATTTATTACATTGGGAGCTTTTTGAGCTTTGTAGATGTGTCATTCATGTTTTTCAACAACACTCAGCCAGGCAGTTGACAGCTGTTTCTCCTTCACGTCTTGCTTGCTCAGAACCTCAAGGTCAGCCAGAGGTGAGAGCTCAGGGCTTTCTCAGGTCTCTCTCTCTGGAATTTTCACAGCCCGGCACGCACACATGGTCTTTCAGATTCCCAGGACCGTGCCAGAGCTTTGCAGAGCCTTTGTGGACCTCTGATTCTTCAGGCCCTCCTTCTGAGCTTCTTGTTTAGTCTCTTGTTTGCCCCGGCTATTATGCACTGCCTCAGGCAGCAGCAGCTAAAGCATTTGCTGTAAATGTTTTCCACTGTTGCACCCCCAAGTAGTGGTTTAAAGTCCATAGCCTCTGAGCCCTCGTTTTGGAGACTGTCTTTGAATGAACCCTCCAGCCAGCTGTCTCCTTGGAGAGCCAGGCTTCTCACTGCTCTTGGCCTTGGCACATATCTGCCCCGTGTATACCAGGCCCTGAGGAGTCTCTTCTTGCCGATTGAACTGCAACAGAACCCTCCACTTTAAAATTTATTATAGCGTTTATCCTAATCACCACTGTCACTATGACTCTCTCCCCAGTTTTTATAATTGCTGTTAGTAAACTGCTTATAATCTATGCCATCATTCTTATAATGATAATTGGTATTCTTAACAGTGTGCCATCTCGCCTGTGACTGTGGCACCATAGGACTGGTGGCAGGTCTTGCCTTTCAGAAAAGCCCTTTATCGCTTCTTGGCTAAGATCAAGTGTAGTGTCTGTTCTTACCAGAAGGGCACCCTTTGCGTCCAGGCTGTGTGAACTGGGCAGTGCATTGTGTACAGGGAAGTGTCTGTTCACCCTCGAGCCCCATCCACTTCGGGGGTCTGGAGAGACGCCAGGGGAGCAGGCCCAGGGTGGGCATTGGCCTCTCTTGGGGCTCTCAACTCAGCTCTCATCAGTTCAGCATCCTGATTTGGTTTGAGATGAATTCTTAGTGTCTGGACACACCAGAGAAAGGGTCAGCATCAAATCCACGCCAAAGGCCACTCGGGACGGTTCTTTACTTGTTCCGTTTCCCATCTGACCCCTTGAGGGCCCTGGTCTCAGTGGCCCTCCTCCCATTGTGGAAGGCCTGTGTTTCTGTGCTGTTTCCCGTCCCAGCAATGTGCATGCCCGCAGCCAGGCTCTGTTGGAGGTGTGGCACCACCTATGAAGTGAGGAGCAGCCGGCGTGACTTCTGGGCTCTTGCCGGGGGTGTGGCCTGTTGTGAGTTGGGAGGGCCTTGGCACTGTGGGTCAGCACCACCCACCAGGAGTCGCCCCCCAGGCTTCCTGAAACCTCACTGCCATGAAAACATCAATGTATTTGGAAACCGAAGCAATACTGTCAGTGCAAGAATGGGGCAGGAGAGTTGAGGGTACCAACGATGGAGAGATGCCACCGACCCTGGAAGTGGTGACGGGCTCAGCGGGCGAGGAAGGCAGCAGCCGAGAGGACAGCCCAAGGGGCAGTGGGGTGCCGGGGATGGGGCAGTGGCGAGCAGATGGAAGCAGAGGGCACAGGTGAAGCAGGTCTGGAGAGGGCCACCTGCATGGGGTAGTGGCCCCCGGCGAGACCCTAGCCTGTTCTTCTGTGAAGAAAATGATGGAAATGAATAAGCAAACCAGCTCCCAAGCCGCTGGCCTGGCCCCCACAGAGCCTGAGCGGCTCCTAGCTTGGCTCTTGATGTGGCTGATGTGACTGATGTGGCTGGCGGCAGCCCAGGTGAAGCCTACCTTTTCGCAGCCTCTGAGGGTCCATGGGGCAAGAGCTGACCCCTGCCTCACCTCTGTGGAACTCCTCCAAACTGTCCTCCGGAGAGATACCCCACAGGCAATGGCTCCACCACAGCGGACCAGGGGGAGCGGCAGCTACCCAGATCCTCTCCCCAGCCGCGGCGGCTTGAAAAGCAGCCCCATGCAGGAGAGAAGAAAGCCCTGGATGAGCAGGAAATCTGACCCAAAGGACTTTCCAACACTGTTGAATACACTTAGTGCGACTTCCAGACGTGCCTGGACAGCTGTGAAAACCCAGGCACAAGGAGACTAGAAACGAAATGAGGCTGGGATCTCTAAGAAGAGAGAAAAGAGACAGAAAAACCAGCACAAAGATCAGCGTCGTGCAGGCCCCAGCCAGGCACAGGGTCTCCAGGAAAGGGGGCAGGGGAGATGGAGGGCAGGGCTCCGGAGGAGGCGGGCACACAGAACAAGCCAGGTGAGTGCAGGTGCTGAGCACAGGGCGGGTGGGACCCACCTCCTGTCATCTGGAGTACAGGGGCCAAGGGCTGGGGCCAAAGCTTCGGGAGAGACAACCTGTGGCCTCAGGAGCAGCCAGGATGCTTTACAAGCACTGAGGGCCCTGCACACCCGGCCTTGGGCTCTGGACCCTGCCAAGCTCTGCACCAAGAGTGAGGGCAGAGCAGGAAGGCTGGGATGGAGGTCTAGACGATTTGATAAGGGCAGATGCCACACGAGGAACACGGTCTGGAGCCTAGGAAAACAGTCTAGAGCAGTGCGCATTGCGGCAGGAAGCCCCTTAGCTGGGACGCCACTGGAAGCTGATGGCTAGTGGAGAGGGTCCTGAGGCAATTCCGGGCGGGCTGAGCACATTCCCCAGCTCAGTGTCACCCCGAGGCACACCCCATGATTCTTGAGCTTCAGAGTCACCCTCGGGATGGGCAGAGGATGACAAATTCAGGGTTCACAGCACCTAATGTCAATGCTAATGACCTCAACATGTAAAAGGCAAAGTGTAGCTGACAGTGGGGCCACGGACGGGGAGCGGACAGGCAGGGCAGGTGAGGGGCTGTGTTGTCGTCGTCTGTCTGCTGGGGGAGGGGGATGATGGCCATGGTCTAGGGTTGGCGACTGAGGCAGATGTGGTTATGGCAGATAAGGTGCGGTGCAGTCACCACGCCCGCCACCCGGCTAGGCAGCCAAGGCCTTAGGGCTGTCTGTGATTGGGTTTGTTGTGTGTGCAGTTATCCATCTGGTTAATACTGAACGTGCCACTGAAGTCAGGACAGTCCCTGCCTCCTCACTGTGTGCCATATGCTGCCCCTGGGACTCTGGGGGCAGGGGGCAGGTAGGCGGGGGCACAGCTGGGTCAGCAGACCCTGGCCTGGGTCTCGGAACTGTGCTGCGGTTGGTGTGACCCAGCCCAGGGCTCCCAAGCTGCTGGCCTGGCCCCCACAGAGCTTGAGCAGCTCCCAGTTCGGCAGTGCCTGTCCCTTCCCTGCCGTGCTGGTGGTAGCTGGGGCTCAAGGAGGATCAGCTGAGGACATGTGCCTTGGGCGGCGGGCAGGAGGCACCTCGCCTCTTGCGCCAGGCTCGCTTTCCTGTTGGTTTCTTTCCTCTGCAGCTACCAAGATGAATGAGCTAATGGAGAAATACAAAGTCTTCAGTGATGGCCCACGCAAAAGCACAGGATAGTAGGGGCAGGAAGCCCTCTCCCAAGATCGGGTTGGCCGAGGATGGATGATTGTGGCAGCAGAAGCCGTTGCAGCCCCACGTTGTGCTCTAGGCAGGGACCTTTGGCCCCTTTGGCGACAGAGAGACAAGATGGGTGGTTTGATTTGGACACAAAGAAAGCCTCGCTTTCTAAGCAGAGTCTCCTCCAGCCTGCTTTCTGCTTCTGCAGCTCCGCGCCTCTCTCCTTTCCCCCCCATCCTGAGCTGCTCGGGTGGCCCAGGTCTGGGCAGGCTGGCCGAGGCCTTCCTGTCATCTTGGCGGGCCCAGGCTGTGTTCTCTTCCTGTGGCTTCACTCCTTCCTGCTGTTGCCAGCCACTTGCAAGCAGAGACCCGACTGCTGCCTCCCCTGGCTGGCCTCAGGGTCCTGTGTGAGACATACCCCTCAGCCGCCCTCCTTGAGTGCTCCTGGATCCCACGCGGGGTACCTGTTTCCTGCTCCTCCCTGGCTGGGCACTCAGCTCTGGGCTGGGGAATTCAGCCTGACTGGTTGTCCAGGAAGATGCTGTCTGGGTTTCCCAGGGTGACCCAGTATCTCCCTGAGCAGTGTGCCTGTCACAGCTGCCTCCCTCCCTGCGAGCACTAGAACAGGCACAACTAGTGGGGCCTCTGCCTCTTTGGGGCCATTGTTGCACCTGCTGCTGCCTGCCCCACCCTGCTCCCTCCTGGTACCATCTCCTTTGCTTCCCCAAGGACCCCGTGGGCACACAAGACAAGGAGGCCAGAAGGAGCCAGGTGCCAGACCCCTCCATCCCAGTCTCCTGAGGCATCCCCCAGCCACTGCTGTGAGAGGTGGGAGGCCAGGCAGGCCTGTGGTCACCACGGTCCAGGTGCACCACCTGATTTACAGGCCAAGGGACTCCTCTTGGTCACCTCTCTGTGCCCCCAGCAGGGGGCTGGCCCTGCAGTGCACCCACCACCGAGGGTTTGCTCCAGAATGTCTTCAGGGCACCACTCCTCCCGGGACCGGGAAGGACCTGGTGCCTTTTGCCTGGAGTGGGGTGGGCAGGGTGGGTCCCCGAGACTGGGGTCTGCAGGACTGGGCTTCACTCCTCCTGTAGTCCCGGTGCTCCCGGCCCATCCCCTAACATTGCTTGTCTCTGGTGGGGGAAGCATTAACTCAGCTGCACAGCTCCCAGGCCAGGCTCATCTCCCTTCCCCAGCAGCCGCTGTTAGGTGCACGGTAGACATGATGAAGCGACGTCCTTAGAGCAGCATCTCCCCTTCGCAGTGGGAAATGAGCCGGAAAGCTGTGTGAGCCGGGGTGGGCGGTGCGTGGGCAGCCCCGAGGCTGCCCCATCCCTAGGTTTTGGGGGAGCACCCCATTCCCCTTTGGAGGCTGAGCACGGCATGTGTGGGCACCTTGTTCACACTCCAGAGCTTGCTTCATCCCCATGAGCAGCACCTGATCTCCAGTGATGGGAGACTGAGGCCTGGCAGAGAGGACCTGCTGCCTTTGTGTGACTGGCCCCAGCATGGGGGAGGCATTGGCCCCAGGCCTTTCAGGCCTGGCAGCCACAGCCTGGCTGGGTGGAGGTTATTGCCTTCTGCACCGCTCTGGCTTCCTCCCTGTGCCTGTGAAGAGCTCCTGGAGTCTGCGTGCGTCCCGGGGCCTGCTTCCTAATCTGTAAACACAGGGCGTGTGTCCCAGTGGCTGTGAGCTAGCGAGGGGGCGGAGAGCGAGCCGGCTGCGCAGGTCCTGCGGCCCCAGGCCTCATTGTTGGCCAACAGGCAGCTGGGGGCGGGCCGCGGCCGCTGATTAAAGGCCGCCTGGAGCAGCCTATGTGGCGACAGGTGCCCAGAAGCCCAGGAAGCCGGTCAGTGCCCGCCCCAGGTAAGCTGGTGCGGTGGGGTTGGCAAGGACAGTCGCCCCAGGAACCTGGGGGCAAGCAGGCAGAGGCCAGCTTGGGGCCAGCACCTGTGTGCCAGGGACAAGGCCGGGGAGGTCGAGCCCAGGGGGAGCTGAGCGCACTGCATGGGCTCTTTTGGGTGGCTGCTTTCCCGCTTTCCTGCAGCTGGTTCCAGGGCTTGAGACCCAGCATGCTATGCCCCAGGTTCCCAGCCAAGGCATTCCGGTGAAGGGGCTGGACCCCGCCGAGGCGTGGTCCCTGAGCTGCCTCTGCCTCTCCCAATCCCTGCTGGGCACTGTGGCTGGAGGCAGGCAGTAGAGCGCTTGGAGGCCTGCCTTTTCTGTTCGGTAGGTGGCAGGAGTGGGGCTGATGCTCCCAGAGCCAAAGGTCACAGGCGCTGTGGTTGAGGGTGGCAGGAAGTGAGCCCCAGAAGGGTCAGAGCTTTGGCTAGGGGGAGGGGGGTACACAGCAGGGCCTGGGCGAACCCCTCTCTCCAGTCCTCAGAGTTTGTGCCTCTCGCTCTGGCAGTTTGAGGCCTGGCTATCCCCGTGGGAACATCACCATGTCAGAGACACCCCGGGCTGAGACCTTTGTCTTCCTGGACCTGGAAGCTACTGGGCTCCCCAGCATGGATCCTGAGATTGCTGAACTGTCCCTCTTTGCTGTCCACCGCTCCTCCCTGGAGAACCTGGAGCGCGACGAATCTGGTGCCCCAGTACTGCCCCGGGTCCTGGACAAGCTCACGCTGTGCATGTGCCCAGAGCGCCCCTTCACCGCCAAGGCCAGCGAGATCACTGGCCTGAGCAGCGAGGGCCTGGCGCGGTGCCGGAAGGCTGGCTTTGATGGTGCCGTGGTGCGGATGCTACAGGCGTTCCTGAGCCGCCAGGCAGGGCCCATCTGCCTTGTGGCCCACAATGGCTTTGATTATGATTTCCCCCTGCTGTGTGCCGAGCTGCGGCGCCTGGGTGCCCGCCTACCTCGGGACACTGTCTGCCTGGACACACTGCTGGCCCTGCGGGGCCTCGACCGCGCCCACAGCCACGGCACCCGGGCCCGAGGCCGCCAGGGTTACAGCCTTGGCAGCCTCTTCCACCGCTACTTCCAGGCAGAGCCAAGCGCGGCCCACTCAGCGGAGGGCGATGTGCACACTCTGCTCCTGATCTTCCTGCACCGCGCCGCAGAGCTGCTCGCCTGGGCGGATGAGCAGGCCCGCGGGTGGGCCCACATCGAGCCCATGTACTTGCCGCCCGATGACCCCAGCCTGGAGTCCTGAGCACCAGGGCCACCTCCTGTGCCACAGGCAGCGCCAGTCTCCACCGTTCAGCCGGCCTCTACCAACCCTGGCTCCTCATATCTGGGCAGCCTCAGGTCCATGCACCTGCCAGGCCTTCCCTGGCTGCCTGACCAGCCACAGAGCCCTGGATTCCTCTCCAGTCCCCGCTTCCAGGGCCGTGCTCTCCCAGTCAGCCTGTATGCCCAACAGAGTTTGCTGTTTCCCAATAAACATTGCCAACTACTCACCCTCTGACTCACTGGCCAGATACTAGGGGCTGGACTCCCTTGACCCACTGCTGAGCAGGGCCAGGTGGTGAGCCATGCCAGGGGCCAGCACAAGACCTCCAGGGCTGCCTCCCTATGGCCTCTTCCCGCGGTGCGGTCCGCGGGTGGCTGGGTGGGGAGATGTCAAGCTCTTGGGTTGGTGTGAGGGCTGATGGGTTGCGGCTGTGGGCTGAGTGCGGCTGTGGGCTGCATTGTCATCCCAGAGGCCCAAAGAAGCCATGAGTAGGGACTTAAGCCCACAGAGCCGGCCACCTGCCTGGGCACAAAGCTCAGCTGCAGTGCTCACCCGTCGTGGCACCTGGAGTGTCTGTCCCTGCTCTGTGAAGTGGTAACAGGGTGAAGTGTTAAGAAACAGGGTGCTGGGGAAAAGGGAGGTGCCCCCACATGTGGGCATGCACATATACATGCTGAGGGCTCTGAGGGTGCATGGAGCAGAGGTGGGGTGGCTGGTGCTGTGAGGGTGACACTGGAAGGGAGCCTATCTTGCACCCCATGTCCCCCTAGGGCCAGGAGGCCGCTCGGTGGGAGGGCAGCTTCTGCCCACCACACTGCACTTTGGGTTCCCTGCTAACCTACTTCAGGGGCCCCACCCTGAGGCACTCCCAGTCTTTCGAGAGGCCTCATGGGTGGGGAGAGACCTGTCACCAACGCCGGGTCAGGTAAGAAGGGGTGGGGTGGCCACGCCTGAGAGTGACTCACACGAGCAAAGCCTGAGCCTCCAGCCAGCTGGACAATCCGGGAAGCCCTAAGTAGGTCAGAATGACTGGAGCCACTGCAGCGCGCACGGTGGTAGGATGGTGAGGCCAGAGCACAGGCAGTGACCACCTCAGACCTTCCTTGTGGCCCGGGCCAGGCCTGACCCTGAGGGCAGCGGGGAACCGTGGAGGGTCATGAGCAGGAGAGGGGCAAAGTCTGGTGTAGGATTCTGCCATATGCTGCTTGGGCCGCGTGCCGAGCCGTTCGCGAGTTGCTGTGAAGAAATACTTGAGGCTGGGTCATTTACAAAGACAGCGGGTTTGTTTTGGCTCAGCAGCGCCGGCATCTGTTACTGGTGGGGCCTCAGGAAGCTTCCACTTATGGCAGAAGGCAAAGGGGGAGCAAGAGAGAGGCAGAGGAGGTGAACTCACAGTGAGAATTCAACTCCTTCCGGAGGTGAGGACAGTACCAAGCCATTCATGAGGGATCCAACCCCATGACCCAAATGCCTCCCACCAAGGCCCCACCTCCAACATTGGGGGTTGCATTTCAACCTGAGATTTGGAGGTGACGAACATCCAAACCACATCAGGTTGCTGCATGGAGAATGGGCCAAACAAGAGAGAGGAGAGTGATGGCAAGGCAGGCAGAAGCAGAGCGTGGAGGGCTTTGGTGGAGGGAGGGAGAGCCATGGGCCTGGCCAAGGGGAAGGGGAGGGGCACAGTCTGGGGAAGCCCCACAGGGGCTAGTTTGGGAATGTGGTTTGTAACCAGAAGATCTTGTCACAGCCAAGCTTCCCGAGGAGAGCATCCACCCGGGAGAGTGTCACAAGGCCTGGGCTGTCCCTACAGAAGCTGGAGTAGGGGACACTGAGCTCCCAGATCTGCTGGTGCCCAGACAGGGCCTGCTTCTGTTTATCTGACTGGCCAGGCTCCAGCTGTGCAGCCAAATCCAGCAGGTGGTACCCTTAAAACCCTGGCCTGTTGGGCGCGGTGGCTCACGCCTATAATCCCAGCACTTTGGGAGCCCAAGGCAGGCGGATTGCTTGAGCCCAGGAGTTTGAGACTGACCTGGGCAACATAGCAAGAACCTATCTCTACAAAAATTAAAAAGAAAAATTAGGAGTGGAGGCACACATCTGTAGTCCCAGCTACTCAGGAGGTCGAGGGCCAGTGGATCACTTGAGCCTGGGAAGGTGAGGCTGCAGTGAGCCATGATGGCACCACTGCACTCCAGCCTGGGCGACAGTGAGACCCCCCTCCAGATCAAAAAACAGGAGAAAAAGCCCAGTCTTGCCACTGACTTGCTAGGTAGGTGACACCAGGTGGGGCCCTTCTCATTGGGCATGCTAGAAGAGTCTCAATCCCGGGATGGGACAGGCAGGCAGGTGACAGCCTGATTTTGGCTGCTGCTGCCTCTGTGGAGGGATCTCTGGTTTTGGGCCCTCTCACCTGTCTTGAGCTGAGGTGCCTCTCTCTCATCACTCTGGGCTCCCCTGGCCTCACGGTGGCCTGGCCTCAGGTGCCCTCCCCAAGTCCATGTTGGGATTGGCTAGGCCAGGCGTCTTGCATACCATGCTTCACAGACAGGCTGTGACCTGCCTCTCTGCTGCCTCAAAGCAGCAATGTGCTTATAAATGGTTAACAACCAGCTTTCCAGGAAAGGAAATGTACACGTATGTATGTAGGCATGGATCTCTCTCCCTTCCTTCCCTGTCTCTTTCTCTATATACACACAGGCACATGCATACATATACATGAACACACAATTTACAAATAATAAAATCCACAATATATAAAAAATGCAACAAAATATACAATATACTCTTCACTGTAAATTCCACATGGCCAATCGATACTCACAAAATACCTCCATTGACTTTTACTGAGTTCTTGTATCTGTATCCAGTACTTGATTGCAACGGATGGACAGGGGTGGTTCCCACATATATGCTGGCTGATGTTTTCATTTATTTTAATAAGATAAACTTGAAGCAGCTAAGATGAGCACCTTCTTTGCTTAATTGGATGATAGTTTTCAAATACCAGAAATGTTTCTTTTTCTTTTTTTTTTCTATTTATAATGTAATGACCACAGACCCAGCGTTCTTCAGTTTAATCTGCAATGTTAGCATTTTTCTCATCGCTTTCTAAAGTCTAGGCAATCAACAAAGCAGTAATACATCAAGCCCTGGTATGCCGTGGCATGCCGAGCTCTGTGGTGTAATACTTCCACTTGGCCAGTCTTGAGCTACCAACATGAAGTCACTGAAGGTGACCTTGGGAAGAGATTCCAGGATTTCCACCACACACATCTGACAGATGTCAACACACAGCAACAGTAAAGCATGCTCGAATCATGAAGATGTGAGTTTTGAGTATCTCCTTTGTTTTTCATATAATTTGTCAGTTTACATAATTTAACTTTTAATAATGATATTGTTTGTTTAGCTCTCAAAATTCCTGGACGTTTAACATCTATTAGAATGGGTAAAACAAAAACTACTGACCACACCAAGTGTTGGTTTAACACGGAGGAGATGTGGAGCACCGGGGGTACCTGTGCGTTTCTGGTGGGAAGGGAAAATGGGGCAGCCACTTGGGAAGACACTTCGGCAGTGTCTGAAAATGTTAAACATGCACCTACCACATCAGCCAACAATTCCACTCCTAGATATTTACTCAAGACAAAGGGGTTGATGTAACCATACAAAGACTCATACTCCAATGTTCACAGCAGCTTTTTCATAATAGCCCCAAACAGGAAACAGCCCAAATGTTCATCAGGTGAGTGGTTGGACAAGCCGCAGTGCATCCACAACACGGAATACTACTCAGCAGGGAGAAGTGAGCTCCCAATGTGCGAGCTCATTTTCATGGGACTCACGGTGATGCTGCGGAGCCAACAGTGAACCGACTCCACTGCTCCAGCTCGCCCCTGGCCAGCTGCCTGCCCCTCGTCAAGCTGCGTCACTGACTGATGAGCCACATGAGGCCACCAGGGGTGTCTGCCAGTGGGGAGACAGTGGTGATCATAGAAGTGTGCCTGGGGGACATGTGACATAAGCCTATTGAAAATGGAGTTCACTATGGAGAGGGATGAATACTAACATCAAAGGCCATAGCATTTCCAGCTTGTCTGTGTGCAGAAGACAATGTGAGGAGCACATTGAAAGCCGCAGCAGAAGGTTGGGGAGTGCCACGGGAACACAGCAGGATGTCTGCATTTCTTGTAAATGATATCCGTCCCCTGCCTGTTGCAAAGAATTCAAGCAGCATTGATGAGTGTCAGCTGCAGAGGTTTCATGTAGGGGACCTCCAGAAACAGTATCAGCATTGTGAGGACACTGCTTTCCTGCAGCTCAGCTTGTGAACACACCTCCCACTCACAGATGTGCACACTCACACACTTGCCCGCATGCAGACACACTTGCACACACACCCTCACACATACATACACGCACACACTTGTGCACACACGTGTTGCACACACCTGTACACACACACACACCTGTGAACACACACTCGTATACATCTGCACACTTGCACACACACATTACCACGTGTGCACACCTGCGTGCGCACACACACCCACACACACTCTTGCACATACCCACACACTTGTCCACACACCCATACACTCACAACCACACTCAAGCACTCACACACCTGAGCACATACACCCCCACTTGTGCACACACACATGCACACACCTGCACACATACTTGCACACATTCGTACACCCACACACACTCGCACACACTAGCACACTCACACACCTGCACACAGTTGCACACACCACACGCATGTACATACACTTGCACATACACTCAGACACTCGCACACACACTTGTACACACTGTCAATCCATTCTAGACTTGTATTTGCCATTTAATGTCTCTTGAGCATCAACCTCTTCTAAGGGATTCAGCTGGGACAAGGACCTGGGAAGTGTTACTTGCATTTTGTCTTAGTCCCTATGGGCTGCTATAACAAAAATACTTTAGACTGGGTGGCTTATAAACAACAAACAGTTATTGCTCACAGTTCTGGAGTCTGGGAAGGCCATGATCAAGGCACCAGCAGGTTCAGAGTCTGGCGAAGGCTGGTTCCTCGAATTGTGGAAAGGACAAGCTGGCTCACAGGGTCTCCTGTAAGGGCACTAATCTCATTCATGGTGGTGCAGCCCTCGTGACCTACTCACCTTCTAAATGCCCCATCTCCTACTACTGTCACCTTGGTTATTCAGTTTTAACATGAATTTTGGGGGTACACATGCAAGTCCCCACTCCCCCCACCACATACACATACACCCCCCCACACATCACATACCCCCACCCCCACAATCTATACATGCACACACACACATTTACGGTTGTACCACACACACTCCTGTGACACATACATGACACTCCCACACATTCACTTATGATTTGGCATAAGTGGGATCTCACTAGGTGATGCTTTTAAAAAATCATAAACACCTTGGTGGTTTAGGAGTCTTCATAGTCAGTTCCCTCTAGGGTTTTAAGTGGATTGACATAATTCTTTTCATTTGTTCAGTCTCTGTAGTGATGTCTCCTCTCTCATTTCCTCATCATGTATAGTTTTCTTGGTACTCAACAAGGATTGTAAGAGATTTATACATTTCATTGGTCTTTTTCAAATAAAAAAATAGATTTTGACTCATGTTTTCCTCCATTTTTAATTTTTTGCTTCATTCATATTAGTTTTTTCTTTATTAATTCCATTTGGCTATTTTCTTTTGGTTTAGTTTTCATTCTTTTTTAAAAATTTCCTGAGATACAAACCAACCTTTGCCATCTTCCTTCTTGAACAACTAAGGCACTCAAAGGCTGCAATTTCCTTCTAAATGTAGATTATTTTTTGGAATCAAAATCATGTCCGTTAATTGCCTTTTATACTTGGTATCATGCTGAACATAAATTATTTTAAGTTGTAGCATAGACATGAATCCATTTACAGCACGGCATTTCAATCAAAATACTGAGGAAGACAGCATATGTGTGTCTGTGTATATATTTTGTGCATGGACTTTTTTTTTTAATCTTTACAATTTATCCAGTATATCTTTTGGGTTTTTGGAGTAAAATTGGTGTGTTGTTATTGATATCAGCAATATCTTCCATGATAGAAAAGTTAAGGTTTTATGAAGTTTTGAAAACTTTTCAAAAATAAATTTAATACAGTTTCTGATAATTTCTTTAAGATTTCAGAAAGTCAAGAGTGTACAGATATTGATCCTCAGGAGCTTCATTTACCTGGCCCATCACCGAAGAGGCAGAAATGGAAGACCAGGCTGAGGGAGGCTGGGGAGAGGAGCATCCGGAGGCTGAAGAGGAAGACGATGAAGAAGATGCCGAGGAAGAATGAGAAACTGAGGTGACGGCAGCTGGCAGTGAGTGTGGGTTTCTTACTTTACAGACACACCCTGTGGCATTCTTTTTGATATGGGAACTAACTTGTAAGAGAAACGCAGTTTCTCCATAGGTTTTCTAAAAGGATATGATGGTCTGAATTTGCATTGGCTGACACATGAGGGAGCTCTTACAATGGCGCTAGTGCCACTTTTATGCTTTTGGAGTGCACGTTCAGGGCTGAAAAGCTCTGGAAGCAGGCATGTCAGTTCCTGCTCCAGGGAGCCTCATGTGTTAAATGACACCCATGGGTCACTGGATAAGGTCATTCAAAATATATCCTCTGGGGGTATCCAGTTGTCCATCAGCCTGGCAGATCTCTGCGTGGTGAGGAAGAGAGCTGCTTTCTATGCCTGTTAGGAGAGCCAAATTGTTTTCCATGTGTAGAACTTTTAAAATTACAAATACCACCCACTGACTACATTCCTATTTCAATAGGGAGCAGCAGTATATATGGGCATAGCATTGGCTGGGTGAATACAATTTCATACTTTCATATTCCAAAGCTACAGATAGATAGTTTTTAAAGGTAATTATATGTTTAAAGAGAAGTGTCCAATCTTTTTTTTTTCTGAGATGGAGTTTCCCTCTGGTCACCCAGGCTGGAATGCAATGGCACAATCTTGACTCACTGCAACCTCTGCCTCCTGGGTTCAAGCGATTCTCTTGCCTCAGCCTCTCGAGTAGCTGGGATTACAGGTGCATGCCACCATGCCCAGCTAATTTTTGTAGTTTTAGTAGAGACAGGGTTTTGCCATGTTGGCAAGACTGGTCTTGAACTCCTGACCTCAGGTGATCCACCCACCTTGGCCTCCCAAAGTGCTGGGATTACAGGCATGAGCCACCGCGCCCAGCCGAATCTTTTAAAACTTTGATGTATTAGTATCTTTTGAGTGATTTGGGTATTTCAAATTAAAGTGTGTATTCAATCTGTACCCTAAACATTATGGCCAGTGATGTATTTGGTGTTGAAATTGTATCTGTCAATAACCTTGACACTTTATTACCGCTAAATGCAGATTTTACCGTGTCCTATAGGTTTGCTATTAAACATTCTTCTTTGCTTTGCTTTAGGGATAGACTGTAATTTTGCTTTCCATTCCCTTCTTGATTTCATGCTTATATAGTGCAGTTTATCTTAATTTCTGAGTAATTATGATTTCATGGTTTTTTTTTTTTTTTTGAGACAGGGTCTCATTGTCACCCAGGCTGGAGTGCACTGTTGCGATCTTGGCTCACTGCAACTTCTGCCTCCTGGGCTCAAAGGATCTTTCCACCTCAGCCTCCCAAGTAGCTGGGACTACAGGCATGCGCCACCACAGCCTGCCAATTTTTGTTATTTATTGTAGAGATGGGGTTTTGCCATGTTGCCCTCTGGTCTTGAATTCCTGAGCTCAAGTGATCAACCCTCCTCGGCCTCCCAAAGGGCTGGGATTACAGGCATGAGCTACCACACCCAGCCAATCATGTTTTATTGTGTATTTTAGTTCTATTGGATAATAATCTGAGGATGTGTTGCTTAAAATATCACCTTTTCGAATTAAGGTAGTTTGGGGGCTGCTTGAGTTCTCTAGGGATGCCATAACAAAGTTCCATAAGCTAGGGGGCTTCAACAGCAGAAATGGACTGTTTCTCAGTTCTGGAGGCCAGAAGTCAGAGATCGAGGTGTTGGCAGGGCAGGGTTCCTCCTGGGGGCTGTGAGGGAGAATCTATTCCAGGTCTTTCCCCAGCTTCCAGGACTTTGCTGGCCATCTTTGGTGTTCCTTGATTTGTGACAGCCTCTCCCCAATCTCTGCCTTCATCTTCACACAGCCCTCTTTCTCCCTGCATAGAAGGCGCTGTGTCCACATTTCTTCTTTTTATAATGACACAGTCATATTGGATTACAGCCCACCCTAATGACCTCATTTTAACTTGATTACCTCTGTGAAGATCCCCAAATAAGGTTCCATTCTGAGGTACCGGGGGTTTGGGCTGTAATATATTTTTTTTTTGGGGGGAGGAGGGAGGCAGACACAATTCAATGGATAACAGAGGCTGAATACATAAATAATTGTAAAAAATGTTACAGACTCTGAAACAGCTTTTCTATATATCTCTAAAATCTGGTTGACAATTGTACTATTCAATTTCCTTTACATTTTTACTTGTTTTTTTGTTGACTGTATCTGTCTGATTTAATGACAATATATTAGAACATTCCATTGTAATTGCATTTTCTTGAAGTCTTCCTTCATGTCTAGTCATTTTTCTTTATGCATTTAGTTGCTGTGTGTTTGTGCTTACTGCATTATGACTGTATTAGAGCTCTAACATACATATACACATGACACATATATACTGATGAATACATGATACATATTATAGCCAGGCACTGTGGCTCATGCCTGTAATCCCAGCACTTTGGGAGGCTGAGGCAGGCAGATCACTTGAGGCTAGGAGTTCGAGACCAGCCTGGTCAACATGGTGAAACCCTGTCTTTACTAAACATAACAAAAATTGGCCGGGTGTGGTGGTAAGCCTAGGCGACAGAGCAAGACTCGGTCTCAAAAAAAAAAAAAAATCCAAAAAACCACACCAAAAATACACATTCTATCCATGCCACGTATATAATATATATCATATCGTGTGCGTGTGCGTGTGCGTGTGTGTGTGTGTGTAGAGAGAGAGAGAGAGAGCTTTTAAGGAATCAGCTCACGTGACATAGAGGTTGGCAAGTCACTGGAGACTCAGGGAAGAGTTTAGTTTGAGTCCAAAGGCTTGAGTTGGAGGCAGAATTCCTTCCTCTTTGGGTGACCTCAGTCATTTTCTCTTTAGTCCTTCAACTGATTGGATGAAGCCCACCCACAGCATGGAGAACAATCTGCTGTACTCACTCTTCTCATTTAGATGCTAATTTTATTTAAAAACACCCTCACAGCCACATCTAGACTGGTGTTTGACCAAAACTGGGTACTGTAGACTGGCCAGGTTGATGCATAAACCTTCCCAGTCACTATTGCATGGTCTGGTCTTTGTTCTCTGGAATTTTCTTTGTGCGTAACACCCACGAATCTATACTTGATACTTACAGACAGCCTAGCCAGCTCCTCTGTCGTCACTCATTTCAACTGCACACTTTGCAAGGGTGGCTGCCCACCACCTCTTCCTCTCTGAGGCCTCTGCTCTGTTGCAGGGGTTGTTTGGTCTTGCAACTTTGCAGTGAGCAGATGTTTGCAGAATGTAACCGACTCAAGTCTGGCCGCTTGCTGTTTGGAGACCAGAATACAAGAAGCAAGGTGTGGTGAAAGCAGCTTTTTTTTTTTTTTTTTCAGAATCTTGTTCTGTCATTCAGGCTGGAGTGCAGTAGCACAATCTTGGCTCACTGCAACCTCCGCCTCCTGGGTTCAGGCAATTCTCCTTCCTCAGCCTCCTGAGTAGCTGGGGTTATAGGCACACGCTACCATGCCTGGCTAATTTTTGTATTTTTTGTAGAGACAGGGTTTTGCCATGTTGGATAGGCTGGCCTCAAACTCCTGACCTCAAGTGACCCACCCACCTTGGCCTCCCAAAGTCCTGTGATTACAGGCGTGAGCCACCACTTCTGGCCGAAAGCAGCTTTTACTTGAGTGCTAGCAGGTGGGAGAATGGCCAGGCTGGCCAGGCTCAAGCCTCAAAGGAACCATCTCAAGCTTTATGCGGGTGAGAGGGGTAAAAGGGAGCCTGGAATGGGAGACATGCAGGTGGGGCACTGGGCACAAGGTCTGTGTGCCTTGTTTCCTTGGCTATCTTGAGTCATGGTCCACCGGGAGCACGGGCTAGCATCATCTCTACGATGGCCAGGTTGTAGACTGACCACCTGGAATTTCACAGCTGGATTTCCATGCTCGGTTTTTCTCAAGATTAGCCCCCTGGCACTACTAAGCAAGCACAAAATTAGGTAAGTGAGCAGTGCAAGGGAGTGTCTGGTGGAAAGGGAGGGAAACAAGGAGTTTCAAAGTATGTTAAGGCTGAAAGCAAGAAAGGAAAGAAGTTTCAAAATGCATTTTGAAGCTAACGTGCTTGGTCACAAGGATTCTTACTTTCCTTCCCTGCTGGGTGAGTGGTGTTTGACTGGGATGAGGATCTGCGGGCTGCCAGAGTTGCACAGGGAAGCTGGTCCACTCTGATCCGTTTCTGCTATTGCTGGTTCTTTCTGTTTGGAAGCTTCTGAGATGCTCCTGTTGTCCTGGGAGTTTGGGAATGTTTGCCAGGCAAAGCCCAGTTCCCTGACAATCTGGTCTGGAGTGGAGCTCAGCTAGCTCTCCTGAGGTGGAGATGGGCTTTTACCTCCTCTGAGAGGCCTTCTTCAGTCAAGGGCTGACCTGTCTGTCCTCTGCCCCTGCTCCTCACTTCTTGTTTGCTGGCCAGCATCCTCCCAATTTCCATCTTCTTGTTTCTAGCTGGATTTGTAGAAGCAGCGGCAACCCCTTAAGTGGCGTGAGATGTGACAGTCGCCACAGTCCCAGCGGAAGCCCCAGTCTCTTGGGTTGTCAGTTACCCAGGTACCTCCACAGGCCCAGCTCATTCCAGGTAGCTGGATGCCGATCCTCACTCCGGGCCCGGGATCCATGGCCTCCGCTCAGCCCCTCCCACCTCTGGACCCTGGGCGCTCCATCCCTGCATGTACTGGGAAGACTGGAGGTCCTGCCAGCCTGGAGAGCCCTCTCCACAATGGGGGAAAGAAGGCAAAGGTGAGCTCAGCTGCAATGGGCATCACAGGCCGAGAAGGAAACCTCATCCTTTGCACAGTGCATGTCAGCTACCCTTTGATCTAGTCAGGCAGATGCCATCTCAAGATGCCCTGCTGCATGTTCTCATCCATCGTGAGTGCACCTGTCAACAGTGTGGCCATTCTGTGCTAGTGAGTTGCCTGTATCCAGAGGAAAATGAAAACTTTCTCTTGGCAGTTAGGGCTTGGAGCCGGGACCTAGGCTAAGCTCCCAGGAAGGCAGGGAGCTAGGGGTGCTAGCTTTATGTTTGCATTTCAAAGAGATGTGTCCGGGGGCCCTGCAGACACACCTCCCTGGGCCCTAAGCCTAGGGAGCTGTATTGAAAAGGTTTACAAAGTATCCTTCCAACCTGGAAATCACGCACGTGCAGCATTCCCTCTCCTGCCGGGGAACCGGAAGCTCTGCAAAAGAACCCTTGGCCTTTCCCAGGTCCCCTGGGGTGGAGAGGAGGACTCAGCATTTGTGGTCCCCTCCCTCAAGGTCCAGGGCTGAAAGGGACCCAAGCCGTTGGGAGGGGGCCTCAGCTAGTGGTGACAGCCTGGGTGCCAGGCCTCACCCCCAACTCTGTGACTGGCAGAAATGACCTCACAACCTGGCCTCAGTTTCCTCATCTGTAAAATGGAAACAATACAGTGATCCTGGGAGGGTGGGTCATGCCCAGGGCCCGGTACATAGCACATGTACAGTGCATGTCAGCTACGGTGACAGCTCCTGTTGTGTCTGAGCCCTTGCACTTCTTGTCATGCCCTCTGAGCCCTATATGACTGTCCCTGGCCCTGCCACCCTCATCCCTCCCCACTGCTCCTGGGAGGCCCACTGAGCCCCAGCCACACAGGCCTCAAACACACCAAGCCTGTTCCTGCCTGTGCTGGGTTGAAGGCAGCCCCCAAAAGATGTGTTCATGTCCTAATCTCTGTCCCCTGTTAGTGGGACCTTATTTGGAGAAAGGGTCTTGCAGATGTAATTACATTAAAGATCTTGAGACAGGGTCATCCTGGATTACCCAGGTGTGCCCTAAATCCACTGACAAGTGTCCTTAGGAGAGACACAGAGTGGAGGCACACAGTAGGAGGACGAGGCCACTTGAAGACTGAGCCCGGGGTTACGGCGATGCAGCCAAAACCCAGGGAAGTCTGGGGCCACCAGCAGCTGGAAAAGGCAAGGGAGGGGTCTTCTGGCTCTACAACAATAAGAGAGTAAATTTCTGGTGTTTTAAGCCACCTGGTTTGTGGTTCCTGTCTCTCTCTTCCCTCCCTCCCTCCCTCCCTCCCTCCCTTCCTTCCCTCCCCCGTCCCTCCCTTCCCAACTTCCTTCCTCTCCCTCTCCCTCTCTCCTTTCTTTTCTTTCTTTTTTTTTTGGACGGAGTCTTGCTCTGTTGCCCAAGCTGGAGTGCAATGGCGCGATCTTGGCTCACTGCAACCTCTGCCTCCTGGGTTCAAGGGATTGTCCTGCCTCAGCCTCCTGAGTAGCTGGGACTTACAGGCACGCACCACCATGCCCGGCTAATTTTTGTATTTTTAGTAGAGAGGGGTTTTTGCCATGTTGGCCAGGCTGGTCTCAAACTCCTGACCTCAAGTGATCCTCCAGCCTTGGCCTCCCAAAGTTCTGGGATTACAGGCGTGAGTCACCCCGTCTGGCCCAGTTTGTGGCACTTTGTTACGGCAGGAAACCAACACAGGAAACGAACCCGCTGCCTCAAGGCCCTTGCATTGGCTGTGTCTCCACCTGGACTGCGTTGCTTCTAACATCCACCTCAACTGGGTCTCTGCTCGAGTGTCCCCTGCCCCAAGAGAGACCCTGTCTGACCACTGCCTCGCTTCTACCCACGCAGAAGGCAGCCCTCCAGCCACACTTTCTCTCCTTCCTCTTGGTGTGTGTCCCTTCATTAGGAAAAAGGCCAGCTCTGTGAGGGCAGGACTTGGTCTTGCTCACTGCTCCGCAGCACCAGCCCAGCGTGGATTTGCTGAATGAGAGGATGGATGGCGGCTCTTTTCATCTTCATCACAGTGGGGAACTGTGGGTCCCCTCCACCTTTTTTTTTTTTTTTTGAGATGGAGTCTCACTCTGCTGCCCAGGCTGGAGTGCAGTAGCGTGATCTTGGCTCACTGAAACCTCTGTCTCCTGGGTTCAAGCGATTCTCCTGCCTCAGCTTCCCAAGTAGCTGGGACTACAGGCATGCACCACCATACCCGGCTAATTTTTGCATTTTTAGTACAGACGGGGTTTCGTCATGTTGGCCAGGCTGGTCTTGAACTCCTGACCTCAGGCAATTCGCCTGCCTCAGTCTCCCAAAGTGCTGGGATTACAGACGTGAGCCACCACACCTGGCCCCCTCGGTCTTACAGAAAGGAAACGAAGGTGCATGGCATCCGGAGTGACCAATGGTGGGTAAGGGATGGAAGAAAGTACAGGTGGCAGGGCTCCACGGCCCACAACCCCAGCGCTCCTGAGAGTCTCACCAGCTGAGAACCTAGATGGTGCAGGGGCGGGGAGGGGGATGACCAAACGCTTTCCCAATTTCAAGGCAGGATTTAACCTTTGGCTTCTTTCCTTTTGTACAATCTTTTCCAGAAAATCGAATGATTTTTATCTTTGGTTATGGCCAACTTATGGGCATCATCTCTCCAAATGGGTAAAGTTAGGAAAATGGTAAAGGCGACTGGACTCCCTCTAGTTTGGGGGCAGAGTTCACACAGCTGCTCTCCCTGGTTGACTGGAGTGAGCAGTAATGCTGGAGTCCCGGAACTTGGGCACGAATCTGTCGCCGCTTGCTAGTGGTGAGTCTCCAGACAATTCCTTCCCATCTTTAAGCCTCAGTTTCCACATCTGTAAATGGTAATCAGGATGCCGACCAGTGGGAGGGGCTTGAGCAAGGCTGGCCTCCTCCCCCTCACCCCCAGCCTTCCAGGGTTCAGGTATAAAGAGCTGAGGGCCCTCAGGTTGATACCTAGGTGTGGGCAGGGCTGAGCTCCCTCCAGAGGCTCTAGGGGAGGGTCCTTCTGCCTCTTCCATCTTCTGGTGGCCCCGGGTGTTCCTTGGCTCCTGGCCTCATCACTCCTATCCCTGTCTCTGTCTTCACATGGTCTTCTCCCTGTGTATCTGTTCCTTTGCATGGCATTCTCCTCTCTTTGTAAGGACAGCAGCCATATTGGATTAGGGGTGCACCCTACTCTGGTATGACCTTATTTTAAATATTTACATCAACAATGACCCTATTTCCAAATATGGTCACATTCTGAGGTATTGGGGGTTAGGACTTCAACCTACTTTTTTGGGGGATACAATTTGACGTATAACACCACCCAATCTGCATCCTAACCTTTTTGTCTGGGGATAAGACCCCAACTTTGTTCAAGACATCAGTGGGCTCAGCCCCAGGTGATAGGTCATGAAAATCCATCCCATCCCCAACTTTCTCAGCCTCTCTTGAGGTTAGGGGTGGCCACATGATCTAGTTCTGGCTCCTGAGATCTAAGTGGAAGTCTGCCAGGCTAGTTTCTGGGAAAATTGCTGCTTCCTTGATAAAAGGGGACAGAGTGTCTGTCTCTGCCTCTTCCTCCTTCTGTCTAATGCATATGTGATGGCTGGAGCTTCAGCAGCCATTTTGTGATCACACAGCAAAGTCAAGCAAATCAGAAAGATGCTGGGTACTGCCAAAAGCTCTGCTGCTGAACCGATGCCAGAAAGCTACCCCAGAGTCCTTAGGTGAGAAAACAAAGCTTCTAATTATTTAATCCACCATAGTCAGGTTTTCTACTACTTGTGGCCACTTTCCTAACTGATATGCTGTGTTTATTTCTTCCTCCATCCCATTTCCATAACCAGAGGAGACCCTGTGGTCTGAGTGTTCAGTCACTGCAGTCAAGCTGCTCTCCTTCTCCTCACCTGTGCTCTCCTCTTTCCTCCTTTGTCATTCTCTACCTCCTCTTACCTTGTTCTCATGTAACCAGGTAGAATATGGAAGGAAAATATATTATATAGTAGGTGAGGAATATCTTCATTGAAAAAAATGAAAAAAAATAATTCTTACTTTCTTATTTTGATTTGATTTGAGCTCTCACAGCTCTGGAGGCTAAAAGTCTAATGTCAACGTGCCAGCAGATCTGGTTCTTGGTGAGGTTCTGTCAGAAGCCTTTTCCAGAAAATGGTACTTAAAAATTCTTGGAGCCTGGGCAACATAATGAGACCCCTATCTCTACAAAAAATAATTAAAAAATTAGCCAGGTGGCCGGGCAAGGTGGCTCATGCCTGTAATCCCAGAACTTTGGGAAGCTGAGGTGGGCGGATCACATGAGGTCGGGAGTTTGAGACCAGCTGATCAACATGGTGAAATTCCGTCTCTACTAAAAATACAAAATTAGCCAGGTGTGGTGGCAGGC
>NW_012107375.1:154021-171411 GCF_000951045.1 Mandrillus leucophaeus | reverse complement strand
AATCGCTCAAACCCAGGAGGTGGAGGTTGCAGTGAGCCAAGATCGCGTGACTGCACTCCAGCCTGAGGGATAGAGCGAGACTCTGTCTCCAAAACAAACAAAGAAACAAACGGACAAAGAAACAAAAAAATAGCTCTGTCTTATATTATGGCTGAGGCTGCAGTCAAATATGGGCTGGGCTAAACAAAAACATCATAGGAACAAACAAATACACCTAATTCTGTCATCCTCATCCTCATATCGCAGCACACAGTTAACTGTTCAGTTTATATATCTGTTAGATAAATGAATGACTAAATGAGAATGCAGGGTTACTAGGAATGGTTGAAACAATACCCATAAACTCAATAACCATATGTAGGGATCTACTAATTATTTAATCCACTCTAGTAGGTTCTCTAGCAACCCATATCCAAGGTCTAGACATTGAAAGTACAACCCATTGTTGAGAGAAATTAAAGGCGGCTCCCAACATGGAGAGATACACCATGTTCACAGATTGAAAGGCTCAATATTGTTAAGGATATTGATCCTCCCTCAAATGGTTTATAGATTCAATGCAATCCAATCAAAACCCCAGTAGGCTTTTTCCCCCCATAGAAATTGGCAGGGTATTCTAAAACTCATGTGAAAGTGTGACAAATTTTGAATAGACAAAACAACTTTGAAAATGAAGAACAGCATTGGAGAACTCACAGTACATGATTTCAAGACGTGTTACAAAGCTACAGTAGTCAAGAGAGTGTGGCATTGGCATCAAGATAGACATTGTCTCAATTTGCTTGGGCTGCTATAGCAAAATACCACAGACTGGGTGGCTTAAACAACAGACATTTATTTCTCACAGTTCTGGAGGCTAAAAGTCTAAGGACAAGGTGCCAGCAGATTTGGTTCTTGGTAATAGTTCTCTTTGGCTTGGACACAGCTGCCTTCTTGCTGTATCCTCACACACAGTGGAGAAAGGAAGCCCTAGTGTCTCTTCCTCTTGTTGTTGGGAACCAATCCCATCATGAGGGTCCCACCCTCATGACCTCATCTAAACCTAATCAGCTCCCAAAGGCCCCACCTCCTAATGCCATGTGATATGGTTTGGCTGTGTTCCCACCCAAATTTCATCTTGAATTGTGGCTCCCACAATTTCCATGTGTCATATGAGGGTCCCAGTGGGAGGTAATTGAATCATGGGGGCGGGCCTTTCCTATGCTGTTCTCGTGATAGTAAGTCTCACAAGATCTGATGGTTTTATAATGGGCAGTTCCCCTGCACAAGTTCTCTCTTCCCTGCCACCATGTAAGATGTGACTTTGCTCCTCCTTGCCTCCCACCATGATTGTGAAGCCTCCCTCACCGCATGGCCCTGAGAGTCAATTAAACTTCTTTTTCTTTATAAATTACCCAGTCTCGATATGTCTTTATTAGCAGTGTGAAAATGGATTAATACACCATCCCACTGGGGATCAGGGCTTTCACATATGAATTTTCAGGGGACACATTCAGTCCATAGTGCTGACTGATGAGGTACCATGAAGAGTCCAGAAACAGACTCACACACATGTGGCCAACTGATTTTCCACAAAGGGGCTAAGGTAGCTCAACTGGAGAAAAGATAATTTTTTCAACAAATGGTGCTAGAAAAACTGGGTATCCATATATAAAAAAGTGAGTTGTGAATTTGCCTCACACCATACATAAAATGGATCATAGACCTAAATGTAAGAGTTAAGATTATACAACTTCTATAAGGAAATAGGTCTATGTTTTTATAAGAAGACACTGGATAAAGTCTTAGTGACTTGAGTTTTGCAAAGATTTCTTAAGTATGACACAAAAAGCACAAACTATAAAATTTAAAAGTCCATACCTTAGACTCCATCAACATAATGCAAATTCTGCTCTTTAAAATGCACTGTTATGCAAATGGAAAGGCAAGCCAGAGTTTGGAAGAAAAATATTGCAAAATATGTATCTGACAAAGGACTTGTGTCTACAGCTCTTACAACTTAAGAAGAAGACAAACATTCTCTTTTAAAAATGGGCAAAAGACTTGAACAAATACTTCCTCAAAGAAGACATATGAATGGCCAGTGGGCACATGAAAAGATGCTCAACATCATTAGTTATCAGGGAAATGCAAATCAAAACCACAGTGAAATACCACACCACACCCACTGGGATGGCTATAATGAAAAGACAGACAGTAACAAGTGTTAGTGTATTAGTCCGTCCTTGCGTTGTTATGAAGAAATACCTGAGATTGGGTAATTTATAAAGAAAAGAGGTTTAATTGGCTCACAGTTTTTCAGGCTGTACAGGAAGCATGGTAGCATCTGCTTCTGGGGAAGCCTCAGGGGCTTTTACTCATGGTGGAATGCAAAGCAGGAGCAGGCACATCGTGCTGCCAGACCAGAAGCAAGAGAGAGAAGGGGGAGGTGCCACACATCTTTAAAGGACCATCTCTCGTGAGAACTCAATCACTGTCATGAGAACAACACCAAGAGGATGGTACTAAACTATTGGTGAGAACCCTGCCCCCATGATCCAGTAACCTCCCACCAGGCCCCACCTTCAACATTGGAGATTACAATTCAACATGAGATTTGGGCGGGGTCACAGATCAAAACTTTATCAGTTGGTGAGAATATGGAGAAATTGAAACCCTTGTACACTGCTGGTGGGAACATAAAATGGTGCAGCTGCTGTGGAAAAGCTTGGCAGTTCCTCCCACAGTTAAACACAGAGTTACCACATGACCCAGCAATTCCACTCCTAGCCATATATCCAAGAGAAATGAAAACATATGTCCACGCAGAAACTGGTACACAAATGTTCACAGTAGCTTTATTTGTCATGGCCAAAACCTGGTAACAACCCAAATGTCCATCAACAGGCATTCAACAGGTATTGTGGTCCACCCATACAATGGGATCCTACCAACAATGAAAATATTAAGTATTGACATGCACAAAAACATCTGATGAAAAAATAATTGTGCTGAGTGAAAGAGGCCAGACGTACACTGTATGAGTCCATTTCTATGGAATTCTAGAAAATGGAAATTAATCTATAGTGACAGCAAGCCAAGCAGTGGCAGTTCGGATGGGGGACAGTGAGGAGCAGGAAAGAGGGGTTGCTGGGGGCGCAAGGCCACTTTTGGGAGTGGTGGATCAATTCACTGTCTCGATTAATGGGGGAGGTTTCATGGGTGTACACACATGCCCAAAACCCTCCAACTGTACACTTTAAAGACGTGCAGTTTCTTGTATACCCATTATACCTTCATAATGCTGTCAAAGAAAGATTACACAATCACTGACCTTCAGGTCTGCAGCAGGCCTCCATTTCCCACATGAATATTCCCCGGTAGTGGAGAAGGATCTAGTTTGGCCTTCCTGAACACAAAAGGAGGGCACTGCGCTCCTCTCAAAAGTCCAAGGACTTCAATTAAAGGTGTATAAGAATCTGCAGAGCAGCTGTCCAGAACTCCTGGAGGAGCCCCGTTTTGTGAAGACAGTGACAGGTGCACTGGGGTTGGCATCAGATGGAACCAGCTGCAAGTCCCATGGCAAGTGGGAGCCCCTGAGACACGTGGCTGGGGCCCTTGTGTCAAAGCAGTCCCCTCTCATGCTGCCTCAGCCTCATCATGCCCCCAGCCCAACACCTCATGGGCATCACAACCATCCGGACGACTACAGTTATAAAATCTGTGGTGGTCAGTGTGTAAATTCAAACCCTGTGGTAGTCACAATTTACATTAACTTCCCTTTGTCATTCTTAGAATAATTCTTTCATGTTTTGGAAAATTGCTTCTCATCAGGAGCCTGTTAGAGCCCAGACTTTTGTATATGGCATCCCAGACTCACCACACTCTGGTTCTAACTGACCTTTTAGCTCATACATGTCCTACCAAAACCTCTCTGCCCTTCTAAGCTTCCCTGAAGACACCTCACACTTTCCCCTCTTTCCTGCCTGTCCCAACCCAAGTACTTCCCAGCCAAGGACTCCCTTCCTTTCCCTCTACCTCCACTTCCTGTCTCCAGAGCTGCCCTTGCAACTACACTGGCAAGTGTGGGAGCTGTCATGTTGCCTGAAGTCTGGAAACAGAAACGACTGGAAAGAACACACAGCTGTGTTCTCAGGAGACTGATGTGGGACTTTGCTGGGGAACACAGGGGATCAGGTCCAGCCTCCCTTCCCTCTGGTCTCAGAGTCATGGTGTCTGAGTGGCCTCGGGTGGCTGCCTGTGGTACCAGTCAGAGAAGCCTGCACTCCTGGGCTGACCCGAGGCAGTTCACCCACAAGGCCTTTCTGTCTCGCCTTCACAGGGACCCCCCAAGGAACACCCAAGGCCTGGCTCTGGCCATTTCCCA
Organism: Mandrillus leucophaeus; assembly: GCF_000951045.1. Classification (NCBI taxonomy): domain Eukaryota; kingdom Metazoa; phylum Chordata; class Mammalia; order Primates; family Cercopithecidae; genus Mandrillus; species Mandrillus leucophaeus. The sequence goes on along the minus strand of NW_012107375.1, from coordinate 167,045 downwards.
CAATCCCAGGCTTACAGCCTTTCCTATAACCTTGAACCCAACGTCTTCCCATATAGTTTAAACCCTCAGAATAGCCCCTCTACACTAGAGGGCTCATTTCCAGGCCAATGCTCATAGACCTTCCTTATTTGCAACCAAAGTAAATGAGAACAATTCCATTTCACAACGAATCCAGCCAGGACAAGTTACTAGTTACATGGAGACACTGCCAGAGCATTTATGTGGCTCTTGAAGCATTCACAGTTTCAAAGGGCAAAAAGCCCAAAGGCAAAGGGGACCCAGGTTGGCATCCAGGAAAGTTCTTGGGTGGCGGGGTGGAGGAAGCCTTGGAAAACAGGCAAGACTTTCCCCATAGTTTAAGCTTTTACATTCTAGCTGTCCATCACAAAGCAAGCACGGGCTACCCTCCCAGTTCCCCACACAGCAAGAGGGAGGGAGCCCAATTTCAAGGCACCATTGAAGGAAAAACACAAATGTCCTTTTCGGACATTCTGACTTTAATTCCATGTGAAACCCGTTCAGTTCACGTGGCATACCTAACTGCCACACCCAAAAGAAAATGATAGCAATGACCACCTTTCAGTAAGAATGTCATTAAGAAGAGCTAAATTAGACCAAGCAACGATAAAAGGCTGCACTATTTTAAATGCCATTTATCTAAGTAAGCACTGGGGACCCTGGAGCTTTTCTGGGCACTCCAAAGTCACAGTGCAAGTGCCCAGCATATCTCCTGGCAACTCCACTTTCTGTTGAAAACTCCTGTACCTTGTCCTACCTATATCTAGTCAGTCTTGGGCATAGGTCCTGAGGTGGAAAAAAAAAAAGGAGCTTCCATTAAAAACAGAGTTTGCTTATGCATCAGAACCAACAGCATGACAAGATACTAAGGAGTCGACTCTTCTTTAGTGAAAGCTGGCTACTATCTGGCTTGTAGGAACGAAATCATTTACCTCCTAGAATGACGGAAATGGGTATCCGAGTGCGTGGATCTGTTTCTTTCCTGGTTCAGTTGAATGAAGCAAGACTCGAACCCAATTGCATGACCTCCTGCCACGGGCACCTACTCTGCATGAGGATTGCGTTCCTGGACCCATGCCAGCCCTTGCAAAGACTGTCTGCACAGCAGAAAAACCCAGACTTCCCAATGGCCTCATCAGGGACCTCAAATACACCATTCCTAATACTTCTTTTTCTGGAAAATCCAAAGTCGTAGATGCTTCGGATTGCCTCAAGGCAAGGCTGGAGCCGACGATGGTCCCAAGCCTGAGTCTGAGGTGTTAGGACTGCAAGACCCATTTCACTCATGCTTACTGATTACCAGCACTGGGCCTGGCATCAAGGACACGGGGACAGGCATGACACACACTTGTGGGCTTATGAGACAGGCTTGCAGACAAGAACACAATCACAGGACAGGGGACAGGGACCTGCTGAAGGACGCTACGGTATAAGTGCAACTTACAAGAACTCTAGAAGTTTTCAAAAAATATATATATATAACCTGTGTGTGTGTGTGTGTGTGTGTGTGTGTGTGTGTGTGTAACATTTCTGGAGTTGTCCTAGTGACTGGCACTCCAAGCAGTATTCTCCGAGGGAATCCTGTAAGTTCGGTCTTCCCACACTATCCTGATAGGAGCCAGCTGTCTTTGAACCTCCTCCACCTCCACCACACCTACCACCCACCTGCTCTCAGGCCTTGTGAATGACAAACCCCCTCTCCCCTGGGAGGGGACAGGGCTGGAAGGAGTTGGCCGCTGACCAGGACGCTGGGCTGAGAGCACCAAGGGGCAGAGCTCGTGAACCCAGCTCTGGGGACAGCGCTGGGGGACTAGGATAAGGCCTGCCAGCAGCTGCCTCTGCCAGCCCCTAGCCTTTTCCTTGAGAATTCCCCTTGGCTTTCAGTAAAGTGCCATTTGAAGGGTCTACCCTGTTTCTGCAGGGCTAAGGGGAAGAGGAGTGGACTGCATCATTGTAGGAGAAGAGGGGTCAGGCTTGCCACCACACTCATTGGTTTGGGGGGCAGGCCTGGAGTGGCCTCCTTTCTCCTGCCTGAGGTCTTCTCAGAGGGCTGGGGGAACTCTTATTTAGGGAGTGATTCCCTGATACTCCGATATGGCAAAATCTCTATTTTCAATGTACATTACCCCTGAATACAAAAACATTCAAAGCAACGGAATGTCCAATATTCTACAAAATGTCACGCAAAAGACATTTGATGAAAGATTTGTTCCTGGGTTTGCTCTTTTGCCTAAGTGCAAATTCCTAACCCGTCTGGCTTTCCTCCTAATCGTCACCAGCCACAAGAGAGGCTGCCTGATGGGGAGGAGCAGGTAAGTGTGAAGCTTTAGGCACTGGTGGTGGGGCGGGGCAGGGGGACAGGGGGCAGAGAGGCCAGGGTGGCCTTTGCTGGTGGGGTCTGGGGGGAAGAAGGTAGTGGGCGGGCAGGGGGGGAACCAAAGTCAGCAGGGTGGCTAGCTACAAATGTCCAATTGTGAGTGACCTGAAGGGTCTTATCCTCTCTGCAGGGCCTGGGCTAGCCATTCCCAGAACCACAGGTGCTCAGGGATGATGGGGCCTGGGCGCTGCTCCTCCTTCCAGAAGCAGCTGGGGGCACCCAGACAAGGCGGGAGTTTTCCGGCACAGCCCCCCATCCTGTACCCACATTTAGGGAGTCTCTTGCCTCTGTGCTAACTTTAGCGCCTCCTCCACCTGCAATATAAGCGCTTAAAGGATTAAAGTGCTTTCAGTATCTTCTACCTGGGAACACTAACAACTCTTAGGACGAGGGGAACGACCCCCAGGGAGGAAATGAACCACTCCTCTGTAACTCAAAGCCAGCGTGCCCCTGGCTGGCTGGCCTCACTGGCCTCACGCGGCCTCCCCGCTACCCGCAGCAGGCGATTCTGATGCAAATCCGAGGGATGGTTCGCGCATCCCCTCCACACACGCCTGTACACACACAATAGTACCTGTGGCTCAGGGACGAGTGGCCCAGGTGCTGTCTCTATGCCTCAGTTGCAAGGCCCAGGACTCAGGAGGGAGTAGAGGGCCTCCATTCCCAGCCCGCACTGCCGTTAATGGAGGAGCCAGGGCAGGCGGCAGTCCTCGGTTTTGAGTCCTTCCTGCGTTTCTCAACTTCAGGGTGAGGCTCTGCCTGCGGTCTTCTGATGACCAAAGAGGTCAGGGCTGTGGCCGAAATCGAGGCCCTGGGAGGGCAGTCTTCCCATCTGAAGGGGGCTGAGCCTCGACGTCCCCTGGAAGGCCCCCCACGCAGACCGGCCCCGTGGGGAGTCAGCGGCGACTGGGCCTGGAAGGCCTGGCGGCCACGCTCGGCGGCGGGGGGCTGCTGGCCGCCAGCGCGCTGCCAGGGCCAGTGCTCCCAGGGCCCGCTCTCCGCCGCGCGGTCTCCGCCTTCGCCGGGCGCCTGGCGCCGTGCACTGCCTGGTGCTTGAATAGGTTGGCGCGCCGGCCGAAGGCCTTGCCGCAGTCGCTGCACTCGTAGGGCTTCTCACCGCTGTGCACGCGCCGGTGCTGGCTGAGGCCCGAACGACCACGGAAGGCCTTGCCACACTCGCGGCACGCGAAAGGGCGCTCGCCGCTGTGGCTGCGCTGGTGGTGGATCAGCTGCGAGACACCCTTGAAGGCCTTGGCGCACTGGCCGCAGGCGTAGGGCTTCTCGCCGCGGTGCGTGCGCTGGTGCTCTATGAGGTTGGAGGTGCGGCTGAAGGCCTTGCCACACTCGGGGCACGCGTAGGGCCGCTCACCGCTGTGCACGCGCGCGTGCTCCAGGAGCGCGAAGCTGCGGCGGAACAGTTTGCCGCAGTCGCCGCAGGCGAAGGGCCGCTCGCCGCTGTGGATGACCTGGTGCTTGATGAGGTTGGAGCTGCGCGTGAACGTCTTGCTGCACTCGGGGCAGGCGTAGGGCTTCTCGCCGCTGTGGATGCGCTGGTGCTCCAGCAGCGCGAAGCTGCGGCGGAACAGCTTGCCGCACTCACGGCACGCGTAAGGTTTCTCGCCACTGTGGATGACACGGTGCTTGATGAGGTTGGAGCTGCGGCTGAAGGCCTTCCCGCACTGCTGGCACAGGTACCGCTTCTCTGCGCCTTTGGGGCCCTGCGGCCCCGCGGCCGAGCTTGGCCCCAAGCCCTGGGAACCTCTCTGGAGCACAGACGACCTCACCGCCTGCCCGTCCTTGCCACCTTGTGAATCTACCCCGGGGAGTTGTCGTCCAGAATGCTTCTGCGTTGAAGTCGAAGCCTTGCTCTGTGTTCTGTCACCTGGAAAGACAGTGCACCAGGCAGTGTCACCCTCATGCCAAGGCATGAGAGAGATGAATGAGCAGGAGGTGAGGACATAGGAGGATGGAACAAGGTGACCAGAGAACATAAAGTAATCACACAGGCAGACAGGAGAGATGAAGGGGAGGGAGGATGGGCTGGAGACAGCAGGGCTGCTGTGACACCTGGAGATTGACACCTGCCTCCAAAGAGGATTTCCCACCCAAAGCGGCAGCGTACCTTCCCCTGCCCCCTTTGCCACTGCTATTTCTTTTCCCCCCGACGGGGGGCTGGTTGAGCACCTCTCACTCACCTATGTGCAATCCTGCAGTGGTCCAGGTTCTGGGGATGTCTGCTACCCAGGGTCCTTCCCCTCGCTCCAATTGGGAGATCAGGTGAGGCTTGGAGAAGGAAAATCCTGGGCGTGGAATATGAAGCAGGTCAGGACCGCTATGGCTAAGGACAGGATCGCTCCTGAACTCAGGGCATTCTCAATATCTTCAGGTAACAGAGAATAAAGAACTCTCTAAAGAGCACTACCGGGAAGGCCCAGAGAAAGGGCCGAGTCCCTCTAGGAGGGCAAGGGCTCCTGCGCGTCCAGGGCCAGGTGGGCATGGAGATCTTCAGTAGCTGGTGATTTGAGCCATGAGGACAACTGTGTTTGTCACCTGGCCTGCAGGGAGGCTGGGAAGCTCATGAGAACTCGGGAATGTGTGTGGGGACCCTGAGGGACAGAAGAAGGGCTTGCAAGCCCCAGGGAGTATTGGGAGGCCAACAGCCATGTGCTCCGAAAGCTGAAGTGCCCTGTTTCATAATCCAACTCCACTGAGGATCCCAGACCCCTCCCTGGAACCCCAGGTCTGCCTGGTGAGGGTCAGAAGGAATCCAGGGGATGAAGCTGCTTTCCCTCTATGGGGCTAGATTATAGAGGCAAAAATCTGTGGAGTCAGACCCCCACAACCCCAAAGGCAGTAGGGTTCAATGTTGAAGCCCCTCTGGATTTTCCCTCCAGCGGCAACGGGAAATGGAGTGTTTCCATTTCCACTGGGAAGTGGAGTGTCTGAGCTAAGCTGCAGCAGCCAACCTTGCTGGGCACACTGGGAGAAAGACCAGAGGCCCAGTCCCACTCTGTCTCATGCATGCATCTTTCATCAGCTGCGCGAGGCAGGGGCAAGTCACTGGCACCCTCAGAGGTTCTGCGCCCCACCTGAAAACATTCCTGAGTGCTCCGGCCCCCATCTGTCTAGCCTGTGAATCCTGCTTTTGCCTTTTAATTGGCAAAATTGCTGCCCCTTCTGGCATTGGGGGTGCACTGGCATGGAAGGGGGAGAGCAGCGCGCTCCAAGCTGCCCCAGCTCCTCCAGGGACTTCTCAAGGCTTGACATCCAAGTCTACACTTTGTCCTTATGTGGGACCTCCCTGGTCAATGGAAGGAAAAGATGTTGCTAAATTTTATAAAGTGGAATGGATGCAAAATGCAGCCGTCATAGAAACAAATTAAGTCTAAAAGAGTGCACATAAATATTCCAGCAGAATTTGCATCTCTCTTTTGAGTAGAAAAACATTTAGTCGATTCATGATTTTATATACAAGATAAGTCTGATACTGAAACTTACAGGCCAAAGCATTTACCTAAAACATTTACAGACCACTTAGCTAAAAAGCATCTTACTGAGATGGCGGCTAGCCTGCAATGGATTACTGGTATTACTGGCCTGATGGAGAAATGCATTTATTCTTGGGCTCATAGCAACAACAAACAGGAAACTCAGAAATAAATTGAGCCCAGAGACAGAGTAGGTGGGACTGGGTGTGTGTATGTCGTGGGGGGATCACTTACCCAGTGACACCAAATGGCTATAGTTCTCCAGCATCACCCGCTTGTAGAGGACCTTTTGTCTGAGGTCCAGAAGCTTCCATTCTGTCTTTGTGAAGTACACGGACACGTCCTCAAAAGATACTGGCACCTAAAAGAAGGCATTCTTGTGGCCACAGGGGAATTCAACCCCCTGGGCCCCTGAAGGAGCTGACAGAAACAAAATGTGGGGTTGGGGGAGCACTGGAAGGCTCAGCAGGTAGAAAGGCTTGGGTTGCACGAGTTGTAAGACAGAAAAACAGGCAGCACAGCCGACAGAGGCAGGAAGCCCAGATTGTGGGCCTCAGGAAATGAGAACGATGCTAAGGGCAGCCTAAGCTCAGCCCAGTTGGACAGGCCCGGGCATGAGAAGGCAGCAGACAGGGGCTGCCAAGGGGAGAGGCCAGGGAGAGGGGCCACCACTCACCTTGGGTCTCGTGGTCAGAAGAATGGCCGCCATCCCCAGGGCACAGAGGAGCTAAGGGAAATGCAAAGAGCCCCCTGTGAGCCCAGGCCAGCCTGGAGCAGCCAATCTGTGACCTGCTTCAAGACCCTGCTTAGTTTTTCTTGTGAAATAAGAAGCACAGCAGCCACCTGTGGTGTTCTCACTCCTGCAGCTTCACCAAGGGCACCTGACCATCAGACCTTCTGTATGGCTTCCCGGGGCGGCCATAACACGTACTACAAATTGGGGCCTTCAAGCAACACACATTTTTCTCTCCTGGTTCTGGAGGTCAGAAGTCCAAGATCCAGGTGCTGGGAGGCCCCCGCTCCACTGAAGCCCCTTCCTCGCCTCTTTTAGCTTCTGGTGGTTGCCAGCAATCCTTCTCGGCCTCTGTCTTCGTGCAGCCATCCTCTCTGTGTGTGTGTCTGTGTCCAAATTTCCCTGGTCTGTTGAGAATGCCAGTCACTGGATTAGGGCCCACCCTGCTCCTACAGTATGACCTCATCTTACCTTGATTACAGCTGCAAAGACTCCCTTTCCAAATGAGGTCACAGTCACAGATACTAGGAGTTGAGACTTCAATATGTCTTTTTAGGGGGCACCATTCAAACCCAGGACACTTTCTGCAACTGAGCTGCCATGCCCACTTCCCATACTGGCACTTGCCTGACCAGGCTTTCAAGGGAGCCCATTCCTTCTTTCCTTGCTTCTTTTGCTGCTTTTCCTAGCTGTCTCCCCATGTGGCCAGTGCCCCTGACCCCAACTTTTCAGTCATTCCTAGAAGCTCCACTGCCAATCCTCTTCCCCCAGGTTGGGATTCTTAAGGAAACTCCAGATGCACACGTATCACCTCCCCTTGTGACATGAGACTTGCTTTCAAGGAAGAGAAGAGAGGTGAGGGCAGTGCAGAATCAAGGGGGACCTACGGTAGTGGGGGTGCTCTCTGAAGAGGTGACATTCAGGCAGAGAGCTGGAGGCTGAGAGTCGCAAAGAGAGTAGCCAGCCAATGACACAGCACATACCCTGGCCCTCAGATGGTCCTGCATTTGGCATTCATGGTGCTGAAAATTAGGGAACAGGCGCAGAGGATGACACCATGTGGGACCCTGGGGGGACAGCAGGAAGTTGAGTTTCAGGCTAAGAGTAGGGAACATGAAATTGACAAAGTGGACAAAATTCATCTTGGCCTCAGAACTTCTCTATATCAGTTCTCAATGCCAGATGACAGTCAGTGCTGTGGGTTGGATATCTGAGCCTCCAAACGTCACGTTGCAATTTGATCCCAATGTTGGAGGTGGGGCCTCATAGGAGTTGTTTGGGTCATGGGGGTGAGTCTCTCATGAACAGATTAATGCCCTCCCTCAGGAGTGAGTGAGTCCTGCTCTGTGAGAGCTGGTTGTTAAAAAGAGCCTGCCCCCTCCCCTCATCTTGCGTCCCCTCTGGCCACGTGATCTCTGCACGTGTGCCACCAGCTCCCCTTCGACTCCCACCCTGAGTGGAAGTAGCTTGAGGCTCTCACTAGATGCAGATGCCCGGTCTTGAACTTTCCAGCCAGCAAAATCCTGAGCTAAAGAAACCTTTTCTCTTTATAAATTACCCAGCCTCTGGTATTCCTTTACAGCAACACAGGAGGACTAGGACAGGGGGGTAAAAGATTGTTCCTTTCTCAGCACACACCCCCACCAGCTACTTCCTGGTTTCTCTGCTTCTCTGCCTGGGATTTCCATTTTGTTGGTCTCCAAGCTTTTATTGATGTTCCAATGGGTGACTACAACAGTTTGTTTGTGCCAACAACACCACAGGAGAGAGGGAGAGGGGAGAGGGTCCCAGGAGCATAGAGAAGGACAGCTATAGTATTCACCTGGCATTTAAATTGCTCCAAAGTCCCTTATCATCCATGATGACCTGCCAGCCAACATTGGTCCAAGATACATAAGCTGATGTTCTGAATCCCTGAGGGTGGAATGGATGCTAAACCATTAGGTTAAAGACTGAGAGAGAAAGGAGTATCACATATTAAAATGCCATCCTGTGATTATTTGAGGGCTGCAAGAGAGTAATCTAACCTAGCAGTGGGACATAGGGTGGAAGAGTCCTGCTGCCAAGATGCAGTAGGAAGGTAGCCTACCAAAGCAGTATGACTGGATTTGAAGCAACCTGCCTGACCCAGAAAGTGGGCTGTTCCATAGAGCAACGGGTCCAGTATCCTCTGCAAATCAGTGTCATGGGGGGAGAAAAGAGACTGGGGAGAGAGGCTGTTCCAGATGAAAAGAGATTTAAGGGGCCCAGCACCCAAGTGCAAGAGGGGTCATCAATTAGATGCTGGCGTAAATGAGAGAGTCGTCAAAGGCATTAGGGATCACTGGGAGGGGATGACTATGGGGTGGCCCTCAGAAGACAGTAGGGGATCATTACTGTTCTTATGTTGGATGGATAGTGTCACTGGGTCATGGAAGAAAATGTCCCTTTTAAAGAAATGAATATTGAAGCATTTGGGGGAGGGAATGACATGCAACTTACTTTAAAACCTTTCACAAAGAGAAAGAGAAAAAAGCTGACACAAAAAAGGCAAGATGGTGATTAAAAAGAAGAAGAAAAAAAGAACTATGGAAAACAGACTGGTGGCTTGTCAGTGAGTTAAACGTAGTTACCACATGACCCAGCAATTCCACTTCTGGGTATATACCCCCAAAGAATTGAAAAGAGGTGGTTCACACAAACCTTTGTGCACCCGTGTTCACAGCAGCATTAATCACTACAGCCAAAAGGTGGAAGCAGCCCAAATGTCCATTGATGGATGGATGGACCAACACCATGAGTCTATATATATAAAATGGAAGAGTATTTGGCCATAGAAAGAAAGGAAATTCTGACACATGCTACCATGTGGATGAACCCTGAGGACACTACTCAGTGAAAGAAGCCAGATGGAGACTTGAAAGGTCACATATTGTATGATTCCATTTTGTGATGTAACATCACATTTCCCAAGAGCCGTCTTGACCTAGTTTTGAAATAGTGGCTAAAACCTCTCATCTCTATGCCCTTCGAGGGCAGTTTGCTAAGTCCCCACTCCCACCACTTTTCTACAATTTCCCTTTCTCTGGGGCCACCAAACACACATCCAAATGGCCCCTGCCTCATTGAGCCCCCACACTCTGGGGCCAAGGCACCAGACAAATAGGGACAGCCCCTATGCCCTGGAGCCTGAAAACTTATGCAACTCAATCAGTCCAAAGGAAGCCCGAGAAACCTAGCCACCCGCCTCTGCTGGCCCCTCCAGCCCCAGCTGCTGTTTCCCTGTCTCCGGGTCTAACCCCTGTGTGGCCCTGCCTGGCAGCCTTCTCTCGTTCAGAGCTATACAGAACAAAAAGCTGAGCCTTTCATCTATCCCAGGGTCCTGCCATCCAAAGAAACTTTAACTCTCATAAAACATGTTTGTCCAGATCTGGTAAATCCATCGTGTCAGAAGGCAGATTGGTGGGTGCCAGGGTCTGGGGGGATGGGGAGTGACTGCTAATGGGTCTAGAGGTTTCCTTATGGAGCGATGAGAATGTTCTGGAGCTAGATAGAGGTGGTGACTGCACAACATGATGAATGTACTAAATGGCCTCTGAATTGTTCTCTTTAAAATGGTTAATTTGGCCAGGTGTGGTGGCTCACACCTGTAATCCCAGCACTTTGAGAGGCTGAGGTGGGTGAATCACTTGAGCTCAGGAGTTGGAGACCAGCCTGGCCAACATAGTGAGACCCCATCTCTACAAAAAATACATAAAATTAGCTTGGTGTGGTGGCATGTGTCTGTAGTCCCAGATACTTGGGAGGCTGAGGTGGGGTGATGGCTTGAACTGGGAAGGTTGAAGCTGCAGCGAGCTGTGATTGCACCACTGCACTCCAGCCTGGGCGACAGAGTGAGACTCTGTCTCAAAAAATTAATTTTTATGTTGTGTGAATCTCACCTCAATCAAAAAGGAGGAAATAGAAATGTTCCTGTAAGGTAAAATCATTCCAATGTCCGCGGGCAACACCTCATTTCATTATAACACACTGTCAGTCACTGGGAGTCCTATAAAACTAAAGGTGCGGGGGGAGGTACTACTGATAATTTGCCAGTGCTTTCAGACTAGTATAAAATTATTGTTTTGAAAAGCAACATAAGCTCATTTTCTTCCCTACCATAACAGTACTGAAAGTTCACTACCCGTTTTGGACAAGTTGAAAGGGGGAGGAGTTATCTCTAGTCCCTCCACCCCAAGATGTACTGAGGCGGGTCTGAGCCCCAAGGGAGCACAGCACTGTTGAGTGGTGACCCCCTGAGTGAACACCCCTTCGGCGGGAGTCCGCCCAGAGACAGAGACCCGCACTCAAGTGCAGCATCGGAAGACCCAGCAGAGGTGCTGGTCACACCAAGCCATCACGCAGAGCAGTGCCTATCCTTGAGAGCTAGTTCCCGAAAATCATCTACAATTTCAACTCCTGGAAAGAAAGACACGACAAACCCTGTGCCCATAGAACTTAAGTAACACCCAGGCGGGCACTGCTCTGCGCGTCTGAGGACAGAAGCACCTGGAAGGCGCGTGGTGGAACTAGAGAGCAGCTTCTTCCAGCTGGACCAGAAAGACCCTGTGACCTTTGGGGACCAGCAGAGCAGAAGCCAAGCAGAAGGATAATCCTGGGCTCCAAAGCCAGGCTCCCCCGAGGCGCAGCATTGGGCACGTAGGTGAGAATCCACCAGACCTCGGCGCCTCAGGTAAGAAGCCAGGAAGGCCCATCAACCTGGGTGACCCGTGCCACTGCCAGTCCCTCCATGGCTGCTCCACCTCTGCGAGGGGCCTCGGACCTGAGACCCCTGCTTGTGGACCTTAGCCTATGGGTGGAACTGAGTATGCAGGGTGCTCCACGCGGGGAGGGCCGGGAAGGGGATGAGTGCAGGGCCACTGCTGGCAAGGAAGCCTGGTCAACCAAGGGGAGAGCTGGCTCCAGCAGGATGCCTTAAGACGACCACTAGATGGGGAGATATTCCCAGAAAAAGAAAAAGGAACCCACACAGACAAACAACATTCAGAAAAGCATCCAGCAGTCCCACTCAGTGGGAGCAGGAATTGGGGCTTTTTCATCCACAACAAGGGACAGGCATGGCCACTTTGTTTGGGTTTCTTCCATCCTGGGAGATCTTGCTTTTCTCAGCCCCACCAGCTTTCCTTGGCCTGAGGCCCCAGTTACCTGCTGCCCACCTGGCAGAACGGCTGGAGAAGGAAACTGGAGAAACCCAGAGCCAAGGCCTGGCCTGGGTGCTGCATGGGTCGACCAGGGCCCTCCATGCAGCCTAGCCTGAAAAAGTCCTCTGAGGAGCTTCCTTGCAGCTGGGCAGGCCTTGCCCTCTGGGGGCAGAGGCTAACCTAGCCAAAAGGGGGCCACCCACGCTGCTAAGGGATCCTTCTAAGAGGCGGGTCGGGTCCTGTCCTGCTCTGCTCACAGTTATCCCTGGGATGCCCGTGTCACTCAGAGTAAACTCACACAGCCCTTCCTGACCTTGCCCAACCCTCCTCCCACCTCTGCACCTCCCTCCGCTCCTGTCACACTCTTGCTCCCTTGAGCCAGGCCACTCCTGCCTCAGGGCCTTTGCACAGTGGATTCCCTGTGCCTAGAATGCTCTTCCCAAACCATAACCACATGCCTCGCTCTTTTACCACCTTCGAGTTTTGGTAGAAATGTTGCCTTTGAAATGAGACTTATTCTAACCACACCACCTAAACTGGCAACCAGACCTCCCTTCCCCAGCTCTTACTGCCTTTTAACAGACTCTGTAATTACTAATGGAAAACATTTTCTGCTTATTGTCTGCGCTCAGCCACTAGAATGAGAACCACAGGGCAGGGCTTACTACCGCTGTGTCCCTGGCAGATCTCAAATGCTTGCTCAGGAGGTATCTGTGGGATTGAATCAGTCGCAACTAGCCCTGCAGGGAAGCGCTGGGCGCTGCTTTCTGCCCAGCTCGACTGGCTCCTTCTCTCACCCTTGCCCATCACCTTCCATAGGCCCTTCGCTTCCTCCTCGGCTTGGCTAAGCTTATGCTTTTCCGTGGTATGCCAGTCACCTGGTCAACACCCTGCGCCACCGCGAGGCACCAGCCCCCACCTGATACCCCCTGGAGCACAATTTTGGGCATCCTGCCCCCATCCGGAGACCCTCAGGGCCGGTGCCTGGGCAGCAGTGCCACAACCTCACAATACCAGTCTGCCCAGCACTCTCACACCCAGAGGTGCAAAATCCAAACTCACCAGGTGGATCAGGACGGGATGCTCTTCAGCCAGCCTCGGGACCGGTGGCTGGAAACCAATCAGGAGAGAAATTGACAAACACGGGCCGCGGCTCCCAGCGCCCAGCCCTGGATGGCTCTTCTCCCCTGGCGCCCCTGGTACGGGGCGGCCCCGAGGGCTGGTCCGG
>NW_012107375.1:135955-153511 GCF_000951045.1 Mandrillus leucophaeus | reverse complement strand
CAGCCCCGCAGGGGCGTCTGGCCTCGCTCCCCACGCGCCCCGAGGCACTTCCGCTTTCTGTCTGGGCTACTCCGAAGGCTGGGGTCGAAGTGGTCAGCGCACCGCGGTTCCTGAAGGGGACAGGGGAGAGACCCGCGTTGACAGAACACCTCCTAATGGGCTAGACCCCTGGGCATTATTACGTCCATTCATTCAGTTATTCATCTCGCTGGGATCCCCGGGACCTCTGCAGGGCAGCTAGCACCAAGTGGCCCGGTCACGGTCATTCAGTAAAGGAGCATCCCTGGTGACCCAGGATGGCAAGGATCAGAAAGTGGGGAAGAGGTGAAAGGTGACTCGGAGGATGGTGTGGAGACACGAGGAGGGGAAAAGGGAGGTGAGGGAAGTGCAAGAAGCCAAGACCTTTTGGGTGCATCTGGCTTTCCCTCAGGTTACCGCAGGGGATCGCACCTGGAGTTTGTCCTTTTCCAACAGGTCATGCTCCACGTGGTACAGCCGGGATTGAAATCCAAGGCTGGTTGGGCTATTGCTCTGTTGACAATTGTGAGATCCTTAACAAATAGTGAAGTGTATGAAAAAGATCGTAAAAGAAAAGCAATAGGGAAAAATCAGCCACATCACATATCCCAGCCCCGGCCACTGGGAACCAAGCACGAGGTGGGAGCCCCCTTGGCCTCTGAACCAGAGCTCAGAGGTTTCTTTTCTTCAGAGACCCTGGGCCCTGGCCAGGAGCACTTAGCCCGTAGCAAGGAGTGCTCTGCAGGTCTGTGCTCCCAGAACAAAAGCTGTCCATCCGGGGCATAGAGGAAGGGCCAGGACGCTGCTCAGGAAACCCCCGGTTGCAGGGAGCAGGGCCCCCAGGGGGCCCAGTGCAGGGACAGCTTCGGAGCCCCTTTCCCACAGCAGGGCAGGGAAGCTCCCGGTGGGCCTCGGCTGTGTGTCCTGGTGCCCAAGCTTGTCCCTTCACCGGGGCTCTGGCTGTGCAGGCTGGGGCCTGGGCTGTTGAGATGTTGTGGGGTGACTGGTTGGTGCCCCCTGAAAGATATGTCCATATCTTAACACCCAGGCCCTGTGAATAGGGCCTTATATGCAAAAAAAAGGGTGTCTGCAGATGTCATTAAACTGAGGATGTGGAGATGAGAGCAACCTAGAGGATCCAGGGGGACCCAAATCCAAGGACAGTTTCCTTAGAAGAGACAGGAGACAGGGAGACAGAGAAGGCCATGTGGAGGCAAAGGTGGGGAGTGCTCAGGGCCCCCAGAAGCTGGAAGAGGTGGGAGGATCCTCCCCCAGAGCCACCGGAGGAAGCGCTCAATTCTGGCCTCCAGAACTGGGAGAGTCAATTCCTGTTGGCTGAAGCCACACGGTTTGTGGTCATTTGCCTCGGCAGCCCAGGCCACTCCGACACGAGGGAATGGGCTGAGTCCAGAGTCTTCCTGGGCTGTGGAGGCGGGCGGCAGGGGGATCTTTGCACCCACATTGTCCAGTAACCTGGTGGGGACTGGGGCAACCTTGGGAAGGCAGCTCCTGTTGTCCTTGGCTCATTTCCAGAGAGCGTGAGTGGCCAACCTCCATGGAGGCTGGGGAGTGTGTGCCTTGGGGAGGGGAAGGGGGCCCTTGGGAGTGCACCCCACTTCCATTGCAAGAGAAAGGGGCATGTACACTGGGCTGTGGGTCCCACACAAGCCTAGAAATGGGGGAGCAGGGGCCGCCGTGTGCACCATTGCCTGCACTGCGTGTGCGGACACATTGGTGGTGGAGGCGGCACTGCGGTCAGCTGAAGAGCACGATGCCTAGAGCAAGTGAAGGGGGCCTTGACAAGTCCGTGATCCTGTCGGGAGATCAATCTCCCTTCCAGCATGTTTTCAGTTTTTTACTGTAAAGAATTGCAAACACACGCCCAGCCTCCAGAGGATGACAGGGCACACTGGCCCCGCTGGCGGTCCTCACACGGCCCTCTCTCCTCCTCTCCCCTCCCCTTATTGTGGCTCTGAGGCCTGGGGCCTCCTGAGAGAGGTATGTCCATCCCTACTTTAGGTAGGGGCAGGACCTCCCGGGCAGCAAACCTGGATTCAGCACCTGGGGAGGAAGAGTTGGGGTCTGGAAGTGGGGAGATCTCCTCTCCTCCCTGGGTTCCCACCACCCCAGCCCTCTCCCAGTCTGGCTGGCCTGGCTGCTCCCCAGCTCTGGTCTCCTGTTCTCCCCTCGTCCCACGCTGGCCCAGGACAGGCAGTTGAGGTAGCCGGGGCACAGGAGAGTGGGCGCTTTCCCACAGCTGTGGTGCTGCCCACTGTGCTATGGGCCCCCGCCAGGCCACAGGCAGCCCCCTCCTGGGGGCAAGTTGGCAGCAGGTCTCCCAAGCCACAGAAGGTGCCCAGGGGCCCAGCAGGGAGGCCCAGGGTGAAGCCAAGCTGTCTGTGGGAAGTGAGCGAGCAAGTGGGGGAAGGCCAGACCAAAGGGGACTGTAAGCCACCTTCACAGCAGGGCAGGGGTCAGGGCGGCACCTCTCCCAGGGGTCAGCTGGGCTGTGGCTGACTGCTCTGCTGGCGTGCCCTTGGAGGGAGGTGGTCTTAGGCTGCATGCAGAGCCTTGGGAATATGCTGCCAGCCTCAGATATCCATTGAGGGTGATAGCGACTGTGAGCTCCTGTAGGGACAGGATGTGTGTCTGGACTGGATGAACTGTTTTTGTGCAACTCCTGCCCCCGCCCCCTGCCAGAAAAGTGCTGTAGATGGGGTGTAGCTAGTGAGTGGAGGAGGGGATGTCCAGGCTGCAGTCCCAGGAGACAGTGGCTCTGGGGAAAGCAGGGGATGGAATGCACGCGGCAATGCCTCAGGTCACGCAGGCTGCTCCTTGACCCTGCAGAAGGGTTGGAGTACTGCGTGGCTCATGGAGTGGAGAATGCCTTGTGTCATGTGGGGCAGTTTGTCCAACCCTGGGACCCTTGAGGCTTCATGGGACCCTCAGGGTGAGGCGGGTAGGGGCAATAGTGTCAGGCCTGGGTGCCAGGAGGGAGCAATGCCCAGGCCTCAGAGCAGGCCATCTTGGCCTTCAGAAGCCTGAGGGCCTGCAGCTTAGCTGGGCACATGCCCCAGGAGGTGGCCGTCCACTGCTGGTGTGGCAGCTTCTCCCATGGCTGCAGCTGTGGCTCCAGTCCCTGAATGTCCCAGAGGGGAGCCACCACTGGCCCTCTGCTGACCCTCTTTAGTGTGGCCACTACCATTCTCACTGTCCCTCCCAGGACAGCCTCCCTCTCCCTTCACTGACACTCCCAGTCTGATCATAACTGTTTCTCAACTATCCCTCCCAGTGTGGCTACAGCTATCCTTATCGTGCCCCCTCTAGTGGCTTCACTGTCCTGAGCTGTCACCCAGGCCCCAGCCTCTTTTCAACCTCAAGTCTTGGCTCTGGCTTCAGGCTGCTGCCTGTGTGCTAGAGAATGTTTGTCAGTGTCCGCTGGGATCACATACTTCCTTGTTCCTGCTCAAGGAAAGAGAGGCCCCTCCTCTGTGGATAAAATCTAAAACCTTCCCTTTGGTCTGACTGGGCCATTTGGGCCATGGACTGCTCGGATCACTAACAGTTGCCCCAGGAACACATATGCAGCTGCATTTGAACCAATCAGGGCCACCTGTTGATTTGGGGATGGGAGTCACCATGCCCTGAGCCATGTGGCTAGTGATGAGGGAGGGACGGAGGCTGGAACAAAAAGGGGGTTCTAGCCGGCATGGTGGTTCATGCCTGTAAACTCATCACTTTGGGAGGCTGAGGCAGGAGGACTGCTTGAGACCAGGAATTTGAGACCAGCCTGGGCAACATGGTGAGACCCCATCTCTATAAAACATAAGACAATTTTAGCTGGGCACAGTGGCATGCACCTGTAGTCCAAGCTACTTGGGAAGCTGAAGTGGGAGAATTGCGGGAACCCAGGAGTTTGAGGCTGCAGTGAGCTTAATAGCCTTAATGGCCCCACTGCACTCCAGCCTGGGCAGCAGAGTGAGACCCCGACTCTACAACAAGCGGGAGTCCACTGAGGAAAAAAGAGGGGGAATGGCTGCTGGGAGGGCAGCCAGCAGCGTCTAGTCTCCAGACATTCCTTCAGGTGATAGGGACCAAAGCCAGGAGGGTCACCAAAGGTAAGGAGCTGAAGAGTCACCCAGCCTTGCCAAGACATCCTGGCATAGGAGAAGGCTTAGCCATCTACTGGCCTGGAGGCTGAGCTGGAGTGTGACTGTGCCTGGCCTCTTGGCTGGCCTCCCCAGCCTCAGTGCCTGGCATGCCCCCACCTGGAGGCACCTGCTTTTTTGGTATTTGCACTTGGATGCGCCAATGCACACATCCAAAACTGAGCTTGTGATCTCGTGCCAGGGCTAGTGCTCTTACCAAGTCCCCAGCTGCGGTGAGTGGAACACGCCCATGTCAAAGGCTAGAAGGTGGGGATACATCCCTTGCCCACCCTCCACTTCCCATCATTCATGGTGTCTGGTTAGTTCTCTGCATGGTTTAGATCTGTTAAATGGACCCTCTATATCTGCTCCATGACACTGCCCTTGCTGTCATCTAGGCTAGTCATCTCTCACAGGACAACTCCAGCTACCCTTTGCTAGTCTTACTGTATCCACTCGGCTCCCCACATACTTTCTCCACAAAGAAACCAGAGATAACACTGTAAAATGCAATGAGCTTGTGTCACTCACACAAATACATGTCTGCGCATGCATGTGCAGCACTGGCTTCACATCTGTCAGTGAGTTCTCAGCTTTCTCAGGATGAAGATGCAACCCCTCCGAGGTCCATGAGGCCTGCACCGTCTGGCCTCCGCAGCATCGGTGCGTGGCATCCCCATCCCTGCAGTCACACCAACCTTTCAGCCCAGTACTCTCCATGCCCCTTCCAGCTCCAGGACCTTTGCACATGCAATTCTCTCACCTGATGGGGAGCTTCCCTCCCAAAAGAGGAGTGAAAAATGTCTGGGCTTTCCCAGCTTCCCTTGTAGCTATGGCATGGGCACCTAACCCAGGCTCTACCAATCAGATGCACCCGCTACCCACTGAGTGTGAGGCCCAGGGTACGCCTGTGGTATACCCTCTAGCTGGTTTCCCCTGGGCTTCCATCAGCCAGTCTGTTCCTGTTGTGTGCAACTAAGAACCCTGAGGGACTAGCTCTCCATTGATGCTGTCGGATCTCCCGCTGCTTTAAATGCTCCCCTCCCCAGGCTCAGGATGCCACTGGCCCTTGGTTTGCTTCTCAGAACTTGAGCAGCTCTCTGCAGAGTCCTTTTTTGACTCTTGTTACTTCATCTTTCCTCTAAGATTGGTGTCTGTTCATGGTTGTGAATATTTAGAGGCTTCATATTACTTGTGGGATTGATGATCCACCCGACAATGCCTCCCTGGGTGACTTTTGGTGCCATTTACTAAGACAGTGCTGCTCAGAAGAGTAGGCTTGGAGGAAATCTCACCGTGACGCTGTAGACTGCTGGGCATTAAGGGGATATTAGAGTCTTAGTTATCTATCGTTACATAACAAATTACTCCCGATGGCTTAGCTGAGGGGTTCTGGCTTAGGGTCACTCACGAGGCGACAGTGAAACTGTCATCCAGGACAGCAGCCTCTGAGACTTAACTGGGGCTGAGGGATTCACTTCCAGGCTTACTCACGTGGCTACGTGGCTATTGGCAAGTAGCTCAGTTCCTCAGCACGTGGGCCTCTCCGCAGGGCTGCTCATAGCAGGGCTTCCTGCAAAACAGTGATCTATTTTGGGGGATGAGGGAGAGAGAGCGAGTGAGAGAGGCAGGGGGATCTATGTGTGTGTGGGGAGACAGAGTGAGGGGTGGGGAAAAGGAGAGGGAGGGAGGAAAGCGGGGGAGGAAAGGAGAAAGGGGAAACAAGTGCAAGAAGGTGAAGAGAGAGCACCCAAGACACACGCTGCCTTCTCTGAAAAGCCATGCTTGCCAGTTACAGCCCACGGATTCTGCTGAACTCTATTTGTTACTAAGTCTAGACTCCACTCAAGGGGAGAGGGATTGAGCCACACCTCTTGAAAGGGGAGTATCACGGAGTTTGTGGACGTATTCTTCAAATCCTCTTTTTAGTCACCTATGATAACTGCATCAGGTCCCATGAATGAGAGGATGGGTTGGACAGGCAACAACACTTGAAGGAAAGTGGGGGGTAGAGTCTCAGTTATCTGTCACTACGTAACAAATTACTCCTGGTGGCTTAGCTGGGAGGTTCTGGCTTAGGGTCACTCACAAGGCGACAGTGAAACTGTCATCCAGGACATCTTGTTAAAACTTGCCGTAGTGTTGGCCCCAGGGATCTTGTTAAAACTTAAGTCAGTTTCTGCCTTCAGCAATGGTGGAGTCACTCCTATCAGATCAACCCTCCCACAGATGACACCTATGAAACCAGGATGAAATACTAACAACAAAACCTTCTGATG
Source organism: Mandrillus leucophaeus (assembly GCF_000951045.1). Classification (NCBI taxonomy): domain Eukaryota; kingdom Metazoa; phylum Chordata; class Mammalia; order Primates; family Cercopithecidae; genus Mandrillus; species Mandrillus leucophaeus. The sequence continues at coordinate 147,066 of NW_012107375.1, read as the reverse complement.
GCATGAGGGACTAAGCAGTAGAGGCAGAAACCATAGGGGGTTAACACCTGGAAGAAGGGACTGGCACTAGGTGAGTTTCTTGCATGTGAGCATGGGCCACAGAGGACGCCGTGCTGGGTGACCAAAACTCAGAGACCCAGAGAGCAGGCTTTGGGGTGGCCACGGGAGAGGGAAAGCAGGAGGGGTATCACCTGGGAGCAGAGAAGCACCATGTGGAGGAGCCCTGTGTTTGGCCTGTACACTCTGCCCAAATCTCTGGCTGACCCCAGAGCTATTAATACACGAGGCAGAGTCTGAGAAAAGAACTGAGCAGAGGTTTTGGCTGATGCCCAATACCGTGGAAACGGAGTCTGGAGATTGCAGTTGGTACCCAATACAGGGGAGACTTAGTGTGAGTTTAGCTAGGTTAGTTGTCTACTAAGACAACAAATCATCGTCACCACCACCACCGCCACAACAACAACAACAGCAGCAACAATAACAAACAATGATCCGTCTTTGGAGAAATATAATAGAAGCCAAGAAGCCAAAGCTACTAGAACTCATTATGGACAGTGTCCAGGATATAATGCTAGATTACTAAAAGAAACAAGAATTGTCCTGATACTCAAGGAAAAAAGCATTCAAGAGAATCCAACCCCTGAGGTGACCCCAGTAATTCACAATATTTAAAAAAAATATTCTTAAGGAGATAAAGCACACTTCTGCCTGTAATCCCAGCACTTTGGAAGGCTGAGGTGGGTGGTTTGCTTGAGCCTAGGAGTTTGAGGCCAGCCTGGGCAACATGGTGAAACTCTGTCTCTACAAAACATACAAAAAATGTAGCTGGGCATTGTGACATGCACCTGTAGTCCCAGCTACCTGGGAGGCTGAGGTAGGAGGATTGTTTGAGCCCGGGAGGTGGAGGTTGCAGTGAGCCATAATCACACAATTGCACGCCAGCCTGGGCAACAGAGTGATGCTGTGTAAAAAAATAAAATAAAATAAAAAAAAGCATGCTCCTAACACTTTATTTATTTATTTATTTATTTATTTATTTGTATATTTATCTATTTTGAGGCAGAGTTTTGCTCTGTTACCCAGGCTGGAGTGCAGTAGTATGATCATGGCTCACTGCAACCTCCACCTCTCAGGCTCAAGCAATCCTCCCATCTCAGCCTCCCAGGTAGCTGGGATTACAGGCATGTGCCACCACACCCAGCCAATTTTTGTATTTTTTGTAGAGATGGAGTTTCTCCATGCTGCCCAGGCTGGTCTCAAACTCCTGACCTCAAGCGATCTGCCCCCTTCAGCCTCCCAAAACGCTGGGATTACAGGTGTGAGCCACCATGCCCAGCCACCTAACAATTTTTTTAAAACCCATCTCACTGCTCACTGATTATGATTTTTTTAAATAGGACATTTCAGAAGATAAACAGAAACTATAGATGTTCCTTGACTTACTGTGGTTAAGTCCTGACAAACCAGCAGTAAGTCAAAATATGGTAATTTGAAAATGCATTTAATAGCCCAATAAACCCAGGTGCTCCTTGACTTAGGATGGGGTGATGTCCCAGTAAAGCCAGTGTAAAGTTGAAAAATCATAAGTCAAACCATCATAAATCAAGGACTGTGTAAGCTGTAAGTGTAAGTAAAGAACTAAGTGTGAGTTCTAAACTGAAAAACAACATCGGAAGTAAAATCTCCATTGGATGATCTTAATAACATTGTAGATGACAGGTGAGTTGCAAACTTACAGATATATAGAAATAATCCTTTCTGAAAAACCAAGAGGAAAAAAAAAGTTTTCAAAAAATGAAAAGGGCACCTCAGTGAGCTGTGGGACAATATATAGAGGTCTAATGAATGTGTATATGGCCTCCTAGGAGAGAAGGGAGAGAATGGGGAAGAAAAACTACTTGAAGAAATAATGACTGAAATTTCCAAAATTTGGAGATAGACATAATTTACAGATTCAAGGAGCTCAGTGAATTCCAAGGAGGATAAATACAAAGAAAAAACACATGTAGACACATTGCAGTCAAAGTACTGAAAACAAAGAGTAATGAGTGAATTGTGAAAACAGTAAAATGCAACTCGAAAAAGAAGAGAACATTCACAAGTTCTACCAAATTCTCATTAGAAGTAATGGAAACCGGGAGAAAATGGAACAGGATCTTTAAAGTGGTGAGAGAAAAAACAAACAAACAAACAATCCTTTCAACTCAGAACTCTGTATCTATATCCAGGGAAAATACTCCTCAAGAATGAAGGTGAAATAAGGATGCTTTGAGACACATGAAAGCTAAGAGAATTCATCAACAGACTTGCATTAAAATAAATGCTACAGAAAGTCTTTTGATCTTAAGGAAAAGAGGGAAATCTCGATCTTTGGTTAGAAATGAATAACAAATTATGTGGGTAAATATTAAGGAATATTTATTTTATCTTTATAAGTTCTTTATGATACACATGATGGTTTAAGGTAAAATTATAAATAATGTATTGTAGGGTTTATAACGTGTAGATATCACATATATGACAACTATAGCATAAAGGATGGGGTGCAGGGGGGAGTAATCTATATAACGAAAATGGTCTTAAATTTAGGTGATGTGGTACAATGTAAACTGTAAGTAGAGAGTGAAAAGTAAAGCATATATACAGGAATCCCTAGAGCAACCACTAGAAAACAATGCAAAATGTTATTGCTGAAAAGGTAAAATAAAAGGTAATAATGATACAAGGATCGATTAATCAGGAACACATCGAATTCATACATATGTTTGCACCCAATAACAGAGCTTCAGAGCTTCAAAATATATAAAACAAAAGTTGACAGAATAAAGAGAGAATGGCATCTTCACAACTATAATTGGAGATTTTAATACTCCTGCCCCAGTCATTGTTACTACTAGAAAAGGGATCAATAAAAACATAGGGCCTGTCATCCCAGCACTTTGGGAGGCCGAGGTGGGCGGATCACCAGGTCAAGAGATCGAGACCATCCTGGTCAACATGGTGAAACCCCGTCTCTACTGAAAATATCAAAATTAGCTGGGCGTGGTGGCACGCACCTGTAGTCCCAGCTACTCGGGAGGCTGAGTCAGGAGAATCACTTGAACCTGGGAGGCGGAGGTTGCAGTGAGCCGAAATTGCACCACTGCAGCCTGGCAACAAAGCGAGACTCAGTCTCAAAAAAAAAAAATAAAAATAAAAAATCCAGCCTGGCGACAGAGCAAGACTCAGTCTAACAAACAAAAACAAAAACAAAACAAAACAAAACAAAAACCCCAAAAACAAAAAACCAAAACAAAACATAGTATCTCTTTATGACATTACCAACCACATTGGAAAGCAAACAGTGGAGAAAACTGGACCGATTTACCGCAATGAACTTTCGCTTTGCAAATGTACTCCCCCGATCCTCGTGGGCAGGCCTTTCCATTGGCGGAGGGTCAATGGTGTGCCTGCCGCTTCTGGGCTTCGAGCCTTTCCACCTTTTGATTCACGTGTAGTCGCCATGGTAACAACAGTGCATTCCCACGTGCTCCTCTCTGGTGCTCTCCCTGTCCAATCATTTGCATTGCATAGCGACACTGGCCTGGAACTTTCTTTCGGAACTCCCTGTGGCTTCTGGGAGAACCAGGGATTTCTGGGAGCCCGGGTGGCCGTTGGCGCCAAGTGCTTCAGAGAACCATACGCTTCCACACTGCGGAGCTGAGGTGATCTCTTCAGACCGACCCTTCGGAGAGACCCAGACATCTGACTTCCCACTGAGAGACCCGGAATTGCCCAGAGTTTGAGAAAGTGAGTAGACCGCGGGGGTTTGCCAGGACCCAGGCCCGGGAGGTGTTGCCGGAGCCCAGGATGGCGGGCCAGGAGGTTCCTGGGGTGGGGGTGGGAGCGGGCGGTGTGGCAGGCCGTGAGGAGCCGGCTGTGGAGCTGGGGGGCGGTGGTCCCGCCTGGCCTGATTTAGGCGCAGTGTGGGTGTCACCATGGGCTTCTCGCCAAGGAAGGCCCCCTCGGGAGGGCGGTTGGAAGGAGGGCTGAGGGGAGGGGTTCCCCAGTGTGGGGTGGCCAGAGGAGGACCCTGGGCGGAGGTCCCTGGGCGGAGATGGTCACGGAGCACTCGGGATAGAGGAGGCAAGAGGGAGGGCGACTCGCCCAGTGCTGGGGTTAGGGGGCATCGAGGGCTTCCGGCTGTGGGGCTGGGATCGGTAGGGGGCTCCCTGGGGTGGGAGGGCGAGGGGGCCGCAGGGCGCCACGTGGGAGAGCAGGCTGGCGGGCTCCCAGTGTGGGGCGGCGGCGATGGAGGGTGGCCCAGCCTGAGTCTGAGGCGCGAGATGGGAGGGCCCATGGCTGGTGCCGTGGTCAGGTCCCAGGGGTGGGTGGGTGAGGGCAGAGGTGATTCCTAAGCCTGGTGGAGGGCCGACCAGAGCGGAGGGTGCCCTGCCTCTGTGGGCTATGGGGGCTCCCGACTTGGGGGTGTGGGGCGGGATTGTCGGGTCCCCCACTGTGGGGAGGGAGGCTCATGTCTAAGCACGTGGGACGCCCTGCTGCCCGGGGCTAGAGCGGATTGCTGCCAGCTGGGCGTAGGGGGCGCCCGGTGTGGAAGGGCACGTTGGAGGCAAGAAGGGACTGTCCCCGGTGCGCGGTGGGGATGGGCTGGAAGGAGGGCCAATGCCTGAGAGTGCACGGGGTGCGGAGCCGGAGGCTGCCTGGCGGCCAGTGGCACAGGCGACGGTGAGCGCCCCCTGGAGGCTGTCGGATGTGGCAGTGCCGTGAGGAGCTTGGCCCCCTACAGGTGGAATTGGAAAGGCTTCAGGTCGCCTCTTCCGTGGCGAATGGCGACAGGAGTTGCAGTGGTTGGAGGGGGCAGACCTTGGCCTCTGTAGAAAATACGGATTCACTACAAGGGCGAATTGTACATTCACTTAGATAGACCATATGTCGAGCCATTTAAAAATCTTCAGAAACTGAAAAGGATCACACATTTTCATAAATTCTCTGATCACAGTGGAATTTTATTTGAAATTAATAACAATAACATATATCTAAATATTTTGAAATCCATGGGTCAAAGATGAAATCACCAAGGAACTTACAAGCTATTTCGAACTGCACAAAACATTCAACTTACCCAAATTACTAGCCATTTGGAAGGAAGTGGTCAGAGGAAAATTTCTTGCTTTCAGTGCTTATAACAGAAAAATAGAACATAAAATCAATGGCCGAACAGTCCATTTAAAGAAGCTCGAAAAAGAACAAAAGTAAACACAGAATGAGTCAAATAAATAACAGAGATAAAAAGGACAATCAGTAAATCCCGGCTTTTTAGAGTACCAAAATTAATGAACCCTAGCAAGACTAATTAAGATGAGAGACGACTGGGCACAGTGGTTTATGCCTGTAATCTCAGCACTTTGGGAGGCTGAGGCGGGAGGATTGCCTGAACCCAGAAGTTCAAGACCAGCCTAGGCGACATAGTGAGACCCCTTCTCTACAAAAAATACAAAATATTAGCCAGGTGTGTTAGTGTGTGCCCGTAGTCCCAGCTACTCAGGAGGCTGAGGTGGGAGGATCGTTTGAGCTCAGGAGGTCGAGGCTGCACTGAACCTAGATCGAGCTGCTGCACTCCAGCCTGGGTGACAGAATGAGACTCTGCCTCAAAAAAGAAACAAACAAACAAACAAAAAACAACACACACAACACACACAAGAGAGAATGAACACTAATCAATGTCAGGAATGAAGGACAGGATATTACTACAGATCTTATAGACATTAAAAAGATAATGAGGGAAAATTGTGAATAGGTTTTTATCAAAAGTTTTGAAAACTTAGATAAGCTTCCCACCAGGATAGATAAGCTTGGCACCAGGTAACATAGAAAATGTGACTAGCCCTGTATCTTGCAAATAAATTTAATTTGCCATCGAAATCTCACTAAAATCAAAGCGACAAAACAAGGAGGCAGACGAGCTCCAGCCCTGCTCCCCCACCCCCACACATGTAGGGGCAGATGAGTGGTGGGAGTGAATGTTTGGCACAAACAAACTTCTCTCTTTGTACTCACAGGCTGCATCAGAGACTGCAACAGTCAGCACACATTCCTGTCTGATCAGGCTCCCTCCCTCAAGTCCTCTGCGATGGCTCTGGCGATGCTTCGGGACTGGTGCAGGTGGATGGGTGCAAACGCAGAGCGCTCCCTGCTCATCCTGGATATCCCTGAGGACTGTGAGGAACATGAGTTCCAGGAGGCCGTGCAGGCTGCCCTGTCGCCCCTGGGCAGGTATCGAGTGCTCACCAAACACTTCAGAAAGGAGCTCGGGGCCAAGGCAGCCTTGGTGGAGTTCACTGAGTATTTAAACCGAAGCTTCATTCCCCATCAAATACCAGGCAATGGGGGGCCCTGGAAAGTGATCTTCCTGCCCCAAGTACCTGATGTTGAATTTCAGGATATGCCCAGTTTCCCTGCACAGCCCCAGGGGCAAGCAGTGGCAAAAGCTGCAGGTGAGGCAGGAGGCACAGGTGAGGCAGGAGGCGCAGGTGAGGGAGGAGCAGCAGGTGAGGGAGGAGCAGCAGGTGAGGCAGGAGGGCAGGAGGCGCAGGTGAGGCAGGAGGCGCAGGTGAAGGGGAGGCAGGAGGCGCAGGTGAGGCAGGAGGCGCAGGTGAGGGAGGAGCAGCAGGTGAGGCAGGAGGCGCAGGTGAGGCAGGAGGCGCAGGTGAGGGAGGAGCAGCAGGTGAGGCAGGAGGCGCAGGTGAGGGAGGAGCAGCAGGTCAGATGAGGGAGGAGCTGGAGATGAGGCAGGAGGCGCAGGTGAGGCAGGAGGCGCAGGTGAGGGAGGAGCCGCAGGTGAGGGAGGAGCAGCAGGTGAGGCAGGAGGCGCGGGTGAGGCAGGAGGCGCAGGTGAGGCAGGAGGCGCAGGTGAGGGAGGAGCAGCAGGTGAGGCAGGAGGCGCAGGTGAGGGAGGAGCAGCAGGTGAGGGAGGAGCTGGAGATGAGTTGAGAGTTGTAGAAGAGGCAAGAGAGTCAGATGAGGGAGCCGCAGGTGAGGCAGGAGCTGTGGGTGAGGCAGGAGCTGTGGGTGAGGCAGGAGCTGTGGGTGAGGCAGGAGGGACAAAAGCCTGGGTCCAGCCTTGGCGCTGCACCCTGCAGGCTGTGCTGGAAAACAGGGCCTACCGGGAACTGAGACCCTTTTCCGGGAGGGAGCAGCCAGGCTGCGAGGAAGAGTCCTTTGAGAGCTGGGTGGAGCACGCCAAGGATATGCTGCAGCTGTGGTACCATGCGTCGGAAAGGGAGAGGAAGGAGTGGCTGCTGAAGAGCTTGGGCGGCCCGGCCCTGGACGTCGTGAGCGGCCTCCTGGAGGAAGATCCCAACTTGTCCGCGCTGGACTGCCTGGCAGCGCTGGGGCAGGTATTTAGGAACCAGGACACTCGAATGACTTCGAGGCTGAAGTTCCTGACCTGCACGCAGGGGCCCCAGGAGGGGCTGTTTGCCTTCGTGGTGCGCCTGGAAGGCCTGCTGCAGAGGGCTGTGGAGAAGGGGGCCGTCCACCCAGCCTTGGCCAACTACCTGCGATTGCGGCAGGTGCTGTCTCGGGCCCGCCTAAGTGAGGCACTCCAGGATACCCTGAGGGGGATGCAGCTGGAGAGGAGGCCACCTGGCTTCCTGGGGCTGCTCCGGCTCATCCGGGAGATGGAGGCGTGGGCAGCTTCCCCAGCGAGGAGCCAGCAGGGTGTGGCCTGGCCAGCGGTCCCAGTGGAGAGTGAAGACCCAGCTGCTGCCCAGGCCTCCCCGGCCCAGGGGGACGCCAACGAGTCTGATCCTGGAGTGGAAGATGCTGCCGAGGCCGCTTCTGCCACCAAAGAGGCTGCAAAGGGAGCCCCTGCCGCTGGGGAAGATGAAAGTGCCCCTGCAGACCTCGAAGGCCTAGGTCAGGCAAGGCCCATCGAGGTCCCCTGGAGCTCCTCCCCAGCCCGGATGAGCAGTGCTGCCTGGGTGTTCCCAGGAGGTCCTAGCTGGGGTCCAGAGGGCCTCATCCAGGTGAGAGGCCAGGAAGCCAGAAATCCCCCACTGGAAGGGCTCCAGACCATCTTGGAGGACCCCGAAAACGAGAATGAGGACGGGGCTGGGGATGCGGGCCAGCCCAAGTCCTCCCAGGGCAAATAGGCTCCTAGGGCCCTGGGGCCTCCTCTCCTCTCAGGCAGTAGTGCCTTGGAGGCAGACGGAGGCCAGGCCAGGGCCAGTCTCTCACCCCACATCAGGAGTAAGGGTCCCCCACTTCCCACAAGGGGCTCTGGCCTCCACCCCCATTCCTTCCCCGTGACCCAGATGACCAGGTTTGATACAAAATGGGGTAGGGAGAGGCGCCCCTCCCTCCCTCCCTTGCACCCAGCACACCCAGCCCCAGCCCCAAACCCTGCTGCCACAGGGAACTGGCTTGGAGGGAGCCCTGAGTGGCCAGTTGTGGCCTGGGTGGGAGCACCTGAAGATGTCTGCCCCCAACCCAGGCCCTGAGTTGGGAGAGACAGGGGGAAAGAGGCCCTCTCAATGGTGCCAGCTGCCTGGGTCATTCAAGAGGGGTCCACCCACTTGCCATCCCTGGGGCAGGCTGCCCCCTGTTCCAGGAAGCTCACCGTCACCTGTGTAGGCCCTGTGTGACCCACGCGCCCAGCAGACGCCCACCCACTGCTAGCCATCACTCCTGCGAAATGTCGTGTACTGTGCGCCCATGCAGGCGGCCGCCTCTGGGCCTGGGGCACGTGCTGTGAGCTTCCTGCGAGCCCGGCTCTGCTCACTGCTGTCCCGCATCATGAGCACCACCTCTGCTTTCCCGGCATAGATCTAGGCCAGGGACTGCTTGTTCTTGTGGAGCTGTGTGTGTTCTCTGAGCAGCTTCTCCCCGGAGGCCCCCAGCGCAGTCCCAGGAGATGGCGGGAAGGAGGCGCCAGGGCACGGTGGACGCTCACCCCATGACCGTGATGGTGACCGTGACTGTGGGAAGAAGAACCAGACCTGGGGCAGAGTGGGGCTGCGTGAGGCTCCATAGGGACTATGCTTTGGCGTTCCAACCCTGTTGTTACTTGTGACTCAGTTTCCTCAGCCTGGTGAGGTGTTCCCTGGTGTTACCCAGTGTTCTGTGACTGTTCTGTGAGGGCCATAGGGATGGGTTCAGGAGGGGGCTCCCTGAAGCCAGTGGACACTGCCAGAGTCCACTGTCCTGGCAAAAGGCAGACCCTGGGGCCCTCGGGAAGGAGGGAGGTGGCGGCAGGGGCAGCAGTGGGAGGGGAAGCAGATGAGGCACCTTGCCAGGAACCCCAGGAGGAGGGGGCCCAGGACCTGTGGCCTGTGGTGGCCGTTTGCAGTTTCTCTCTGTATTGTGGTTTCCTTCTCTTCGATAGTTTCACTATATGTTTCTCTTCAATAAATTTCATTCCATGTTCCAGCTGGTCTCGCGTCTGCTGTGGGAAACTAGGGGAGGGGGATTGGCTGGGGATGGGGTGATGGAGGAGAGGAAAAATACTCCTGCCCAGCACCCCTGGGGGACATCTCCAAAAAGAGCTAAGTGAGAGCACTTTGACCGGCATGAGAGGGCATGACAAGGACTTTTCTTATATTTTATAGGTGAATTGTCAAGTTTTGGGGTTTCATTAATCCTTAAATTGGTGTTGTCCTGTTCCCTGCAGCTTTTAAAAATGTGTGGGGATGATGCTGGTTGTTTACTCGACTCGGAGGAAGGTGCCACTGGCATTCTGTCCTTAGGGTTCAGGACTTCTGAACGTGGGTCACGTGTTTCTGAGGCCATGCAAGAAAGATCAGTCCTGCCCACAAGCTCAATAGCACTCACAATGAGAAAGCCAGTATTAGAGTTACAGGGGCTTCCTAAAACCCCCAAATGATTGAAAACTTGAGATATCCTAAAACTTGAAAATGTCACCATGGAACAATAACGAACAACTTCAAATCTCTAGAGCCCAGTGGGAGGATGGGTGTGAACATTCATCCGACCTCCACCTAAGACGGGAGATGCGCTATCCAGGAAGAGGAGAGGCAAGGGAGGTACAGAATGAAGGGGGGACCTGCAGGAGCCCGGGTGCTCTCCGAAGCGGTGACATTCAGGCTGAGAGCTGGAGGCTGCGAGTGGGCAAAGACTGGCAGTCTGTTCAAAGAAAAACTTTAGACGAAATACATTTACTAAAGTTTATTTGAGCATGAAAGTGTTCAAGGATCAAGCAGTATTGGTGATGGGGAGTTCAGAGAGCTGCGCTGCAGCCGTGTAAAGAGTGGGAGGAGGAATGTGGAGGCAGAGAAAGGAGTTCCTGGATCGGCTGCAGCGAGGCGTTTGCCTCATTTGGGTGTGATCCCGTGGGAGGTCCCTAGTTAGAGGTTAGATGCCAGTTCCTCCTTGGCCAAACTTGTGTTTTGCTTTGCGCTGGGCTTAAGTTTGCTTGTGTAGGAATCCAGGGCATGGGAGCTGTCTCAGCCTATTGGTCTAATTACATTTCTTTTTAACAAGGTCAAGGGCATGACACACACCCTGGTTCCCAGAAGGGCTGGAGCTTGGCATTTTTGTGCTGAAAATTGAGGAAATAGGGTGCAGAGGAAAAGATTATTTGGGGCCCTGTGGGGATGGGGAGGAGTCAGCTTTAATTCTCAGGGCAGCAGGATGCTGTTGGCCGATTTAGGCCTCTCACGAGGAGCAGAAAATGCCAAGTCTGTATTCTCCCAGCTTCTCCTGCAGCGAGGGCTTTGGTGCATGACCTGGGCTCTGCCAATCAGATGCACCCACTGCCCACTGAGTCTGAGGCCCAAGGTGGGAAGAAGCAGGGGCCACACATTCCATGGATCAGTGGTGGCTGCATTAGGCCACTCTTGCATGGCCATAAGGAAATACCTGAGACTGGGTAATTTGTAAAGAAAAGAGGTTTAAATGCAGGCTGTACACGAAGCATGGTACAAGCATCTACTTCTGGGGAGGCCTCAGGAAGCTTTTACTCAGAGTGGGAGAGGGAGCAGGGAGGGGGAGAGGGAGCAGGTGCTTCACATGGTGAAAGCAGGAGTGAGCGAGCGAGCATGCCAGACACACACACACACACATACACACACACACACACACAGAGACACACA
>NW_012107375.1:113839-135905 GCF_000951045.1 Mandrillus leucophaeus | reverse complement strand
ACACACACACACACACACACACACACAGACACACACACACACACACACAGAGTGCACGAGAGAGTGAGCTGGGGAGGAGGTGCCACACACTTTTAATTGACCAGATCTTGTGAATTCAGAGCGAAAGCTCACTCATCAGCAAGGGGATAGTCCAAGTCATTCATGAGGGATCTGCTCCCATGACCCAAGCACCTCCCACCAGGCCCCACCTCCAACACTGGGGATTACAATTCCACGTGAGATTTGGGCGGGGACAAAATATCCAAATTATATGACCATGGTTCTCGTGGCAGCACCCTGATTCCCACAGTGTCTGTGCCCACTCAGTCATGGGTGGGAACCACAGGGGAGCCCTCCCCTGCCCAGCACTCGTGGGGTTTGGAACCTCATTCCTCTCTGCAAAGCCTCCTAGCCTGGTTCTCCAGCCCTCCCCAGACCAATCTTGGGATAGTGCCCTAGGCCTGGCAGTTCTTCTGGACCCGCTGTTGTTGGCTACCCAGAATGCAGCGGCCCTTCCTCTTAGTTCTCTTAGGGATTTTGGGAGAATCCCTCACTGTTTCCAATTTTGGTGGAAAGTAGGGCCCTGTCACACCATTGAAGGCACAGGGACCAGCTCTTTTCTTTCTGCTTGGGCCCAGCCAGGGGGTGGGCATGTGACTTGGGCTTGGCTAATCAAATGCCTTGTCCTGGGTCTCTGAATCTGAACCTGAGGTGCCTGGACAGGGGTGGCTGGAGGCCTGGACCCAGGTGGTGGCGGCAGCATGCTGGCTGGCCTGTCCTTGCTCTTGGCCTATGCTCTGGTTTTGGAAGCCCTGGGGGAATTCCAGCATTCCAAACCCGGCTCCTGGTCTCCTGCCCTTTCCATAAGCCTCCGGGAACCAGACAAGTAGTCCTACTGTGCCTGAGAGAGCCACAGGCTGTCCCGGTGCAAGCTGGTCACTGACTGGCACATGCTGCCCGCTCTCTTGGCTGCCATGTGGTCCTTTCGAGGCAGCTGCCCTCCCTCAACTCTACTAAATCCTCAGCACCAGCTCAAAGTGTCCCCTAGGTGGGAGCAGCTGGAGGGCAGGGGTGTGTCTTGCTCATCCCTGTGCTGGGCATAGCCAGAGAGGGGCAGGGGGCAGCGGTTCCTTGGGGAGTTTGTGAAGGTGACTCTACCAGCTCGGGCTGACCCTATCTGAGCACACTCGCCCTGACGTTTGCAGCCCCTCCTGGGCAGTCCCACGTGACCAAGCCCCCAACCTTCTTCAAATGAAGAAGCTCTTCACACATCCCAACTGGGGCCATCGAGCTCCATGAACCCCAGAGAGTGGTCAGCCAGTGAGTAAGTCTGGGGCTGGCCTGCATGTAGCAACACAGCCAATGGTGAGTTCTCCATTTGCAGGTCTGGGGTTCCACCTGTGCCTGAGTTCGCCCTTTCAGAGGAAAGAAAGCAACTCAACGCCTCTGGCTCCCTCCCACTTTCCTCTGCCACTGCCCTGGAAGGGCCATAGACACTCCATGGCCACCATCGACTGCAGAGCTGCTGCCCACCTGTGACCTGGCGGAGGCAGAGTGCCGGTGCTGAGGCCTGTTGGGTGGGCAGGTCTGGGGAAAGCTCTCGGAGCTGAAAGTGAGGGCCTTGGGGAGCCCCCAGTCCAGTGTAAGCCCTGCTGGAGAAGCCTTCCCAGCCCCAGTTACAGTTGGGCCCTTCCCACAGACACTGCTGCCAGCTAGGTGGCACCAGTCCACGGGAAGGGGGCGTCTGGCATCTGGCAATGCTTCGGTGGTGGGGGTGGGGTTGTAGGAGTGGCTGTGCCATGTGAGTGTGCGTGGTGTGCGTGGTGTGCGGTGTGTTTTGGGCAGGGTGGCTTTTCTCTCAGCTGGTCTCATCTTCTCTGACTGGAGCTGGAGACTTCTGTGGCTTCCCTCTCGCCCACCAACCACAGCAAGGGCATGAGGGCCACCTCCAGCCCAGGGCAGCATGCCTCCCTTGCTAAGCTCAGCCAACTAGGGGGCACAGCAGGCTGGCTGCTGGGGAGTGCTCTGTCACCAATTCCTCACCCTGCTGCCCCTGCCTGAAGCTTCTGGGACATGAGTAAAACACCAGAAACTTTGAGGGACAAGGTGAGAGATTTCTCCACAGGCCTTGATGACACCATTCACATTTCCTTCTCAGTCTCCATGCTGTGCCCTCTGTCTGGACTTGAGGTCCAAATCCATGTTGGCCTGACCACTTCCTGCGCCCACCTGCAGCCCCTGCACCCCACCCACCCACCCTGTCCACCGAGAGTGTCAGGTCCCAGAGCTGATGCAGGCCGAGGGCCACAACTCGGAGAGGGTAAAGCACCTTGCAGCACAGTGGACAGCCTCCCTGGAAGCCCAGTACACTCTACTGGGGTACCCTCCCAGCCCCATGCCCATCCTGGTGCCAGCCCGGCTCCCGTCTGTGGAGGGGGAGATCGTATGCAGCAGAGGGGCATTGGGATCCCGCTGTGGAGAGGGTGCTTGGTGAATGACTCAGTGCCTGCTCCTTGGGGAACTTGGGAACTGGCCTTGAGCAGCTCCTTCAGAGGGGTTTGGTGTGGGAGCCTGAGTGTTACTGAGAGGCCACCCTGGGCTTCGGGGTACAAGTTCACTGGAGAAGGGCTACAGAGATCCTCCTGGTAGCCATCTACCCAGGGAGCCAAAGATTTCTGGGTGAGCAGGGGCTCAGAGCTCAGGGCTCAGGGCTCATAGTGGCCAGGAAGGAAGCACTTGGTGAGCCGTGGCTGAGCCTGGCAGCCTCCTGTCATCTCACTGGGCACCTTGTAGGACCCAAAGCCCATGTCTCCATGTCTTTTGAAGGTTTGGGGCTGCAGAAGCCACCAAAGCCCTGCTCCCAGGCAGGACACGCCCCAGAATCGCTGTGTAAGTGCACAGCTGTCTTGCTGGCTTTGCTCCCAATGGCCTGGGTATGGGCCGCTCCCTGCTCAGTGGCTTCCCAGGAACTCTGGATCCTCTTTGGGTGGGGGGGTGTGGCATTAGGTTCGGCTGAGTGGTGCAGGTGGCATACCCGGCAAAGCAGGGTGTGGAGGCTTGGGGAACCTCTGAAGGAGAAGGCTGATGTCCCTGGCTGCACATACAGAGGGGCCAGCAAGGGTTAATTGTGTGACATCCCCTGGGCTGCACTGGCGCGAGTCTTCTCAGAATACCTGTTCTTAATGGTCCCAGGTTAGGGTTGGGCAAGGAGAAATTTGCTTGAGATGTGGAAAGGAGAAATGAAGCCGAAGCTGTTTTTCCTTTAAACACCTAGAAGGTCGTGGTAGGCCGGGAGCCATTGCAGACCCTCTGCCGCCTTCATCTACTGCCCCCAGCACACCCCTGCTTTTCACTTCTTCCAGCATGGGGTGGGCGTGACTCCTGCTGGTCCCTGGTTGTGGAGATTTGAGGTGCTCCACCTCGGCTCTGCGATGACTGTGATCCCACAACACATCACTGCATCACTCAGGTGGGAGTTCTGCTTGGGATTAAACCTTAGCCAGCACACCACAGGCCTGGGCTGGAGTCAAGTTTGTTCCCAGAGCACCTTCAACTACTCTGCCTGCAGGGCCCTCCTGCCCTGGCCTGCCCCGGCCTGGCCCCCTCCCCGAGCCTGGGACTCCTCACCTTCCCTGCTCTGCTCTGTCCTCCTGGGACTCCTGAGAGCTGCTTGCAGTCAGGGCACCTGCTCTCCTTGCCCGCGGGCCTCACTGCCTTGGCCTTTCAGGAGTGACTCCAGGCCACATCCTCTTTAATGTCTTCCCAAGTGGATTGAAGGTCCTTGATCCAACGTCCCAGGTCACAGTTTAAGAAACAATCCAGAGTTGCCTGAGAAGCCTCATCTTGCCCAGCTAAGATAGGCTGGGTCTTTCTGGCCTGGAGTAGCCTTCAAGCAGGAGTTACAGATGCCCCCTCCCCAGTCCAGAGCTCCTGGCAGTTTGCCTCCCAGTGACTGATATGGCCTGGGAACAGATGGAGCTGAGCACTGTATATTATATATAGGCATGGCCTATGATGTTATCTGCTTGCAAAAGATACAGACTAAAGAAACAACATTCCTTCATGGTCTTAGCACTTTTCTTTTTTAGTTATACAGAAAAATGATGGGCTGGCCTTGCTTCAAATACAACTTCAAAGAGAAAAATACCATCGAAAACTGCTACAACCTCAGACCACAAATTAGCCAGAGGCCCAGCCTCACATTGCTAAGTCTGGACAGGGAGTAGAGAACAAGCCGAGCCGAGCCAGCAATGCCTCCTCAGAACTGAGGCAGAAATCAGATCACCCCCAAGCTAAGGGTCACTGTCCCAAAGTAATAGAACACTTGAAAACAAATCTCTGGCTAGATTAATGAAATTGAAGGCCACAGGCCACTGGTGTGGCAGAACATCCTGGTCAGATGATGCGGACGAGGGAGATGATGGGAAGATGCTGGTGAAATCCAGTGCCTTTGCAAACCAACGCAGGTTTTACACATATGATGGCAACAGCAACAACGGCAAAAACAATAGGTGAAAGGGAGAGCTAAGAGCAGATGAAAACTACAAGGGGGAATTACGAAAAAACACAGAAAGCCCCCAGACAAAAAATGCTCCATAGACTCAGAGAAAGTCCCGAAAACATGACTCTCAGAACAAAAGACACAGCTTAATGGAGAGATACAGGGTTCAGAGAAAAGATAAGAAAACAGAAGGAAACAAAATGAAGGTCGCAGAGCTCAGGGAAAAAAATGGAAGAAAAGAATAAAAATATTACCAGGACGAAAATCCCATGCAAAGCAATGACAATTTCAGGAAACTAAACCACAGACATACTGGTCATCCGGGCACTTCGTAGCAAGACTTGAAGAAGTCACATGATACAAAGCGGAAGAGAGACTATGGAAGATAGAAAAATAGACACTGCATACATAGCATGATATTCCTGAAAAACAGCACAAATAAACCGAATAAAACAGACTTAGAAAGAGTCATGTTGGCTTTAGACTTCTCCAGATCAGTTCTTAATGCCAGAAGACAGTGGGGCAAGGTTTACCAACTTCGAACTTTGTCTGAAGTTTACAAACTTCAGTTTGCTTCAATAATGTTATAGCTATTCAACTTGGCCTTTAAGTCTAAAAGCAAAATGAAAAATTACTACTGGACAATAAAATTGAGCCAATTAAAAGATGTAATAAAAAAAGAACTCAGAAATGCAGGAACAATTGCGAACATTGAATCCATTTATATACAGATCGAATATTAAACAACTATGGAATTATGCATTGGTGCCTCCTATAGAACTTAAAGGCGAGAAACCTTGACATTAGAAAATTAACAAAGATCCCAGGTGAAGGACTGAGGCTGAGGAGAGATTTCTTCATCTGTTACAGCAAGGCACTGTGTTAAAACATGCAATTATTATTATTACTATTATTTTTTGAGACAGAGTCTCGCTCTGTCATGTAGACTGGAGTGCAGTGGCGCAATCTCCGCTCACTGCTACCTCCGCCTCCCGGATTCAAGCTATTCTTCTGCCTCAGCCTCCTGAGTAGCTGCGACTACAGGTGCGTGCCAGCATGCCCAGCTAATCTTTTGGTATTTTTAGTAGAGACGGGGTTTTACTGTGTTAGCCAGGATGGTCTCGATCTCCTGACTTCATGATCCACCCGCCTTGGCCTTCTAAAGTGCTGGGATTGCAGGCATGAGCCACTGTGCCCGGCCAGAACATACGATTATTATAAACAGAATATTTCAAATAGTTCAGCATTTTTCATAGTTTTATTCCTTTAGTGGGATTTTTTGGGAACTAATACTTGTGAAGAAACATTTATTACAAGTTCAACAATCCTTTCAGCTTTATTTCAGTTTGTTTTCTTTTTAAAATTTTTTGAGCTGAGGTCTCACTCTGTTGCCCAGGCTGGAGTGCAGTGGTGCAACCACGGCTCACTGCAGGCTTGACCTCCTGGGCTCAAGCGATCCTCCCACCTCAGCCTGCTGAGTAGCTGGATCTACAGGTGCGTGCCACCATGCTCAGCTCATTTTTGTATTTTTTGTAGAGACAAGGGTCTCACTATGTTGCCCAGCTGGTCTCAAACTCCTTGGCTCAAGTTATCCTCCTGCCTCTGCCTCCCTAGGTGCTGGGATTACAGATGTGAGCTACCACACCAGACCCTCAGTGCTAACAAATAAGATGAGTATGCTACTTTTGATTAAACACAATGTATAGACATATAATGATCCCATTTTTGTTGAGATGCATTATTTACATACCACAAAATTCGTCTTTTTCAAGTGTACAATTCAGTGGTATTTAATATGTTCACAAAGTTGTGCAACCATCACTACTATCTACTCCCAGAACATTTCTGTCACCCTAAAGGAGACCCTGTCCACATCGGCAGTCACTCCCCACTCCTCCCAGCCCCAGCCCTTGGCAACGACTTATTTGTTTCCATCTCTGTGGATTGGTCTCTTCTGGACATATCATAGAAATAGAATCACAATATGCGGCCTTTTGTGTCTGGCTTCTTTCACTGAACACATTGGATGATCCCATTTTGGGGAAATTGTTCTGCCACCCACCAGTTCCTTCATCAGCCCGTCTTTCACAGTCCTGGGTCTGGGGTGATGTTCATGGTGGCATTCTAGGTGCTGCGATGTGGAGTGGACACAATGTCACCCTGGACTTTTCTGTGGTGCTTGGCCTTCCCTAGCAAGCCTGCCCTCCCTCTCCTGCTCTCCTTGCTAGTTGGCTCATGGTGGTCTCTCTCTGCTTCTCAGTTATTGATTCAAGGAGTATTTGTTGTGCTCTCCTGTGTGCAAGTGAGTGGGGCTGGGGGCCTGGTCTTAGGAGATGGCAGGCAGTGTGGAGAGGAGTGGTGGATGGGTTGGGGGCTGCTGAGGGGCCCAGATAGCAGGAGTTCATGAGTAACGAGCGAGGTGCCCGGTGGGATGGGGGTTTCTGGATGATGCTGAGGTGTTCAACCTGGGCTGCAGGCATGGAAGAACCCATGGTGAGGGGGGGTTGAGCAAGACATTGGACTGGAAGTCAACCAGGTACAGCATCACCTTTCCCCTCCGTGGGCAGTTTCTGCCAGCGCGCAGGCCCCACCTTGACAGCCTCCTCCTCTGGGTTCGGTCCCTCACTTCCGTCACCATGCTGGGAGAGTGTTGAGGGAATGAATGCCTTATAAGGGGAGAGAAATGGACTCCAGGCTCCAGATGCTAGTCTCCGGTCAGTCTGTCCCTGGCATGGGGTGCATGTGTGCATGTGTGCATGTGTGTGGTGTGTCTGGTGTGTGTGTATTCATGTGGGGGGTTTTGTGTGGTGTGTGTGTGTTCATGTGTGTGCTGTCTGGGTTAGCATGTGGTGTATGCAGTCATGTGTGGGTGTGGTTGTGGTGTATTTGTTCATGTGTAGTGTGGGTGTGGTTGTGGTGGGTTTGTTCATGTGTAGTGTGTGTTTATATGTGGTGTGTGGTGTGTGTGTTCATGTGTGGTGTGTGTGTGATCTGTGTGTTCACGTGTGGTGTATGTGTTCACATGTGTGTGGTGTGTGTTCATGTGGGGGTGTGTGAGGTGTGTGGTTTGTGTGTTCATGTGGGGTGTGTGTGGCATGCATGTGTTCATGTGTGGTTTGTGTGTTCACATGGGGTGTGTGTGGTGTATGTGGGGTGTGTGGTGTGTGTGTGTGGTGTGGGCTGTGTGGGGGTTGCAGGGTGTGGGGCGTGTGAGTTTTCATGTGTGGGGGTTGTGTAATGTGTGTGTTCATGTGTGGTGTGTGTGGGGTGTGTGTGGTCTGTGTGGTGTGTGTGGGGTGTGATGTGTGTGTTCATGTGTGGTGTGTTTGTGTTCATCTGTCGTGTGTGTGTGGTGTGTGTTGGTTGCGTGGGATGTTTTTCATGTGTGTTGTGTGTGTTCATGTGGGGGAGTGTGTCAGGTGTGTGTAGTGTATGTGTTCATGTGGGGTGTATTTGGTGTGTGGTGTGGGGTATGTGGGGTTTGTGTAGTGTGGGGTGTGTGTGTTCATGTATGGGGGTTGTGTGATATGTGTGTTCATGTGCAGAGTGTGTGTCTTCATGTGTGGCGTGTGTTGGGTGTGTGTGGTCTGTGTGAAGTGTGTGTTCATGTGTGGTGTATTTGTGTTCATGTGTGGTGTGGGTTGTGTGGGGTGTGTTTTCATGTGTGGTGTATGTGGTGTGTGTGTTCAAGTGTGGTGTGTGTGGTGTGTGCGTGTTCATGCGGGGAACTGTGTGTGGTGTGTGGTGTGTGTGTGGCGTGTGTTCATGTGTGGCATGTGGGGTGTGTGTGTTCACGTGTGGTGTGTGTGGTGTGTGTGTCGATGTGTAGGGTGTGTGTGTTCATGTGGGACTATGTGGAGGGTGTTTGTGGTGTTTGTGTTCTTGTGGGGTATGTGAGGTATATGGTATATGTGTTCATATGTGGGGTGTGTGTGTTCATGTGGGGGGTGTATGTAGTGTGTATGTGTTCGTGTGTGGTGTGTGGTGTGTGTGTGTTCATGTGTGGTGTGTTTATGTGGGATGTGTGTTCATGTGTGTGGTCCATGTGGTATGTTGTGTGTGTTCATGTGTGGTGTGTGTGGTGTGTGTTCATGTATGGTGTGTGATGTGTGTGTTCATATGTGGTGTGTGTTCATGTGTGATGTGTGTGGTGTGCGTTCATGTGAAGTGTGTGGTGTGTGTGTTCATGTGTGAGATGTGTGTGGTGTGTGCTGTGTGTGTTCTTGTGTGGTGTGTGTGGTCTGTGTGGTGTGTGTGTTCATGTGGGGGTGTGTGAGGTATGTGGTGTGTGTGCATTCATGTGGGGAGTGTGTGTAGTGTGTGTGTTATTGTGGGTGTGTGTCATGTGTGTGTTCATGTGTAGTGTTTTGTGTGTTTTGTGTGTTCATATGGGGTGTGTGTGGTGTGTGGTGCGTGTGTTCATGTGTTGCATGTGGTGTGTTTGTGTTCATCCGTGATGTGTATGTGGTGTGTGTTCATGTGTGATGTGTATGTTCATGTGTGATGTGTGTTCGTGTGTGTTCATGTGGGTGTGTGTGTGGGATGTGTGTGGTGTATGTATTCACATGGGGTGTATTTGGTGTGTGTGTGCTCATGTGCTATTGTGTGTTCATGTGGGGTATGTGTGGTGTATATATTGTTTGTGTGGTGTGGGGTATGTGTGTTCATGGGTGGGGGTTGTGTAATGTGTTTGTTCATGTGTAGGGTGTGCATTGTGTATGTGTTCATGTGTGGTGTGTGTGGGTTGTGTGGGGTGTGTTTTCATGGGTGTGGTGTGTGTGGTATGTTCAAGTCGGGGTTGTGTGTGGTGTGTGTGTTCATTTGGAGTGTGTGTGGTGTATGTGTGGTGTGTGTGTTGTGTGGACTGTGTGGGGGTTGTGGGTTGTGGGGTGTGTGTGTTCATGTGTAGGGTGTGTGCTCTGTGTGTGTGTTCATGCATGCAGTGTGTCTTCATATGTCTTGTGTGTGGTGTGTTTGGTGTGTGGGGTGTGGTATGTGTGTTCGTGTGTGGTGTGTTTGTGTTCACGTGTGATGTGTGTGGGTTGTGTGAGTTGTATTTTCGTGTGAGGTGTATTTGCTCAAGTGTGGTGTGTGTGTTCATATGTGGTGTGTGTGGTGTGTGTGTTCATGTGTGGTGTGTGCTCGTGTGTGGGGCTTGTGTGTGTGTTCACATGTGGTGTGTGTGTGTTCATGTAGGGGCATGGGGGGTGTTTGTGGTGTGTGTGTGTTCATGCAGGGTGTGTGAGGTATGTGGTGTGTTCATGTAGGGAGTGTATGTAGTGTGTGTGTTCTTGTGTGTGTGTGTGGTGTGCACGTTCATGTGTGATATGTGTGTGATGTGTGTGTGTTTATGTGTGGTGTGTGTGTTCATGTGTGGTGTGTGTATGGTGTATGTGTTCATATGTGGTGTATGTGTTTATGTGTTCATGTGTGTGGTGTGTGGTGTATATGGTGTGTGTATGTTCATGTGTGGTGTATGTGTTTATGTGTTTGTGTGTGGTGTGTGTGATGTGCGGTGTGTGTGTTCATGTGTGGTGTGTGGTGTGTGTGTGTGTGTGTTCATGTGTGGTGTGTGTGGGGTGTTTGTGTGTTCATGTGTAGGGTGTGCATGATGTGTGTGGTGTGTGTGTATTTATGTGTGGCATGTGTGTTCATGTGTGGTGTGTGTGTGGGGTGTGGGGTGCATGTATTTGCAGAACTTCCCATAGATGGAGCCAGGCCATGCTCTGTAGGCAACCAACATTTCCCAGAGGTGGGTGATGCCCTCCCACAGTGCCACACCTCCCCAGCCCTGGAACTGCATTGGGTGACAGAGACTGGGCAAGAAGCCAGAAGCCTGGCCCCCTCCCCAGCAGCTCTCACGCAGTAACTGCAGAGGCTCACCCTAGCCTGTGAATTTCCAATGTTTCCCCCTTTCTGTCTGTCCCTGGCTCTGTCCTGCCTCTCTGTCTGTGTGACACACACAGACAGCAGAGGGGCCCCCAAGGAAAGCTGAGACCCCGCTGGGTACAAGGTAACACTGTGTGGCTTCCAGTCAAAGCCAAGAATTATCTAGCCCTTCCTGTTCTCGGAACTGTGCTGTTTCCTAGACAACGTATTTTGTATAATCATGGTCAAGGCAACGTACATTTCTGCCCAGAATCAAGGTCACAGCATAATACCGATTCACCACGGCAACAGCAGACTGCTCATCTGACATGGGAGATGAGATTTGCAATGAAAACCACATGCAGATTGCTAGTTGCCCAGCGACTCTGCACCACGAAATAGGTTTGACTCCAGTGGAATCTGGAATCATGTCCTTAAAAGACACAGAGCCCCTGGTAGTTCAACATATGTAACTGGCCAGCCAGAGCCAGCCAGGCACATGGCGCCACTGGTAAACAAACCTGCACATGATGGAAGCCTTTCCACCTGCCCTGGCTTCAGGAGTTTAGCTCAGTCCACAAATCCACGCCAGGAACATTTCCCTATGTAAACAAGCTCTGCGATGCTCCTAGTCCATCTGAGCTCACTGTGGACCAAGACAGGCAAATGGTGGTTCTAGAAGAAAATCTTGTCATTTAGGATTTGATCTTTTTCCTAATTTCTCAGCCCAAGATCAATTGTTGGTGATCCCCTAGCTCTCACACCTCTCTTCTCTGGCCCCCTGAAATCAGAGAGAGGTAGCAGGGCCTCCTCTATTTTGGTAAGCTTGGGCTTGGGGCCATTATGCGGTCTGTGGGTCTGAGTCCCCAAGGCCTCTGGCTTGGGCTGAAGGAGAGAAGTAGAAACTGGGGCCCTCCAGCCTGTGGGGTGAGGTCTTCATGAAGGTGAATATCTGAACTGTCTCCCCTGGGACTCCTCCAACCCTGCTGTTGCTCCCCAGGAGAAAAGGCCTTTGGTGCCTGCCTGAGGCCTTAAAAGTCAGTTTTAAGTGCCCCTCCGAAACATGGCAGGTGATGGGTCTCTGGAGGGCCCAGGGGACAGAGAAAGAGTGAAAGTGGCTGCATTGTATTCATGTCACCAGTATCCAGCCAGAAAGGAGGCTGAAATCACCTGGGGAGGTCACCCTCACCTTCTGCTGATGTCCAGAGGAGCTAGTGACAGATTTTGTCAAAAGAATCAAATAGCCCGCTGCACATCCCCATTGGACACCTGGTGCCCTCACAGGCCACCTCTGTCTCACCTTCTGGCCTGAAGGCCACCCTCAGGGGGCCCTTGAAGCCCAGCTGACCTCTCTTCCACCTGCTTTGGTGGCTTCTATTGCAGAGCCCCGAGGCCTCGAGGTTGAGAACTGGGAGGATGGCTAGTGCTAACAAGGACAGCTATCCTGGGTGACAGCTTGGCAGACAGAAACATGCTCTAACTCAGAGTCCTGTGACTTAGGCCACGGCCGCCTGTCTGTGCACGGTTGCCCAAGAAGGGCTGTAGGCAGCTTCCGTGGCCATGCGGGCCAGGGATTACAGCCCGCCTGCCAGGAAATCCTCTCAGCTCGACTGCTTTGGTTACCAACTTTCCTAAACTTACAATCTGTTTGCATCTCATGGTCCAAGGAAATGCCAGAAGCGCTTTGTAGCAGATGCAGTGCTGGGCACTTTTCCTCACCTCACTTCATTTCCTCTTTACAAGCCATTCCCTTTGCTGATTCCTCGAGGGCTGGGTCCTGGGGCACATTGATAAACTGGGTGGGTGTGGCTCCAGAGAGCCCAGAGGACGCATGGAGGTGGCCATCAAAAAAGAACAGACTGGGAGAAGTGCTGTGAAGTGACCCAGCAGGACAAAGATGACTGGGGGCTGGGCTCAAGGAAGGGGCTCTGAGTAGGTGACCCTGAATCTGAAACCTGAGCGAGGCAAGAGAGCATTCTACAGAAGAGGGGCACATGGGTCATGGCCTCGTGCAGCAGGCAGGATTGAAATTGGACATGTTAGGAAACGGAGGTTCACATTGGTGAGTGTCATGAGTGGCTCTGACGTGTTGGAGTTTGTGACAGATCCCTGCTGTCCTCAGAGCTCCTGTCACCAGCAAGATTACTTCAGGCCCCACTTCTTTCCTGGCATGATGCCCATCTCTTTCTCTCTTGAGGCCATGAGGTCCATGAGGGTTCTCGAGGCACCCCAGCCCTTAGCCTCTGCCTCCGTGCAGTAGGTGTTAATGACACAACCATGCGTGGAGCACCCACTTGGGCCAGTCCTGGGTTAGGAGCTCGGGGCACAGACTCAGAGTTTGGCCAAGGAGCTGGAAAACTCCCCATAGACCCAACCCTCTGCACCCAGACTCCCCTGAGCAGGCCTCCAGGTGAACCCAGTGGTCCCTCCACCTCACCTCCCGACCCTTAGCGGTGGGCACTCAGCAGTCTTCTCCCCACTACTCCCTCCTGGCCCTGCATTCTTGCCTGGGCTCTCCTCCTCCCCCAGGTCTCCCACTGTGCCCCTGCCCTTGGCCCTTGCGTCTGCCTTCTCCTCCACCGCCTGCCTTGGGTGAGGCTGACATGTGTCCAAGGCCATGGCCCCACGTACCACAGTGGGAAGGTGAAGGGGCCAGCACCCCCTCTTCCCTGTGATGTCACGTCTGGCACCACGCTCCTCCCCTTTAGGCCTGCCCCATCTAGTCATGCCTGTCTGGAGTGTCCCTGCTGTTGTTTATCCCCCTTGGTCCCCCGCTCTCATGGGTGCACCCTGGACCTGCCCCCGGACCTCTCACTCCCAAGCACCCTCTGTCAATGGAAGCCTCTTCCTCCTTCCTCTACATCCCTGTGACCTTGATGGGAGAGAGCAACGGCCCCTATCCCCACCCACCTTGGCCCCAACCTCTTCCAGGCCTCCTTTCTTCACCACGTGGACTCCAGGACTGCCCCTCAACCACCCCTTCAGCACTTCCCGCCACCCCTTGTTCCCCTGCCTTCAATGTGTCTGCTCCATGAAACCACAACTGAGGCCCTAGAGGCAGAGGATGAAAGCGAATGCGCCCATCCCCCACCCCCATTCACTGAGCCCCCACTGTGTGCCAGGGCAGGCACTATGCTGGGTGCTGGGGTACAGCAGTGAGCCAAGATCCGCCAGCCTCCTGCCCTTGTGTATACAGTGGTCTAGACATTAAAAAGTAACTTTCCAGTTATGTGATAATTACAAATGGTGACAGTGATGTACAGGCAAGTGTCAGGTGTTCTGAGAGCAGAAAAGGAGTTCTAATGTCATCTAGGAGGAGAGAGGGCAGGGAAGGGTCCCTGGAGGAAGGGACATTTGCACTATAATCTGCAGCGGTTCCATCTGCATTTGGGATAGCTGCTTACTCCACCTTGTGTCTCCCTTGCTGGCAGGGCCCCTATCTTGGGGCCACGTGCTCAGCCCTCCAGCCAGGAGCTGAATTGACAGTGTAAGGGGATTAGTTAGGCATTGCTGTGGGACAGATTGCCGCAAACTTAGCAGCTGTCTCCAATGCTCCTTTCTGTGGGTCAGAAGCTCTGGGAGTGAAGTGGCTGGGTCTGAGGCTCAGGGTCTCACAGGCTGCACTCCTATCTGGAGGCTCTGGGGAATAACCCACTTCCAAATTCATGAAGGTTGTTGGCCAAATTCAGCTCCTTGTGGCTATCGGACTGAGGTCCTGTTCCTTGCTGGCTGTCAACAGGGGCCACTCTGGGCTTCCCCATCTTCAAAGCCGGCAGAAAAGCTGCTGTCTCATTGAACCCCTTTCACGCCTGGACTCTCCAACTTCCCTGTCTCTGGCCTCTAGACCCAGATTTCCAGGGCTCATGTGATTAGGTCAGGCCTACTGAAGAGAGCTTCCCTTTCTTAAAGTCACCTGTGCCATGTACCATAACCTGATCATAGGGGTGATGTTCCCTCAGATTCACCACCTGGGGTGTCACATGGGACTTGTGACCCAGGGGATGGGGAATTGGGGGCTATCTTCGAATTCTGCCTACCACCGGAAGCCTCCTGTGGGGGGTCTCATTCCATTTGCTGGTGGGTGGTTTAGGCAGGGTAGGGGTGGATCCACAGTTTACGGAGCCTAAAGTTTATGAATTTGGAGGGCCTTCTTTAAGGAAAAGAATATAAAATTACAAATACAAAATCTCTGGGACCCCTCCCAGGCCGTGAGAAGAAGTCTGTGCAGTGAAGGGCCCTAAGCTCATACAGAGGGCTATGGTGGGAGCAGAACTCCCAAATCAGTTTCACTGGGTCACAGTCAAGATGCCAGCAGGACCACACCCTCTTAGGAGGCTCCAGGGGAGAATCCTGTTCACACCTTCTCCAATTCACACCTTCTCCAGTTCACACCTTCTCCAGCACCTACAGCTGAATTCCTCAGCTCATGGACACTTCCTTCATAATTAAAACAATTTTTGTGGGTACATGCATAGTAGGTATGAATATTTATAGGGTACATGAGATGTGTTGATACAAGCATGCAATGTGAAATAAGCACATCGTGGAGAATGGGGTAACCATCTCCTCAAGCATTTATCGTTTGAGTTATAAACAATTCAATTACACTCAATATGAAATCAAGGCCCCTCCTTGGTCTCCAAAGGGCTGTGTGCACACCCCAGACCAGGTGGCTCAGGCCTGAAGATCTCTTTCCCACCTCCTCTCCAGCCACCTGGCTGACTCAACTTTGCCACAGGTCTCCTGACTGGATTGGCCCTCTCTTCTCCGGACCACCCCAACTGCCTTCTCCCAGCTTGCCTGGCAGGCCCGTGTCTCCAAACCCCTCTGCCTGCAGCCACTGAGAGCCCTGGACGCTGCAACCACACCTGCCCTCTTGGGCTTAAAGACACCCTGGGGAACAGTTCAAGCTTCCAGAGGGCTATGCTTTCCAGGGGTGGCAGAGCTGGCCCAGCTCCTCCACAGCCTCACCTGCCCCCTCCTTTGTGTTCACAGAAGCCACCAGTGTGACACACATATGTGCCTTGGACACACGCCATCCTTGCCTATCTCAGCGTTTGCTCATGCTTCTTTGATCAAAGCCTTTATTTCCTTCAGGATCTGGCTTGATTATACCTTTTGCAGGCAGCCTTCCTCATAGTATCAGCCTTTCTCCCTACCCAAAGTTCTCACCGAGTTGGGCCTCTCTGGCAAGTAGACATCCCACTCTGCCTGCTACACTATGGGCTTTAGTGTCCTGTGGCTGCCAGAACAAAGCATCATAAACTGGGTGGCTCACAACAGAGGAAGTGGATCCTCTCCCAGTCATAAAGGCCAGAAGTTCAAAATCAGGTGTCTCAGGGCCACACTCCCCCCAGAGGCGCTAAGGAAGGCTCCTTCCTGCCTCTCCCAGCTCCAGAAAGCTCCAGGCATCCTGAGCTTGATGGCTGTCTCACTCTAGCCTCTGTTGTATGTCTTTCTCCTCTTCTGTCACTTACAAGGCCCCTTGTCATTGAATTAGGGCTCACGCTAATCTAGAATGACCTAATTTTGACATCCCTACCTTAATTATAACTGCAAAGACCCTTTTCCCAAAGACAGTAGTCTCTTCTCCTCCTCTGTTTTACTTTCTGTGGTTTCAGTGACTTGTGGTCCAAATATATTAAATGGAACATTCCAGAAATAATTAAAAGTTTTAAATTGTGCACCACTCTGAGTAGCGTGATAAAGTCTTGTTCCGTCCTGTCCAGCATGTGAATCCTCCCTTTGTACAGTGGCTCCACACTGTCAATGCCTCCCTGCCAATTAGCCACTTAGTAGCCACCTTGGTTCCCAGAATGACTCTCCCCGTATCACAGTGCTTGTGTTCAAGTTACCCTTCTTTTCTTAATAATTGCCCTAAAATACATGTTGAGGTTGCTAAGAGCTGCAGTAAGAACAAATCTTCCATCCATGAAAATGTGAAGAAGGAATAAGAAATTTGTGCTAGTTTTTGAAGCTGCAGAAATTATGGCTGGGTAAAAGGGAAGACTCACGCTCCGGGTAGGATGGAGAGGGCTTGAGATTTCATCACGCTACTCAGAAGGGGGTGCCATTTAAAATGGTTTATTTAATTGAATTGTTCATTCAATTTAAAATGAATTATTTATTTCTGGAAGTTTCCACTTAATATTTTTGGGCTGAGGTTGGCCACGGGTAACTGAAACTGTAGAGAGTGAAACTGCAGATAAGCAGGGGACCACCACACCACCCAGGCATGCTCAGGACCACTGTGGAAGATCTCTCCCTCATGAGGACAGACTCTCAGACTGCAAGCATAAAACACACCAGAAGTCCTGTGCCCTGAAAGAGAGTCCTGGGAAATTCCAAAGAAAGAAAGGAGGACTAGCACCCATAGAAGAAAATTGGGAGGTCACGGAACAAAGACAGGCAGATAAGAAATGCTAAGGTGAAATCTTAGAAAGTAAAAATGCTCATTGAAATAAAATCTTAATAGATGAGTGAAACACCAGAGTGGACAGAGCTGAAAATTGGGATTCACTCAGATTTGGGAGTGGATGGATTTGTTCCAGTTGCCATAACAAAGTACCACAGACTTGGGAGCTTCAACAACTGAAATGGATCCAGGTTATTGGCAAGGTGGGTTCCTTCCAGGGGCTATGAAAGCAGGATGTGTTCCAAGCCTCTCTCCTTGGCTCGTAGATGGCCATCTTCTCCCTGTGCCTCTTCACATCATCTTCTCTCTGGGTGTATCATCTGTGCCCCAATTTCCTTGTTATGTTCTTATAAGGACATGACTCATATTGGATTATGGTCTACTCTGATGATTTCATTTTAACTTGATTACCCATAAGGTCACTTCGATATTTGTCACTTTGTCTCAAATCCTTTTAATCTATTTCTTCATTATTTCTTGTGCTAAAAAAAGTCCTTGCTTTCACCTTTTATGTCCCTTAATCCATTATCTGTTGTGTTTTTGTGTTTCTTCCAATTTAGTTTTCCTTTTTAACATTTAAAAATCTTGTTTCTAATTCTTTCCTGAGTCCCATCACCTAATTTCCGAGTTTTGCTAATTCTGATATATGTTTTTCTTTCATGTCTTGCATTACTTTCTTAATTTCTTTCTGCTTGTTTGGGAAATCGTAATTCTAGTTTGGATTTGTTTTGAGGACATAGCTTTCTGGTGTGCTTGCTGTCTTTCCAGATAGGAATCTGTTCTTTTCAGATAGATAGGAATCTGTTCTTTGCAGATAGATAGGAATCTGTTCTTTATTTGCTTTTTTCCTTACAGTACAGCTTTTTTTTTTTTTTTTTTTTTTTTTTTTTTTTTTTTTTTTTCCCAAACAGCTTTCATAATAAGAAAAGGTATGGCATTTTACCATGATAGTTTTCATGTGAAATTATTTTTCTTTAACTTTTAGAAGGAGGCATGGTTCAGGATAATTTTTCTAACTTCACCCATCTCCTTCTTTCTTTCATGGTTTTCTTTTGATGATCAAAAATGTGGTGATGTGCCTTCTGAAACTTCTGGCTCAATTCCTCTGGCTGACCTTGAGCTAGATCTCCTCTTTCTTTTGGCTCCACTCTCTGTGTTTTCCTTGATTTCAGCTTCTCTCTGGCAGTTTCTCCCAGTGTGGGGCTCTGTCCTAGAAGGGAGCCCTGTCTGGCAGGTTTCAGGTACTCACAGAGGCCAGACTTTATTAAGGACCCCCTTTGTTCACTTGCCATTGCCTTCGGCAAAACCCCTCCCAGACTGAGCTGCTGTTCTCAAATTGGCCTGCCTGGTTTTCCAATGAGCACCTGTTGACTACTTTGGGGTCCCCTGTTCTCAAGTCAGTCACCTGTCCTTTTATTCCCTGGGCTTAGTATGATCATGGCATTGTGATTATGTTAATAGAGTATGTTTTATAGGTCCACACTTACAATCTATGAGACAAATCATAGGATGTCTGGACTTTGCTTCAAAATAATTCAGGAAATTCTGGGAAGATGGCAGTGGCATGAATCTTTAATCTCTCCAAATCCTCACATAAAACAGAACCCTACACTCAGGCTGCTCTGTGGATTTTGTGGCTCTTGGTGGTTTGCACCCACCCACTTGTATTTTGGAGCTCATTAGGAAGACCTTTCCACTTTGCACTGTTGTAAATGTTGTCTTTGGAGTTTTGATTCTGCCACCGGTTCTGTTTTATGTGAGGATATGGGGAGATTAGAGAGCTATGCCACTGCCATCTTCCCAGAATTTCCTGAAGTATTTTGAGGCAAAGTCCAGACATCCTATAATGCCATGATCACACTAAGAATTAGTGATAATTTTTAATTATTGTCAAATAGCTGGTCAGTATTCAAGCTCTCCATTGTCACATATTTCCTTTATAGTTTGTTTGGATAAGAAGTCATCTGAGGTTCATTCATTGACTGATGATGGTTTTACATTTTTTTTTTTGACAGAGTCTTGCTCTGTTGCCCAGGCTGTCATCCAGGTTCACTGTAGCCTTCATCTCCCAGGCTCAAGCCATCCTCCCACCTCAGCCTCCTGAGTAGCTGGGACCACAGGCGTGTGCCACCACACCTGGCTAATTAAATTTTTTTTTGTTTTAGAGATGGAATCTCGCTATGTTGCCCAGGCTGGTCTCGAATTCCTGGGCTCAATTGATTCTCCTGTCTTGGTCTCCCAAAGTGCTGGGATTACAGGAGTGAGCCACTGTGCCTGTCCTGGTTTTAAGTGTCTTTTAATCTACAGGTTGTTCCTCTGTCTCTTGTTTTCCCCTTGCAATGTATTTGTTGAATAAAACAGTGTTATTCGTACTGTGGCATTCCCCTCAGTCTGGATACTAATGGCTGCAGCCCTGTAGGGTAGTAAACTCTGTATTTCCTGTATTGGTAGTTGGATCCAGAAGGTTAATCAGATGTGAGTTCTTTTTTTTTTTTTTTCCAAGACTAATTCATATGCAGTGTTGGAAGACTTTAACACACCTTTGTCAGTAATTGGTAGATCAAGCAAACAAAATACAAGTTAGAATATGGTTTTGAACAGGAACTGGCAGCTTAACCTAATGAGCATATGTGGAACATCACACCCAACTGCAGACTGCACATTCTCTTGGGCACACATGGAATATTAATAAAAACCAACCACAAACTGGAACTTAAAGCAAATCTTACCATGTTTCAAACGGTTAAAATCATTCAGAGCGTGATCTCTGACCACAGTGTCATTAAGCTAGAAACCCAAGAGAAAGGGAAAATAAACAGCAGACCCTGACATTTGGAAGCTGGCCTGGCCCTCGCAGCGAGGCCATGCTGTTCTCCTATTGGACATAAACAATCTCGCAGAATACCAACCTCAGACAAGGTTACTTGGAGACCATGAGAAAATGAGACAAAGCAAGGCCACTTCATCATTTTGTCTAAGTGCAGATAAAAACAAGGTTAATGTGCAACCCACAAAATACCAAACGTCCTCCTCTTGCTTGGCTAGTATGGGTGACTGCTGCTTCTTTACAAATTACAACTTTAACCTTGTTCTAGCCTGCCCTCCCCAGAGAAAAGATTTACTAAGATACCCAATCATAGACTTGTTCTCACTCTCTGATAGTGCTTAGAGCAAACCCCAGCTTCCTCAGACCCTCCTCAAAATACCCCACAAAAGTCCAAATCTAATAGGTTTTTTTTCTAACATACTTTCTCTGAGATGGTGCACATCTCCCTCACTGCAGAGAGGAAGAAGACCACCGTATACAACTAGAAAAATCCCCAGGTGTTTAGAAAAGAAGAAATGCACATTGAAATCACCCAGGGCGCAAGGACAGTAACATGGGAATTAAAAAATATTTTATTGAATGATAAAACATACCACACATCTGTAACAGTCAGCTGTCTGACAGGAAACAAATGTCACATGCAGACTGAGTAATTTGAGGAGAGTTCAAGAAATGGATTGAGGTGGCTTTGTCATGTGTCACCTTGGCTAGCCTGAACTATGTTTTCTAGAATTCCCTTTTCTATAGGTTTTGATGAGATGGGCAACATGAGAGATTCTGATGGGAGATTTGGAGAACAGAAGGGAAACAAAGATGTAACTAAGTTCTCATAACTAGAAGACAGCAGGAACAAAAAATAAGAAAAATACATAGAATACAATAGAAAAATGGGCCAAACTCTTGAACAGACAATTCTTCACAACATATGAAAAGTGCCCGACCTCACTTGTCATTTCAGAACTGTAAGTTAATGTTAGCGGGAGATACCATTACACACCCACCTGATTGGCAGAAACCGAAAAGTATCACAATTATAAGTTTGTGAAGCTGTGCAGCAATGGAAACTTCCCACAATGCTGGTGGGGGTGTGCGTTGGGAAAAGGGTTGGCATCCCGTAGTAATATTGAAGACACACTTCCCCTATGACCCAGCAGTTCCACTGCTAAGTATACAAACTCTGGAGACACTTGTGTAGGTAGGCGCCAGAAAGCAAGTGTAGACGGTTGCAATACGTTGAATGGTGCCTCCCACTCCACAACAAAAATGATATATGTCCACGCCCTAACCCGTAGGCACCATGAATGGGATCTTATTTGGGAAAAGGGTCTCTGTGGATGTAATTAAGTTAAGAATCTTGAGAGTACATCATCCTTGGTTATCCATGTGGGCCCTAAACACAGTGAGAAGTGTCCTTATAAGAGAAAGGCACGAGGCCATTTGAGAGAGGCTGTGTGAAAATGGAAGTAGAAAGTGGAGTGATGTGGCCTCAAGCCTGGAGTACCAGAAGCTGGAAGAATAAGCAAGAAAGAGAGTCTCTCCTCAAACCCTCAGGGGAAGTGTGGCTCTGCTAATGCCTTGGTCTTGGATTTCCGGCTTCCAGAACTGTTGGAGAATCCATTTTTGTTATTGTAAGTTGACCACTTTGTGGTACTTTGTTGCAGCAGCCACAGGAAAATTGTACAATGGTTCATCACAGCATTTGGTGGCTGAAAATAAACCAAATACTCAGCAGGTGTGGGATGGATAAATACATCATGGTAACGTTGTACAATGGAATACTCTACCGGGATGCACAGGAATACACTCTACGTATGCTACAGTAAGGATGGATTTTAAAGACACAGTGATGCATGAAAGAAGCAAGACACACAAAAAGCATACATTACAGTTGCATTTATGTAAAGTTCAAAAATAGCAAAGTGGAATCATATGATTTATGGATGGATGTGTGCTTCAGTGGCAAAACTCTGATGCAAAGCAAGGAAAAGTTTACGAAAAATTTAATAAGAAGACGATTGCAAGGGACACACTCTGGGCTGGGGTGGGGGCCAAGGGTCTAGCCCTTGATCTGGGGTCCAGGGGGTTAGCTGAATATGTTCACTTTATAACTGTAGAGTTTTAAAGTGCAGAAAATGCATGTAAAATATATATGATTTATACAGTCCTCTGTATCTAGGCTGTATTTCACAATCTGAAAAGTTGGAACATTAGAAAGCAGAATTCAAACAATGATTATTTGCAGATTATATATTATATATATGTCTCTGCACTGGGAAAAATCTAAGGGAATCTACTAAAAAAAGTTACAAAGAGTAGGGCCGGGTGCAGTGGCTCACGCCTGTAATCCCAGCACTTTGGGAGGCTGAGGTGGGGGGATCACAAGGTCAGGAGATCGAGACCATCCTGGCTAACACAGTGAAACCCCGTCTCTACTAAAAATACAAAAAAATTAGCC